>NW_011494902.1:9914363-9950492 GCF_000754665.1 Bison bison bison | reverse complement strand
GTGGCCAAATACTGGAGTTTCAGCTTTAGCATCATTCCTTCCAAAGAAATCCCAGGGCTGATCTCCTTCAGAATGGACCGGTTGGATCTCCTTGCAGTCCAAGGGACTCTCAAGAGTCTTCTCCAACACCACAGTTCAAAAGCATCAATTTTTTGGTGCTCAGCCTTCTTCACAGTCCAACTCTCACATCCATACATGACCACAGGAAAAACCATAGCCTTGACTAGATGAACCTTTGTTGGCAAAATAATATCTCTGCTTTTGAATATGCTATCTAGGTTGGTCATAACTTTCCTTCCAAGGAGTAAGTGTCTTTTAATTTCATGGCTGCAGTCACCATCTGTAGTGATTTAAGATTACTTCATTTACTCAGAGCCTGTGGTAAAGAGATGCTAGAGAAGAGCTTTTGAACTTCATTATTCATGACTCCAGGAACTTTTACAAGCTGTTCTGAAGATTCAGTTCATCTCTATTTACGATGTGCCCTCAAATTCCCATGATGTCTTTGAATAGTCTGTTTTATAAGCTTATTTCTATTACTTACACCTAAACTTTTTTTTTCAAAATAGAGATTAAATCAAATTATTTTATACTTCTTTTGAAATATATGAAAATTGTGTAGTAAATGCTAATTGAATATAAAAATGCCCTTTATTACTTAAAATACCAATATATTTTTACTATGTTTTTACCATTTGTACTGAGTACAATTGGTACGTTGGTTTTAACCACTGTGTATAATCATGTGGCATGTAGTACCAGTTTCTGTTTATCCATTCTATCATATAGGTCCACTCAAATCATCCCCGATCTTTACACAAATACCACTGCCATAAGCATAGATTTATCTATATTTTTATAAATCTGCTTGAAGATTTTCAAGACTAAAATACCCAATTCATGGGATGTACTTATATTTACTATGAATAAGTAGAAACAGTTATTCTTCAGAGTGACTGAACAGACTACATCTGCACCAACAATACATGTCCAAAGTTCCCACATCCTTGCCAGCTCAAAATTATCAAACATTCTAATATTTTCCCCCAATATATAGGAGTTAAGAGTATAATGATATTTTTCATTGCTTTAGTTGGTATTTTTTCTTAGTATTTATATATGAATTTGGGCATTTCTCTATATACCTGTTAGTCTTTTGCATCTCTTCATTTACTTTGGTTATTACCCTGTTAAGATTATTGCCTTCCCTTATTGATTCAGAGAAATTAGCCATCTGTTCTGAACTTTAGACATTTCAAGCATCTCCATTCAGTTATCCATCTATTAATTTCATTCACACTGACCTTTGTTAACCAATTCCACTTTATCGTTCTCCTTTCTCATTCACTTCTTTCTTTACTCCATTTCTTTTCTTCTTTCAGTAATAATTTTTATCACCTCCATACTTAGTGTCTTCTGGGCTAGCTATTTATTCATTGATTCTGATAATCATTCATTCATTTACTTATGTAATCACAAATATTTATTAAATGAGACGAAGCAAGAGGCCCTGGGCCATGTCGTACAATCCCTCACCCTAGTGCATCTATGGTCAAGCTATTTTGTTTTTAATGGTTTACACAAGTTTTTTTTTTTAAGATTTCTTTATTTTTGGCTGTGCTCAGTCTTCATTGCTGAGCATGGGCTTTCTCTAGTTGTAGAGAGCAGAGCCTGCTCTCTAGGTGCGGTGCATGGGCTTCTCATCACTGTAGCTTATCTTGTTGTGGAGCACAAGTTCTAAGGTGTGCAGGCTTCAGTAGTTGTGGCTCCCAGACCCTAGAGCACAGGCTCAGCAGTTGTGACGTAAGGCTTAGTTGTTCTGCTGCATGTGGAATCTTCCTGGAGCAGGGATCAAACCCGTGTCCCCTGCATTGGCAGGCAGATTCTCAACCACTAGACCACTAGCGCAGGGGAGCCCTGCGCTCATGCTCTCCCTGTCTCTTGGTCTCTGACTTTCTCTTTCATATATACAAACAGACATCAAATGCAGATTCTTGCCACTTAAAAGTCTATTCTACCCTTCATTCTATAGATTCTATCCTCTGCCTTCATATATATCACACTTCAGTAATGCTGGACTATCATTCCTTCCTAGCATAGCTAGGGCTGAATTAATGGAAAAAAGGTAGCAGTAATATATATTGAGCTAGAGAAACGATAAACCATTTATTACTTAGTGAGTCTCTACTGTGTAAAAGAAATGTATCTGGTATGGGAAGAGAGAAATCCAAATAAATTCTTATATATGAGAGCAGACAGTAAAAATTCTGAATAGGAGAGAAAACACTATAACTATAATATCATTTTGTGTTTAATATTATATATATGGAAAAGAATTAGGAGCTATTCATATAGAATTGCTAGCTGTAGAGTTATAATCACAATTTAGCCTAAGAGGACTATAGAGGGACTCTTTTCCTTAGACAAGTCATCTATTGCTTTCATATTCTATTTTGTAAAAATTATTGTGCAAACCTGAAATGGAAATAAAAGAAAATCCAAGAAAAGAGAGTTACAGATAGAAAATTACAATATTTTGAACATTTTTAAAAAGCTACTTCTGATATAATATGTTTATAAACATGAAATTAATTACTATAAAATATAAACTGTAACCTTATTTTTTTGGTGTGTATATAATCACATAATATGCTAAAGTAGAAAAATTCCAAGCCACTTCTTTGTAGAGTGTTGATGTACTGGCCTGAGCTGTTAAATTCAGTCACTTACTAGACAGGAGCTAGTATACTGGAAAAAAATTGTTAGAAGACTGTAAAAATGATGACTGTTTCACCATTTGTTGATACTCATTTCAAATCAAGTTTGCCTCAAAAGAATTTTATATATCTACATCAAAACTGAATCACCTAAAATTTATTAATTGTGTTTTATTGTTAAATGTTTTATATAGAGTTTTTGTTTGTTTTCATTAAAGAAAAGACCATTGTGAGACCCATAATTTTTAAAACTAGTCTTTATAATTTCCCAGTAGTATGTAAAATGGCATACTGGGTTATTTATTTCAGATTTCATTATTCTCTCAAAGAGGAAATAGTAACAACAAATCCAAAGAAGTATTTTTTGATCATCTGTTTTTCTCTATTTTATCAATTTCTATAGTTTTATTGATTATATTCTTCCTAGTTCCTGTGAGTTAATTCTTTTTATATTTTCTGAATTATTGAGTTGAAATGTTATGTTTTGTGTGTTTGAATATGCTAGTCAACTAGCGTAAATATAAAAAGAAGAAAAGCATTAAACTCTCAGAATGCTATATTGTCTTTCCTTATGTAGATAGAAAAATTTTCAGAGTTGAGTTTATTTATACAGAGTAATCAAATGAGGTAAAAATACATGATTTTTAGTTAACAGTGGACTAAAAATAGTATATGTACAGTTCTTTACTTTTTATAAATTTCCACACTTATTACCATATTTCTTTTTTCTTATGACAGATAAATTGAGATACACAATTCAGTGCTCTATAGTGTATTTAGAGAGTAATACAACTGTTGCTGCTGCTGCTGCTGCTAAGTCGCTTCAGTCGTGTCCGACTCTGTGCGACCCCATAGACGGCAGCCCACCAGGCTCCGCCGTTCCTGGGATTACCACTGTCTAATTTTAGAGTATTTTAATCGCCCTCAACAAACCCCACAGAGATTGGAAATCACTCCCCAAATACCCCTACACGTGACTCTGGCAACCACTAGTTTATTTTCTGTCTCTGTAGATTTGCCTATTCTGGACATTACATAAAAATGGAATAGGTCCTTGGTTATCTATTTTAAATATAGTAGTATGCAACTGAACTGAACTGAACTGATGTACATATGAGTCCCAAACTCCCAATCTATCCCTCCCAGCCATCCTTCCCTGCTGGTAACCATAAGTTCATTCTCTATGAGTCTGTTTCTGCTTTATAAATAATTTTATTTGAATGTTTTTTAATATTTTACATGTAGATTATCAGTACAGGTTCAGTTCGGTCGCTCAGTCGTGTCCAACTCTTTGCAACTCCATGAACGGCAGCACACCAGGCCTCCCTGTCCATCACCAACTCCCGGAGTTTACCCAAACTCATGTAGACAATTATCACATGATAATTGTCTTTCTCTGTCTTGTTTACTTCACTTAGTATGATAATCCCTAGGCCCATTCAAGTTCCTGCAAATGGCATTCATTTCATTCTTTTTAATGACTGAGTAATTGGGATTGGTGCTTATTAAAATGCCACAAAGTTTGCTGTTCTTACTGATATTCAGCATTTTTTTCTTAATAACACTGGTTATTACTAGACTTTGGTTAATTTCTAGAGTTTAGGAAAAAATGACCATTCTGCTAGTATTTTTATTGTTTCTAATGGAGGAGAGGACTTTTAGAAGTCCTTACTCCATCATTTTGGAATTATTCTTATCTCATTAATTTTTAATAGCTCATGCTTTTTAATCTACACATTTGATGTCATAATATTTCTATTTTTTAATTCCCTATTTGTGTGTGCTTAGTCGCTAAATTGTGTCCAACTCTTTGTGACCCCATGGACTGTAGACTGCCAGGCTCCTCTGTCCATGGGTATTCTCCAGGCAAGAATACTAGAGTAGGTTGCCATGCCCTCCTCTAGGGGATATTCCCAACCCAGGGATCAAACCCAGATCTTCCACATTGCAGGTGGATTCTTTACCGTCTGAGCCACCAGGGAAGCTGAAGAATACTGGAGTTGGTACCTTATCCCTTCTCCAGAGGATCTGCCTGACCCAGGAATCAAACCAGGGTTTCTTGCATTGCAGATAGATTCTTTACCAGCTGAGCTACTAGGAAAGCCCAAGAACAGTAAATGCTATCTTAAATATGAGTTCTCCTAAGGGGGAAAGCATATATGTCATACCCAAACAATTCTTGTTTCATTTATGAATATTTCTTAGAAGCTGGCTGGATATAACAATTCCTTCTATTACTAGTTAAAATTTTCATTCATAAAATAGTTTTAATAGGAAATATATCCCAATGCCAAAAATTGAATCTGTGCAGAATTAGATAAGAAATAGTTTTCTTCCTACTCTGAGCTCATCATCCTTCCTGTGGCGGAAGTAACAACATTACTTCATTAATCTTTCATAATGTATTCTGTGATTTACCTACATAGAGGTCTATAATTTTTTTTTAACTCAAATGGTAGTATCTGATGCATATCTGATTCACATCTTACCATTTTCTACTTACAAAATATTAGAAACTATTGCATATTAACATATGCATATTAATCATATTAATTGATATGACCTTATACTATTATACTTTGTGACTAGATCATATATTATTTATCCAGCCATCTATTGGTGAACATTTATGTTGCCTAATCATTTGCTACCATAAATGATATTGCAAAGGATTTCCGTCCTCATCTACAAACGTTTATATGTATAATTCTATTTTTATAAATGGATTTAATTATCAAGGGGTGAAAATATGCTTAAACTTTTGATGAATATTATCCAGTAGCACTGTTTAGGGCTTATACTTCCATTATCAGTATATCAGATGGCCTTTTGTCTACACTTTAACCAGTACAGTGTCTAATCAAAAATTTTCAGTTTTAAAATCCATTTATCATTTTATGAGAGTATTGAATATTTTTTAATATTTTGACATTGTTTATATTTTCCTTCTATGAATTTTCTTTTTAATGTCCTTTATGCCTTATTCATACGAATATTTTCTATTGTCAATATGTAGGAGCTCATATATTTTAAATAATTTAGCCTTTATTATAATGTAGATATTTTGCTTAGTTTGCCATTTGTCTTTTGACTTTTTTCACTGTTTTTCTCCTACAATTTCTTCAATATACATTAAACATCCTTCTTTAGGTCATCTGTGATTTGCATTATGCTCAGAAAGACTTTTCCCATTCTAGCATACTAAAAATAATTCTTCTATATTTACTTCTATTTTTTATACTTTTATTTATTATTTTAAATGTGTTAAGTCACTTGGGAATTATTTTTTAATTCAGAAAATTTTCCAATGTAATTTTTTCCTAGTTCACTCCAGTTGTTCAGTAGTGTCAGACTCTCTGTGACCCCATTTTCCCTATTATTGACCCCAAAGCTATCATATTTCTATGCCTTCTCATCAGTTATGGGTCATTGCCAAAGTATTTTATATTAAAATAATAATATTTTTTAATGCCTGTTGGACTTATTCACTTTTATATATTTCCCTTGAATTAACAGGATGCAGTTTCCTGTTGAAGCCCAATTTTGAAAATAATCTTTGGAATTATCTAGTATCATTTCAAAGAATGAAATTTTTAATTTTGTTGCATCATTTGTTGTTATTCCTCCACTATCATGTCCAACTCTTTGGGACCCCATGGACTGCAGCACACCAGGCTTCCCTATCCTTCACTATCTCTCAGTGTTTGCTCGTGTCCATTGAGTCAGTGATGCTATCTAACCATCTCATCCTCTGCCACCCTCTTCTTCTCTAGCCCTCAATCTTGCCCAGCATCAGGGTCTTTTCCAAAGAGTCGACTCTTCACATCAGGTGGTCAAAGTATTGGAGCTTCAGTATCAGTACTTCCAATGAATATTCAGGGTTGATTTCCTTCAGGATTGACTTGGTTTAATCTCCTTGCTGTCCAAAGGACTCTCAAGCATCTTCTCCAGCACCACAGTTTGAAAACATCAATTCTTCGCCTTTTTTTAATTGTCCAACTCTCACATCCATACATGACTACTGGCAAAAACATAGCTCTGTCTATACGACCTTTATTAATAAAGTGATGCTTCTGCTTTTTAATACACTGTCTAGGTTGGTCATTGCTTTTCTTCAAAGGAGCAGGTGTCTTTTAATTTCATGGCTGTAGTCACCATCTGTGGTGATTTTGGAGCTCAAGAAATTAGTCTGTCACTGTTTCCATTATTTCCCCATCTATTTGCCATGAAGTGATGGGGCCCAATGCCTTGATCTAATTTTTTTGAATGTTGAGTTTTAAGCCAGCTTTTTCACTCTCCTGGTTCACCTTCATCAAAAGGCTCTTTAGTTCCTCTTCACTTTCTGCCACTAGGGTGGTATCATCTGCATATCTGATTATTGATATTTCTCCTACAATCTTGATTCCAGCTTGTGAGTCATCCAGCCCAGCATTTCACATGATGTACTTTGCATATAAGTTGAATAAGCAGCATTATAGTAAATTTATGAATTAATTCATGCAGATGCAAAATCTTTGGGGAATTGTTTGTCTCTATCTGATAAAGCTATATACTGTTCCTGTTTTAAAGTCATTAAATGTCTTTATGTACTCTAAATATTTCTTAATATTTTTATTCCCAAGTTTGTATTTTATTTTTTTACTTTTTTTATTGTTGCTAATGTGCATTTGTTTTTTCATTTTTTTTTTTTTTTAATTTGGCTTGAAAGTGAAAGTGAAAGTCGCTCAGTCATGTCTGACTCTTTGCAAACCCATAGACTACACAGTCCATGGAATTCTCCAGGCCAGAATACTGGAGTGGGTAGCCTTTCCCTTCTCCAGGGGATCTTCCCAACCCAGGGATGAACCCAGGTCTCCCACATTGCAAGTGGATTCTTCACCAGCTGAGCCACAAGGGAAGTACAAGAATACTGGATTGGGTAGCATATCCCTTCTCCAAGGGATCTTATCGACCCACGGATCAAACCGGAGTCTTCTGCATTGCAGGTGGATTCTACCAACAGATCTATCAGGGTAATTTAGGTTAGCTGCTATAATTTTTAGGAAGGCTAGTGATTTTTTCAAAAATTTTGTCCCGAACCTTTATTACTGAATTCTCTTTCTCTTCTGTTGTAGTTTTGTCAGTTGATTATCCTAAATTTTCCAAGTATCATTTTTTTTTAACTTGTAAATAGTAGTTTATTTTTAGCACCTCCTTTCCACTTTTTGCTGCTTCTTTTTCTTGCCTGGGGCTTCCTGGTGGCTCAGAAGTAAAGAATCTGCCTACAATTCAGGAGATGCAGGAGATGACAGTTTGATCCCTGGGTCAGGAAGATCCCTTTGGAGGAGGAAATGGAAACTCACTCTAGTATTCTTGCCAGGAAAATCCCATGGACAGAGGAATCTGGCCAGCTACAGTACATAGGGTTGCAAAGAGTCAGACGTGACTGTGCTACTGAACATATACACATGTTCTCACTTGTCTATATCATTTAAAACTTTCAGAAAGATGAAACATTAGTGGACATCCTGATCTTTTACCTCACTTTAGTAGGATTGCTTTCAGAGATTCTCCTTTAAACATGATGCTAGATTTTAGATTATGATTAGATTACACACATATATTTATGTATAAAAAACAAAAGTAGATACTTTGTTAAAGCAGCCATTCTGTGATTTAAAAACTGCATGTCCTTTAACAGTATTCAGTGTAAACTTCTCTCACAAGTAGTTGCTGCAGTATAATTTACTGCTTAACTAAGACTATAAACCACAGGAAGGAAAGGCTCTTCAGAGTTGTAATGCCCCTAGCTTCAGCAAGTGCTAGGAAATATCTGACTGTTTTTAAAGTGTTATCACCCTGCCTTTTCTCTTACTCAGTATCTGTTTTGCTTATTTCTTTGATCTCTAAAACTTATTAATAGTAATTAATCATAGTAATTATTAAATATTTATTAAGATATTAAATATTTACACTTTTAATCCTCAATTATCCTGATAACTCAGTATGTTATATACTTTACATTTTTTTTCAAAAACTATTGAGGATCCGTGAGTCTTAGTAAATTTCTCATATCTATACAGCTTGTTAACAACAGAACTCTGTCTTAAACCATCAGCTTCTGACTCCAAGTTTATTACTTTTGACTACATCACAGTTTGCCTACATTTGTATTTACTGTGATGATTGTCCACTTATAAAGCAAACTTGCATGAAGTGAAGTGAAAGTCGCTCAGTCGTGTCCGACTCTGCAACCCCATGGATTATGCAGTCCATGGAATTCTCCAGGCCAGAATATTGGAGTAGGTAGTCTTTTCCTTCTTCACAGGATCTTCCCAACCCAGGGATTGAACCCAGGTCTCCTGCATTGCAGACAGATTCTTTACTAGCTGAGCCACAAAGGAAGCCCAAGAATACTGGAGCAGGTAGCCTATGCCTTCTCCAGTGGATCTTCTCGACTCAGGAATCAAACCAGGGTCTCTTGCATTGCAGGCAGATTATTTGCCAACTGAGCTAATTTCCATACTTCATCTAATTGGTTTCTGATAGCAGCAGTTTAAGTTATATTGAAAGGTGATTATTGTGTACTCATTTTACAGGTACGGAAATTTAATTCTTGAAGAGATAAAGAATGTTTCTAGGCTAACACTTGTTTCATAGCCAAAGCAGGTTATCAAGCAAGGTTTATTGATACAAAACAACCATTTTTTTTAAATTTTAAAAATACTAAATTCTAGATTTTAAATTTTATGAGTATTTGTTCTATTGGGACCTATCTGGAACTAATTATTTTGCACTTTTGTTATCTTGTATCATTTAGATATTATCATGGTAATGTTGTACAATAAACCTCACAATACTGTGCAATAAATAACCATAATACTTCTGTGATCATAATCAAATACATAACTTTTGCTCACAAGTTTTCAGGACTTCTGAACTGTTCTTATGGTCTTGGCTGGTCTTGCTTATACTGTATGATCAGCGTCAGGTCAGGTAGGCTGATTGTGATCAGCAGATTAGGTTCTGCTGATTGTGGCAGTTCTCTCCCATGCTCGCTGTCAGATAGTCTCTTAAGATAAATTCATGTCTCTCCGCATTTAATCACCCAAACACATATTTTTAATGTGCTGTGCAGAGCTCCCTAAAGTAGATTCATCTCCAGTGAAAAAAATCGCCAGTGACTCTCCTACATTAAGGGTGGCCCTCACCTTCTAGTCTGAGACCTGGTGTGTATTATATCTTATCTGATACTAGATGTCAGGGACAGCATAATGAGTGAGACTGACAAGATCCTTGTTTAAGAGAGTTTATAATCCAGTGAGTAAGGGCAATAGCAAACAGGGAAATACTGATTTTAAATTGTACTCTAAAGAGAATAAACAGGCTATAGTGAAATAGAATAATGAAGATGTGATTTTATTAGGTAACTGATCAGGGAAGACATGTCTGAGGAAATGAGATTAAAAAGAAGCCAAAGTGACTTCCCAGGTGACTCAGATGGTAAAGAATCTGCCTGCTGGGTGGGAGACCCAGGTTCGATCCCAGGGTTTGGAGATCCGCTGGAGAAGGAAATGGCAATCCACTCAAATATTCTTGTCTGGGAAACCCCTTTGACAGAGGAGCCTGGCTTGCTACAGTCCATGGGCTCGCAAAGAGTTGGACATGACTGAGCAACTAACACACGCATAATAAGAACAGTATACCTGGTTACAGTTGACAAAAATCCAGTTCAAATGAAGTGCAATAGAGTTAAGTGTGTTTGCCCAGGGGATTTGAAGAAAGGAGGTGGGCTTAGGGAAAACTGGAACCATGGGTTTGAATGTCCTTAGGATATGGCCTTTCTCCTGGTCATCAGTTTCCGTTTCTGAGGCTTTTTTTCTCTTCTCCTACAATACTGCAAGTAGACTTAAAGTACAAGGACATGAACGGGCAATACTAAAGAAACTCTTTCTCCTCAACTTGAAAACTTCTCTGGAAGTTTAAAAACCCATCTCCCTGACTTAGATCTTATATCCACCTCTTAGGCCAACCATTGTGGCTAGGAGTGATTATAATAGCTCATGTTCACAAACATGTATGGACTTGGGATAGTAAAAAGGTTCCCTAAAAAAAAGCATAAAATGTTGACAGTAACATGGAAACAGGAGAAATCTTACTGAGCCTGGGTCCCTCCCTCAAAATGTATATTCATAAAGCAGAATTCATGTCTAACACACAGTATGTCCAATAGTAGAGGACTTGATACTTTTCAAAATGGTAATTTTAGTAACTTTTGAGTATTAAAACATTCTTTTTTATGTACAAAAATATAAAACTTTAATCTCATGTCTGTTTTCAAAGCTTCTTCACTTTCTTCCAGGTCTGGTCCAGGATTAAAAAACTAGTGAGGGAAAAGTTATATGTATGATTTTCTTGGGTTTTCTAGAAAGCCTCCATCTTCCTAATTATAAGCCCAGTAATTATCTTCATAGAAATTGTCTTTTGTTGGTTCTCTCTCCTTTGTGAATCTAGAGTCATGTGATGAGCTAAAAGTGACAGAGCTAGTTTTATTCACTTAGCAATTTCTGTGACAATATTTCTGAAGTTTGAGCTGTCAGTTTAAACTACACTAAAACAGAAAATCTCATATTCTGTCTTGTAATTGCAGCAATTCTTCTATTTTAAAGTCAGAAGCAGGTGTGTAGAAATTCAAGGAACAAAAAAACACTTATAGATCATTTTAATAAATACAAATAAACCTAAGTTTTTCAAGATTCTTTTAAATTTTGGATTACAAGAAATAGCTCCTCTAATGACAGAAAATTCATAATAAATTGTGCTTTTAAATAAATAGATCTTGACCCCAAGTACTTTATTATTTACTAAAGCATATAAATATTTCCATATGCCTGTTAACATAAATCTATTTTCAGATCCTTTTGAAGCATTCATCATCTTTTCTATTCGCCATGAGATCAGAAAGATTGATCTTCATAAAAGAGACTATAGTCTACTTGTTCCTGGATTGAGAAACACAATAGCACTTGACTTCCACTTCAATCAAAGTTTACTTTATTGGACAGATGTTGTAGAAGACAGAATATACCGGGGCAAGCTTTCTGAAAGTGGAGGTACCTCCATTACAATTTTGACTTCATGGTGGGATTAATTTCTAACTGAAAATTTCAGGAAAAAATATGGTGTAATCAGAAGGAAGCTTGATTACTCTTTCATTTCTTATCTTCTCCCCCATATGTGGAAATCCAGGGGTGTGAAGTATGTGTGACTATGTTGGAGTGGGGTAGAGGCCTATACTATTCACAGCATTTTCAAATTGTGAGCATTTTGGTGCATATTCAATGGTGAAATTTATTTACAAGAGGAAAACGACTGTCTTCTAATTACTATATATAATTTTTGTGAGTTAAAATAGCTTTTGTTTTTTTAATGGTTTTCATCTTCTAGCATCATTCAAAGAAATAATAGATTATTACAAAGATTGTTAATATGAGCTAAACAAGTTTTCCCATAATTTGACATCTCTTTTTCCAATCTAGGTTTTCCTAGGCAAGACCTTGAGATAAATATATGTCATAATTCTCTTGAAAATCTTAGATTTGTATAACATTCCAAAGGCCAGGTATTTCTATCAAAATCTAAATTCCTCCTTAAATCACCATTACAATTTTGCAAAATGAAGTGTTCAAACATAATGTAATTATGATGTGTGAATCTGTGTCTTATATTACAAAGTATCGATTTCAATTTCAAATGATGGGTTTAGATCCATGATTTTACATGGTTAACTGTTTAAAAAAAATGCACTATTAACATGTCTAACAAAAGCATTGGCAATGTCATAGATTATAAAGTGTTAATTCCAAAAGAAATGAAGGACATAAATAAAAATAGTTCTGGGTATTACCCAATTGTTTATTTTTATTTAAACCACACTACAGGCTTCTTCCTTTATTTTCAAACATGTTATATTCTACAAGTCAAAATACAACTCAGAAATGTTATATTGGCTCAGAAATCTGTTGGAGGGGATATAATTTGAGGATTATTTTTAAGCCTAAATGCCATAACATCGATCTTTTCAGTCATGCTCTAAAAAAGTAGCTGCTGACTGGCTCGATGCAGATTGCCTCAGGTGGACTTTTTATTCTTCCCTGAAGATCAATGTTTGAACTACATCACACTGATTTTAACCAGCAAGTCATTTTCATTTCCAAAATTCTTGTTCTGCCTAAAAAATCAGAAAAATGACATAACTTTTTTGCAACCTAAACATTGTTATTAGCCTCAGAGTTGTTTAAAAATTCTGTTATGCTGTCACTGAAAGGATTTAAGAGATTGAAAATCTCTGCTGGGAAACATCATTAATTCTAAATTTGGGGCCAACTTAATGTCTCTCTGTGTCAGGTAACACTTTTACACTATATCTCTCAAAGTTAATATAATGTTAAATACTTCATACTGCTGATAAGGACTCCTTTTCCTTAGTGCTTAATGGGTCACTTGAATGGATGCAAGTGTTGGTTTCTCTCTTTTTGTAGGTGTCAGTGCTATTGAAGTGGTTGTGGAACATGGCCTGGCTACCCCAGAAGGATTGACTGTTGACTGGATAGCAGGCAACATATACTGGATAGACAGCAATCTGGACCAAATTGAAGTGGCCAAACTAGATGGCTCCTTAAGAACTACACTCATTGCAGGAGCTATGGAACACCCCAGGGCCATTGCTTTGGACCCAAGATTTGGGTAAAGAAGTTTGCCTTTCATAGATTCACTTTGGCATAAATAATTACCTTCAAAATTAATATTGGATTCAATTTTCTCATAAATTAGAAGTCAAAGTGCTTATTTTGTGCATGTAAATATGTGTGTGTATATACTTGTGGATGGTTGTATATATAGATGCATGTTTATATTTACATCTACAATTATGCACGTGTGCTCAGTCACTCAGTCACACTGAACTTTTTGTGACCCTATGCACTGTAGCCAGCCAGGTTCCTCTGTATATGGGATTTTCCAGGCAACAGTACTTGAGTGGGTTGCCATGTCCTTCTCTAGGGGATCTCCCTGACCCAGGGATCGAACCTTGGTCTTCTGCATTGCAAACAGATTCTTTTACGATCTGAACCACCAGGAAAACCCATGTATATATCAACCAATTTTAGATTATCACCATGAATTTGATATAAAATTGCTTACATAGGTACTTTTAAAGGAGAGAACTTTTCTTTTTTCCTAAATATGGTCATTAGGCCCTTTTGTAATATCTTGTAACTCTATTTTGAAGCAGTAATTTAATGAATTCATTTTTGACCTGCCAAAGAGATGCTGTAATTTTCTCTAATGGTTGCAAACCACAGGACCAGTCTTCGGTCCAAACAGTCACAAGTGTTAACCACCTCACCCTTTATCTGTATTTGTATGTACTTGGAGATAGTTTGAAAGAGAATTAGATTAAACTTGAAGGAATCCAATGGTGAGATGCTGGCTATAGGGACATTTAAAACAAGACGCATTATTCTGGAAGACAAAGTCAAAAGTATAATCCAGATTATTGCCTGAGTTTCCCTTCAGTCTTTTGTGAAAGACGAGAAGAGAGACAGTGGATTTGGGGCCAGAAAATAAGGGTCCAGCACTGCTCAGTCACTTATCCTCTGGGGAACCTATTCAAGTGTATTATCTTCCTTTAGATTTCCATATTCTCTTTTGCACATCAGGAACAATAATGTCTCTTAATTAGATTGTTTTTGAGGAGATAGAATGTGAAATATAATGTATAACTCTTCTATATTGGGATATTCTGTTATTACCTTTGACTGTTTATTTTATATCCAAAATTATCGTCAAGTCTAAAGGATGATAGAAAGGAAAATTTTTCCGGCTCTGTACTTTTAAGTAATACACAACCTAGGAAGGACCAAGAAGGATGGAGGTCAGAAAGGAGAATCAGTCAGGAGGGATCTGAATGAGATGCAGAAGAGAAAAGGGAACCTGTGTTTAAATCAGCTTCCTGGTCCACACACTGTTCTTTGTGCACTGTTTTATGTGCAACCCAGAAATCAAGAGCTTGGGAATTTTGTTTGTTCTCCTTTTCCTCAATTCAGATATAGACATTAAAGGGGCAAGGTAGCTTGTGTAGAGCAAGGTTGCTAGTTTCAAACTGGCAACTGTCATTGTTTTGTTTGTTTTACCTTCCACAGTGTTTTGCATTTATTTGACTTGGTTGCCAAAATTTAAAATTTTGAAAGATTTGGAATCCAGTTCTAGATTTCTGGCTTCTTTTGAAAACGTAGGGAGATCTGTCAACAACCAACAGAGCAGTAGCAAACCTTTTAGGCTGAAGGTGTGTCCTCCAGTTTATACGGTTTATGCTTTGCCCATTTCACCCATTAACTCCTGTGATAACAGTTAACTAGAAGGAGATCAGGCATGTTTTATGCGAAATTTCCTTCTCAAACAGACTCTTCCTGAGGGTGCAAGTAGATGGCCCACTTTGACATTTTACTTCCCACAGAGGTCTGCCATCAACAGAGGTTTTTATCCTCAATGTAATAGCTACTGGTGTGGAATTTTTCACAACCTAGACATACCTATTTGGTAACTGCAGCTTATCTGCATGAGAAACTTTCTGTATAAGGGAAAGCAATATTTTGGAGAAAGTGATAATTTTAGCAAGTGTACCATTATGTTAGGAGAACTCTGACTGCTTCCCAAAATACAAAGGGCACACACAGAGAAGAAAACAAACACATAAAACAGGTGTATAAAATTTTTGAAAATAGCCTGATCAAACAAAGCAGTAGATCTGGGAATTGAAGCTTCATTTTCTATAGCTTTGAATTGACAATGCTTAGAATAAACTTATTTATCTCAGTTTGTTTGGGGAATAGCTAACCTGAGAGAAGAAAAAGAAAACAGAAATGCAAAACAAACACAATCCACAAATACTATTTATATGAAAATATTAAGCACTATTTCAATGATGTAAGGGAATTTCCAGAAGTAAAACAGTTTCTAAGAGTTGAAAATTAGGACAGGAAGCTAGCCTCCAGGGAGGGAAAACCTGATAATGCTTCTGAGAAAAGTTGATGTCTTCCCTTGCTAATTGCTACTACAAACTTGTGAGGCTAATTAAGATAATTACAGTGGTAATAATTTTATTTAACAGGTGAAGAAATAATGCTTGGAAAATTGTTTCTGGTGTGAATGACCAAAGTTCAAATGACGGTACCAATTTACTTAACTCTCTGAATAAATGAAAAGTTTATAGGTTTATCATAATATAATAGAATTTTTATTATTTAAAATTACTTTATAAAAGATTGGCATGGATAAAATATGAGGTTCATGTAAACACCTTTAGAGCTTAGTTGTAAATTTAAATTTAAAATGTAGCAATTAATTTTAAAAATGTAATGCAAGTATTAAAATGCTTTCAAATTTATTGTATATTTTGGTAAAAAGTTCATAGACACTTGCAAACATTGGACTTTTCATAAAACTGCTGCTGCTGCTGTTGTCGCTTCAGTCGTGTCCAACTCTGTGCGACCCCATAGACGGAGAGCATAGTAAAAGTAACTATTCCCTCTTCCTCAAATTATTCATGAAATATGTAAGGAGACTGAGAATCAAAGTTATAGGATCTCCAAAGACATTTATATTCTTTTGGAAATTTTTAATTTTAAGATAAAGACACTGGATAATTTTTTGAGAAATATAGTATAATTTGTATAATTGTATAGTATAATTGTATAATTACTGTTGCCTTTCCTACTAAATTGTAAGCTTTTTGATGGCAGTTACTTCCAAATCTATGAAATCTTTCTCTGCCCTTTCGTATCAGTGTTCTCAATAAGTACTTGTTAAGTAAAGTAATGCATATGAATTGACCTTCTGTTTACATGAAACTTATAGGAATTCAGGATACACCTTAAAGATACAGCAATGTATCTTTACAGCTAGTGGGCAATAGCTGTAAAGCCCAATAGCTATTACTGGCAATAGCTTTGCCAGTAAAATACAGCTAATGGGCACCACTATTATATTCTTTGACAATGACGAATGAAAGAAAAGGTTTGCAACCAGCCACTTTGCTCCCTAAGCCCAGCTAGGAAAAAAAGCAGGTTATATACCATTAGCCACATGTTTACATCACACGAGCTTCCTAAAAGAACCAAGGTCTTTGTGACTTTTTTTTTTTAACAAATGCCAACAAAGACATGTTTTTAATTGACTACTTTGGTTCCTTAACATGGAATCCACAGGCCTTCTTCTGATGTTTTAAGATATATTTGCAAAAAAAAGAAAAAAAGATATATTTGCTACCATGTCACATTTCTGCAGTATTCTAGGTTTTGACCCAGTGTCCCAGGTAACAAGTTATTCCAAGATGCTAAATTAGGGATCTTAGGAAGGAGCCATTTCTCTTTCTATCCATTTTAAAGGAATACACGTATTGCTAAGGTGACCTGAAGCAGTACATGAATCTCCTGTAAACATCAAGCTTATTGTTAGAGAGTAACAGGCACCAAGGAGTTCAGAATCTTACAGGGCACTCACTTCAGTTCTCGAACTTTCGTTGCCTTTATGCTCCTTCAGATGCACAGTGTCTTCCTGATGAACTGCTGGTATTTAATTTTCATGCGGTATAATAACTGGACTCTGCTGTAACAATTGCAGTTAGTGAAAGAAGACATATCATTATGAAGATTAGTAAGACATCTAAATAAAATTTTAACTTAATCTGGGAGCATTTCTAAATGAAACTAATAAAAACATTGTTGGTTTTAGACGACCTAAAGATTATAGATAAGCAAGCTCTCTTTTTGCCACGGTCCTTTATTTTTACCTTTTGCATCTTGACCTGAAGATGATAATAGCCCTTTTGTACCGGTAATGGTACAAGTTGTTCATGGTCCATTGACCCAATTTAATCCTGATACACACTAACCTGTGAATCCAGGAACTGTAGATCGGTGGACTGTAGTCTCTTTTTTGAAAGCAATCATGGTTGAACATTTTCATACATCTTATAAGGAGGGCTATTCAGTCTTTGTATACTTGAAGAAATAATGTAGTCATTGTAATGCTAATACATTTTAAACATAAAAAGAAAGTAATAAGGGAAAAACGATTTTTTAAAAAACCACATAGTAAAGTATACAAAAGAGTGCCTAGAACTTTATAAAACAATGATCCTTAAAATCAAGTTTTAAGATTGATTGTAAACTGACTTATGCAAGGTTAAGAACATTTTTAGAGGTGCTAATTCTAGGATATGTAATTATACACGGTGTTGAAAATTTCCCACCTAAGTTAATGAAAAATTAGAACTATAGTGACCACTACAGAAGAAATAGCTTAGCCCTGCTATATTTAGTGAAGAAATGAAGGGACCACTTATTTTATAATTCCTAAAAGAGTCGCAGGCCATGTATTTTGGTCCACTGGAAATATACACTTGAAAGTCTTCAGTACCTATTTGTAGTGAACCTAGGTATAGAGAATGCAGAATTGCAGGGCTACTTATTTGCACATTGTAATTGATACAACACCATAAGATAGAAAGCTAAAAGAGAGATATCAATTTTCTATTTGTTAAACAAGCAAAAGACAATGCTTCAGAAGCCTTTGGGTCATCAGTCCAGTTGCCTGGAGAATCCCAGGGGCGGCGGAGCCTGATGGGCTGCCATCCATGGGGTCACACAGAGTCAGACACTACTGAAGCGACTTAGCAGCAGCAGCAGCATCAGTCTAGAGTTTGGAGTACAGCGTTGTCCAGATCTGTGCTGTGCTTGGTTACTTAGTCCTGTCCTACTCTTTGTGACCCTCTGGACTGTAGCCCACCAGGCTCCTCTGTCCATGGAATTCTCTAGGCAAGAATACTGGAGTCGGTTGCCATGCCCTCCTCCAGGGGATCTTCCCAACCCAGGGACTGAACCCAGTCTCCCACATTGTGGTCTATCTACTCTCAAATTCACTATGTTTGTTTTCAGGGATTATTTTTCCTAATCTTCTTCAGATTTGCATATCTCTACTTTACCTTGTTTTTCAAGATATCATAATGAATTTGATTAATGCTGTGCTGATCTTGTTTCTATTTTAAATTGTATTTTCTTAATGATAACTTTAAAGTGTAGCTGACAAATAACAACCCGGTGGCCATGAAAAGATGTGTACATCCAAAATTAAATTTGAAGTGAGACACATAATTCATTTTATATTTACTGTTTTCAAGAAGGATATTCCTCTACTTAACCATATAGCTTACCAGCTTTATAATAATTAATCTTTGTTTTATTTAGTATTTATTTTTAAGGCAACAAATTATATATGAAATAGCTTATAAGTAATACATATGTTGGACTTCCCTGGTGGCTCAGATAATAAAGAATCTGCCTGCAATGCAAAAGACCCAGGTTTATTCCCTGGGTCTGGAAGATCCCTTGGAGAAAATTATGGCAACCTACTCCAGTATTCTTGCCTGGAGAATTCCATGGACAGAGGAGCCTGGTGGGCTACAATCCATGGGGTCCAAAGAATTGGACACAACTGAGTGACTAACACACACACAATATATATATGTTATTGATATTTCCAGATAATTAGTATTTTCTCATGTAAACAATCCTATCTTTAAATAATAGTCTTTTCAGGAAAAAAAATATTCCCCAAAACAAGATTTTATAAATTATCCCTGATACTTATAAAAATTTTTTTCTATTAATTTAATTTTGGATTTGTTACACTTTTGAATACTTATACAGAAATTTTCAAATATACGAAGTAGAAAGAATGGTAAAATAAGTTCCCTAGTATTTATCACCCAGCTTCAACAATGATATTGCCTTCTAATGTAATAATGTTCATCTTTATCCTTCCCTAACAACTTACTTATCAGATATTTGGTGGTTAGACAATTAATAATTTAGGTATTATTTTTGTGGGTATGTTCCCATCCCTAGAGCTGTAGAAAGCTGTCCATTAAACAAACAAACACAAATTTAATATAAATAATTTTTTGAGAAATTTTGTGTGGGATAAACCATAGCTTTAACTCATGCTTACTTTATAAAACTAATCTACCTTCACATACATGATATTGTAACATTTAAATATTAATATTAGTATTAATCCCCAACCTCTCTCTCTTTCTATGTGTGTGTGTGTTCCCGTTTGTTTAATAGTTTTAAATGACTTTGAAATTTTGCTTTTAAAAAATGTTCTGTGTGTAAATGTATGTGGATGCTTGTGCAAACACAAAAGTCTTCTGTGTGCCAGGCATTTTGTGTGCTAAATTGTTTACATCTATTACCTCATCAAATATTCCTTCAGTGGTACTGTGAAAATTTTTATGTACAGATGAGCAAATGGAGTCTGAGTTAAGTATGCTCTAATTAGTGACATATTCTAACCTTGGTTCCAAGCTTGTCTGACACAAAACATATATATTGTTATTCAACATTGATGCAATTATTTAATAACATTTTTGGAATGTCTGGTGCTTAGGTTGTAAGGGAACCTGCAGTCTCTTCAAGAAGATAGGTTCATTTCCTATCCTGCCCACCATGTGCTTTTAACATACATATCAAATAAATTTATTATATGATATTTTGTGTTATCATCTAACCCTTTCATATTTGTAATTTCTATATCCTATAAGAGACTATGTACCTCTCAGATATTGAAATCATAATGAATACTTAGTTTACATCACTGCACATTTCTTTAAATAGATATAATACATTTTTTAACAGAGAAGAAATCTTGAATTGCATTTTGAAATTTTGTTCCAAAGGATTGTTTCCATTTTCCCAATCTATATACCTAAGGATTATATAGCAAACCTATCAGTCAGTTCAATTGCTTAGTTGTGTCTGACTCTTTGTGATCCCATGGACTGCAGCACGCCAGGCTTCCCTGTCTATCACCACCTCACGAAGCTTACTCAAACTCATATCCATCAAGTCAGTGATGCCATCCAACCATCTCATCCTCTGTTGTCCCCTTCTCCTCCCACTTCAATCTTTCCCAGCATCAGGGTCTTTTCAAACGAGTCAGTTCTTCGCCTCAAGTGGCCAAAGTATTGAAATTTCAACTTCAGCATCAGTCCTTACAATGAATATTCAGGACTGATTTCCTTTAGGATTGACTGGTTGGATCTCCTTGCAGGCCACACTATATACAACTATAATGAAGCCAAGTTTATTTTTGCCAGTAACTTTACCATTTCTGATCAAAAGGTTGTCAGAACTGATGATAGGAAAATATATTGAACTGTCACTGTCTCTCCAGTTCTGTGTGTTCTTTCCTCCCAAATCTCCATGCTACTCATTCGCGTTGTTTCTACTACTAAGGTATAGAGAAGGTGCAAAGAAGGCAACTACTATTTTTTGATTACCAGCCATTTCCCTACTTCCATACCAAATGCTTTCCCTTTGTTATTTAGTGTCAATGACATTAAAACATTAGATGTTAAAAACATAAAGTCAGCAGTTGAAGTATCCATTTTCCCAACTTCATCTGCCACTTGCTAGCCATGTAACCGGGTCAAGGAATTCAACTTTTCTAAGCTTGTTTTCTCATCTATAAACATGGATAACTTTAGTCATGGCTTCATGAAGAATTAAATGAGATAATCTGCATAAAGTTCTGAAAATAAGTATTTAGTGTATAGTAAGCACTCAAAAAGAAATCATTAGCTAGTTGTAATGACTGCAGAATTGTTGTGTAACTGTTATATATATACAACTGAAACATGCATGAGCAGTTTAAGCCACTATCAATTAAACATAAACTCTCCATTACCTAATAGCCTTAGAAATCAAATGCACAACTTATAACATTTGATGCCTAATGTGTGGAACTGTTCATATACTGTGAATTTGTAGAGTTACAAAGAGTATTTAGAAAAAAAAAAGAGAGTATTATAAAAATGCATGTATGTGTAAATCAAAGTATCTGATGTCCTACTGTTTTCCCTCTGCATCCTCTATCATATGATCTGTTCCATTCATGTGAATCTAAATGTCATCTCCATGCAGAATACTTTCAAATTCATGTCTACAGTTCTGATGCCTTCTCTGAATTTCACCCTGACATACCACACAGCTTCCTGGAAATCTCCTTTTTATGTCTTAAATCTCAAGGTGAAAAAATTGAAAACTGTATTTTTGATTGCTCTCCACACCCATCCATACTCAATCCCAGGTCTTAAAATGCATTTCTCTTGCATTTTTTTTTTCCATTTCACTTAATGGATCCCTTGTACACCCTCTGCCTGTCCTTACCCTTGAGTTTGCCAAGACAAGGAACACAGCCACCTGTAATTCTGTTCTCTACTTCATTCCCTACATCCAATACTCATTTAGTCCTGGAAGTCAGTTCTACCTCTTGGAATAAGGGCTTCCCTTGTAGGTCAGTTGGTAAAGAATCTGCCTATAGTTCAGGAGACCTAGGTTCAATCCCTGGGTCAGGAAGATCCCCTGGAGAAGGAAACGGCAACTCACTCCAGTATTCTTGCCTGGAGAATCCCATGGACAGAGGAGCCTGGTAAACTACAGTCCATGGGGCCGCAAGAGTTGGACACAACTTAGCAACTAAACTACTACAAACTACTTGAAATAAAATATTCCTTGAACCCATTCACTTCTCTTCACTGATACCACCATATTTGCCTGGTCCTTTAAAATAACTGTCTGATGTAATATAGTATATTACATAATGACTCAGCATAATGAATTTGTATATATGATGCCATATTTCTTTCCTGCTTAAATATGAGATAAGGCAAAACCCAAATGATTGCCATATCGAAAAAGATCCATTATATCACCCTCTGCAATTTCATCTATTTCCCCTTTATCCTCACTGCCATATTTCTAATACAGTAGCCTCATTTCTGTTCCTCAGTCACCCACTTTCTTTCCCTCATTAAGACTTTTGTTTCTACCATTTATTCTTCTTGTCATGCTCTGCTCATCTCTCAGATTCAGTCTAAATGTTACCTTCTCAAACTGCTTTTTTCCCCGCTGATTATCTTCTCAAAGTATTTTACTTACCTAGTACTCAGTCTCATAACAAAATTATTCTTGAATCTATTTCAGAAGCTGTAGTTATATATTCCAGCATTTGTTTAGTCTGTCTCTTGCTCTGGGCTCTGAGCCCCATGAGGCTAGATAATGCATCTGTTTTACTTGTGATTGTTTACCTAGCCAGTGCCTAGCATAGTCATAGAAATTCAATACATTTTTTTTGAACTGAATGACTGAAACAACAATATCATCAATAGCATCATTTCTTTTTCTTCAGAATTCTTTTCTGGACAGATTGGGATGCCAATTTTCCTCGCATTGAATCTGCCTCCATGAGTGGTGCTGGGAGGAAAACCATTTACAAAGACATGAAAACCGGGGCTTGGCCTAATGGACTCACTGTGGACCACTTTGAAAAAAGGATAGTTTGGACAGATGCCAGGTTTAATTTTTTTTCCCTTTCTTTTCTATAACCTTCATCAGATAATACTTACAAAATTAAAATGTGTATTTCTGTGCATGTATCATGTACACACATTGAAATTGATGGTGAATTTTGTTTGCTTTGGTTATGATAGCTTTTTTGTTGAAATCTTACTGCAAATCAGATACAGGGTCATAAAAATATTTTTACACAGCTCTTTTGCCATTTAAGTAGTATGAACACATCACTGGACTATTTGAATGTGGTTTTATATACCACTGATGCATCTACTTTTCTGTAGGTCAGATGCCATTTATTCAGCCCTCTATGATGGAACAAGCATGATAGAAATTATCCGAGGTCATGAATACCTTTCTCATCCCTTTGCTGTGTCTCTGTATGGGAGTGATGTTTATTGGACGGACTGGAGGACCAACACACTGTCAAAAGCCAGTAAGTGGACAGGGCAGAATGTCAGCGTGATTCAGAAAACCAGTGCACAGCCGTTTGACCTTCAGATCTACCATCCCAGCCGTCAGCCCCAGGGTAAGTGCTTGTTATGAATTAGTGACCAGAATTTATTTTCACTTTAGTCATATAATAATCAAACTGTAAAATAATTTTTGTAAGCTAACACTGATTTAATATTTTCTATATTATATGATGGAAGTAGTACCAGCCTTTATTTTAATTAGCTCAGGATATTTTTTCTTTTCCTTTTTATTTAATTTACATAGAAATAGAGAAATCTTAGAAATTAAGAGGTTTTATGCAGTTGTTGCAATCATATCATTTTCTTAGCCTTCTTTTGTTGAAATTTAGGTACATTACTGTTTTAAGAGGACTTCCCAGGTGGCTCAGTGGTAAAGAATCTGCCTACAAATCAGGAGATAAAGGAGACATGGGTTGAAGCCCTGGTTTGGGAAGATCCTCTGGAGGAGGAAATGGCCATCCTCTCCAGTATTTTTGCTTGGAAAATCCCATGGGCAGAATAACCTGGGGGGCTACAGTCCATGGGGTCACACAAAGTTGGACACTACTGAGCACAAGCATGAATATTACATTATACTCACACTCCTCACATCTTCTGTATCCATTCCTCCATTAATGGACACTTAGGTTATTTCCATCTCTTGGCTATCGTAAATAATGCTGAATGAACACAGCAGTGCATACACACACACGTGTGTGTGTGTGTGTGTGTATATATATCTTTTCAAATTTATCTTTTTCCTTTTCCTCAGATAAACACTCAGAATTGGAATTGCTGATTCATATGGTAGTTCTATTTTTAATTTTTGAAGAACTTCCAAACTATTTTCCTTAGTGACTGTGTCAATTTATGTAATCACCAATAGTGCACAAGGATTCCCTTTTGTCCACATCCTCAGCAACACCAGATATGTGATGATATCTCATTGTGGCTTTGATTTGCATTTCCTTGATGATTAGTGACATTGAACACATTTTCATATGCCTGTTGGCCATCTGTATCTCTTTCTTTTTTTGTTTACCATCAAAAATATCTTTAATGACTTAGAAGCTAACAAATTGATTATTTCAGAGCCTCTGCCTATTTTTCAGTCAGATTGTCTGTTTGACATTGAGTTCTATGAGTTCTTTATGCATTTTGGATGTTAAGTTTTTATCTGATAAATATGATTTGCAAATATCTTCTCCCGTTTGGTAGTTTGCCTCTTTATTTTATTGATGGTTTCCTTCACTGGGCAAAAGCTGTTTAATTTGGTATAGTCCCATTTCTGTTTTTGCTGCTTTTGTTTTTGGTGGCAAATCCAAATATTTCTAAGTATAGAAATGACATAAGATTTATGTATTAGCCATGCAGTTATGATACTAAACTGAAGATGATATTGAAGAGGGAAGATATTGGAGATAAAACAGGTGATTTAGATTATAACATCTCCTGGGTCAAAAAAAGTAAAGCAAGAAAGTATAACGTAGGGAGGATACAAGGTAACGGTTTTATTGTGATAGCAACCATAGGACTGAGGACAAAAATTTGAATATAAAATACTGGAAGACTCAGAACTAGAAATTTATATACATTGTACTATAGCTTCACACTGGTTAGAATAAACACATTGTATCCCTATATGCTCTGAAGATATATTCACCCTACTCCATTATGTGGACTGATAACTGCGGACTTTAACCTAAATTGTCCATTGGTCTGGTCTAATTGGAAATTTATACCGTGTAGTTGATACCTATGGCTCTTTACTGAATAACTGCATCAGAGAATATTGTTTCCTTAGCAAAGAGAGAAGTTACATAAATAAACACATTTGCTATATTTTTAATGAGTTAAGAACATCAAAATTGTAGGTTTCCCTTTAGGATAAAATAGATAATTTACATTCAAGAAGCCATCTAGTCCAAATATATTTTTATCAGTAAAACACAGGTTTTAATTGAATAAGTTTTGAATGTATTAAACAAAACACAACAACATCATAAAGGTTTTATGATAGACTTTGCTTGAGCCATATGTTAGTTTATGTTTGGATAATAAAATATGGGCATGCATGATTAAGCATTAGTAAAAATAGTTTCATTATCATGACTTCATAATGATAAGAAAGATATGCATTTATATCATGTTTGATTTAGCGCTTTCCAGATATTGCTCTCAATCTACACCAAATTTGCAGGAAAAAAAACTTTCCCTGAGAGGTTCTTACTTCAAAGCCACATACCAATTATAAATCTGCACATAATTCATATTTTATCTCCACATTCTTAATTAACACCATAAAGAACTACCTTAGCACTTAGAATATGTATAGTTATTTAATATTTTCCTAATTCTGTTTTAGTTGCCCACCTAGATAATAAAATATTTGAGTAAAGGAGTGTCATTTATTTATTTGCATTAACTACAGAGTATAGGTAAGCCTTTTATGAGAACAGTATTAATAATGATAACAATAATATCACCTAATACTAATTCTCATTGTAATTCCATGAGGATGGTGGTTGGTAACCCAGTGTTACAGATAAAGATCCTAAAGGAGAGAAATGCTAAGTGATTTGCTCAAGGTCTAATAGCCACACGATAATTGCCTCATTATCTTACCCCAGGGAGAGTGACCCCAGAGCTCTTGCCTGAACCACTATGCTCTGCAGGCAGAAGACATTGAATTTTTATTGAGATTCTCCTTGGAATTGTTCTATCAAATCTCCAGATGGCAGTAGAGAGTAAAGTTTTACAGACACATTCCCATGCTTCCCTGATAGCTCAGTTGGTAAAGAACCTGCCTGCAGTGCAAGAGACCCTAGTCTGATTCCTGCGTCAGGAAGATTCACTGGAGAAGGGATAGGCTACCCACTCCAGTATTCTTGGGCTTCCTTTGTGGCTCAGCTGGTAAAGAATCATCCTGGAATGCTGGAGATCTGGGTTCAATCCCTGGGTTGGGAAGATCCCCTGGAGAAATGAAAGGTTACCCACTTCAGTACTCTGGCCTGGAGAATTCCATGGACCATATAGTCCATGAGGTCGCAAAGAGTTGGACACGACTGAGTGACTTTCACTTCACATGGGAAAAACCAATTTTTAACTTCTTGTAGTTTATAGTCTAGGAAGAAAACAAGCTAAATTAATAACTGGGGTCAATTAAATGATTATTATTGTGGTTGCATTTTTGAAACTAAAATTATACTAAAAGGTAGAATGGAGTGGCCCTTAAAAAGTCCTTGGGCTTAGTTTAATACAATTTCTTCCTTTGTCACTCACTGACCTTGTTACCTAAGGCAGATTAATGAACTTCTGGGTTCTTATTTCTTCATTTGTGGGCTGGAGCCGCTAGAAGTAAGGGGGGAATGCATGGTATACAACATTGGGTTGGAATCAAACCATAATGGGACTTAAAAGTTCCCCTTACAAAGAAATTTCAATTTTCATCCTTAAGAATAACTGGATAAGTGTTCATGTGATGTCAAACCTAAATGTGCATCAAATTTACTGGAGGGATCATTAAATCACAAATTTCTGGCTTTTATCCAAGATATTCTGATAAATAAGTCTATGGTATGACCTGAGATGTTTCATTTTTAACAAATTCCCATGGAATGCTGATGCTGCCTTAAGAACCACTGCCCTGAAGAAATGAGAAAAACATTGAAACTATTTGGTCAATGGAGGGAAAATAGCAGAAGTACATGTTGAAACTTGGCTTCATCTATACAAGCGGTAAACTACAGAGACACTACTGTAGGTAGGAGATGAGTATGATGTAGAGCCTAGCTTCTTCAGTAGATCAGGAGATGACTGATACCAGGACAGAGAGAATGGTGGAACTGAGATATGTACGTGTGTGCTAAGGTTGCCTTCAGTCACGTCCATCTCTATACAACCCTATGGGCTGTAGCTCTCCAGGCTCCTCTGTCTGTGGGGTTCTCCAGGCAAGAATATTGGAATGGGTGGAATACCCTTCTCCAGGGAATCTTCTCAACCCAGGGATGGAACCCATATCTCTCACATTTCGTGCCTTGGTTCTTTACAGCTAGCAACACCTGGGAAGCCTGGAGTTGCCATATACTTAGAGGTAAAGTCAGTTTAAAGAAAAAAAAAAAAAGTGATACAGATTTGTAGAGTAGGGGAGTTTGGCAAGAAAAGGAAAATATGAGATGTCTTTAGTTTTCTAGTTTCTATAATTGGCTTCACCATCAACATGTGACACAAAGGCCCCATAATGGAGGAGTCAGCAGAGTTTTTTTTCTATGGAAGGCCATATAGTAAGTGTTTGAGGCCCTGCAGGGTATATGGTCTTTGCTGAACTACTTTGTCCTGCTGAGATAGTGAAACAGCAGTCAAATGAAAAGTGAATGACCATCACTATGTTTCAATAACATTTTATTTATGGAGACTGAAATTGAAATTTCATTTAATTTTCATGTGTTATAAAATTTTATTTTATTTTTTTGGTGTTTTTCCTCCAATTTAAAAAAGTAACCCAAAGGGCAGTATTAACCTGTAGGTAAAAACTTACTGGCACCTGAATTAAAGGATAAATCAAAAAATTAAAGTTTGTTTATGTGGAGAGGTACCTCCAGGACATGGTTGAGTATTCAGGGTTATAAAGGCAAAAAGGATTTGGTCTGGAACTAGAGTTTTAATAGTCATTCAATTATATATTGATGATAAGAAGATAAATAAGATTTCCTAAGACTATTATATAAAATTAGAGAAGAACAAGGACAGAACCTTGGAGGAAACGAATATAAATGAGAAAGGCAAAGAAAGATGCTGAGAAAAAGATGGCCAAAACATTTCAGAACCAAAAGAGCACAGTCAAAAAATGTAAGAGAAGAGTTTCAAGATGGCAGTAGTCAACAGTGTTAATTCTTGCAGAGAAGTCAAGAAAGATCAAGACATAAAGGTATTCATTGATTTGGCAACCTGGAGGAAGGTCAGCTATAATTTTATTTAGAGCACTTTCAGTGGAATTGTTTGCATGTGTCCCAGTGATCCTAAATATGTCTGAGGTTAGTATAAATGTCAAAGTCTTTTTACTAAAAAATATAGTTCATTAAATAATAGGACTATAGTGTTAAGGAGGAGAAGGGGACGACAGAGGATGAGATGGCTGGATGGTATCACTGACTCGATGGACATGAGTCTGAGTGAACTCCGGGAGTTGGTGATGGACAGGGAGGCTTGGCATGCTGCAATTCATGGGGTCGCAAAGAGTCGGACACGACTGAGCGATTGATCTGATTTGATCTGATAGTGTTAAGTAACAAAATGTAAAGGCAAAAAAAAAGACAACCTTCATAGCAATCAGCTTAGGAGACATAGTAATCAAGAGCAAGCTTCTAGAGTCAAACTAGTTCATATTCTAGCTTTGTCATACTGACAGCATGACCATTATGTTAGTTGTTTCAACTATAAAATGGAATTCTTGCAAAGTTAAATGCATTAGTCTCTTAAAAGCACAGAAGATACCTGTCAAATAGTAAGCACAGTGTAAGTGTTGTTAAGTAAATGATAGAAAGAAAGACAGATGGATGAATGGATAGACAGGTAGATAGACAATTTTCTTAGTCACTTTGTTTTATGGTCCTCTTCCACCTTTTAGATTAAATTGTTTGTAAATATGAAGAAAACGTGAGTTCCTCCAGTATGCATACCTTTTCCCATCCAGTGGGTTTGATGTCCTTCTCTGTGGCCTCTCGCAGACCTAAGTTTTGTTTCTCTAAACTCATTTTTTGAAAATATAGTTCACTATACTTTTAGTTTTAGGGGTATGACATAGTGTTGTGGCATTTGTAGAGTACATATAAGTTGGTCACCATGATAAGGTTAATAGCCATCTGTCACCATACAAAGATATTAAAATATTTATGATTAGATTCCCTGTTATATTTTGCAAGAATGACATTTATTTTATATCTGGATAATATAATAAAAGTGAAACTATTATTCACTCAATCATGTTTGACTCTTTGAGACCTCATGGACTATAATCCGCCAGGCTCCTCTGTCCATGAAATTCTCCAGGCAAGAATAGTGGAGTGGATTGCCATTCCTTTCTCCAGGGGGTCTTCTGAACCCAGGGATTAAACCCAGGTCTCCCGCATTGCAGGCAAATCCTTTACCACCTGAACCACCAGGGAAGGAAAATATATTTTATATATTTTCAGCCATTTATTCTTCACATAAGTTTTCTCCCTCTTTCTCTTTTCTTTTTCTGGGACCCTATAATGGGATAATTTATATGTCTAATGTTATTCTATAGATCCCTAAAACTATTCTCAAATATATATATATATATATTTTTTTTTTTTTCTTTTTGCTGTTTTATTTAAGTGAATTCCACTACCCTATCTTCCAGATCACTGGTATATCCTGCATCCTCTAATTGGCTGTTATTCCCCATAATGTATTTTGCTCTTCAGTTGTTTTCTTCTGTTCTATTTTGCGATTTTTAAATATATTTTCTATCCCTTTGTTGAAGTACTCCCTGAGTTATTCCATTCTTCTCCCAAGTTCAGTGAGCATCTTTATGATTATGACTTTGCACTCTTTATCTGATAAACGGCTTATCTCTGTTTCATTTAGTTCTTTTTCTGATGTTTTTTGTTGATCTTTCATTGGGAAGTTATTCTTGGTCTCCTCATTTTGCCTAACTGCACTGCTTCTTTACTGGGAGTCAGAGCTATTGAGTTTGTGGACAACCCACTCACAAACAGAGTGAGTCTCACTTCTTACAACCCTTTCTCTGTTCTGCAAGTAAGCCCCATTGGTTTTAAAGCCAGACATTCTGGAGTATTCTTGATGGGAAACCCAATTTGGACCTTGGGCCTCTCAGTAGAGACCTAGGCAGTTGTGATAACCCTCACACTTGTGTATCTCTGCTCTGAGGGTGTAGCTTCTATCTCGACTGAGTCTCTATCTATCCTGCCTGTCTCAAGTCACCTTTTCTTTTTTCTTAATATAAATTTATTTTAATTGGAGGTTAATTACTTTACAATATTGTATTGGTTTTGCCATTCATCAATATGAATCTGCCACGGGTGTACACGTGTTCCCCACCCTGAACCCGCCTCCCACCTCCCTCTCCGTACCATCCTTCTGGGTCATCCCAGTGCACCAGCCCCAAGCATCCAGTATCCTGCATTGAACATGGACTGGTGATTCATTTCTTATATGATATTTTACATGTTTCAATGCCATTCTCCCAAATCATCCCACCCTCTCCCTCTCCCACAGAGTCCAAAAGACTGTTCTATACATCAGTGTCTCTTTTACTGTCTCGCACACAGCGTTATCATTACCATCTTTCTAAATTCCATATATATGCATTAGTATACTGTATTGGTGTTTTCTTTATATATTCAGTTGTAGAAAATTTGTTTTACTTCAAGCTATTCTCAGAGATAGTTGTTTTATATGTAGCTTTTGGTGTATCTGTGGGAGGAAGTGAGCTCAGAATCTTTCTAATCTTACATCTTGATTCAGACACCATAAAGATGTTTTCTTAATCACAACTGAAGTTGTGATTTAACACCCAGTAGTGGAGCTGTATTTTTCATGGATATAGAAAGATTACAACACTATTGATTTTTTTGTGTGTGTTTGTTTTTCACTTTTGTTTCACATTTCTTTCCTCACTTTCTCTGATTGGAATCTTTTTTTTTTAAGAGTTATTTATTTATGTATGTATTTTTGGCTGTGCTGGGTCTTTGCTGTTCTGCACTGGCTTTCTCTAGTTGGGATAAACAGAGGCTACACTTTGTTGTGGTGTGCAGACTTCTCATTGTGATGGCTTCTCTTGTTGCAGAGCACGGGCTCTAGGGTCACAGGCTTCAGCAGTTGCAGCACATGGCTCAGTAGCTGTGGCATAAGACTTAGTTGCCCCGTGGCATGTGGGATCTTCCTGGAGCAGCAATCAAACCTGTATCCCCTGCATTGGCAGGTGGACTTTTTAGCCATTGGACCACCAGGGAAGCCCGGGAATCTTTTCTTGAAATAGCTTAAGAATATGATTGTCACTTCAAATAGAGAGTTTTGAAAGTATTTTTATTAATTAGATTTTCACCAATTAAAAAATGTTTTTCTTTTCCTAAAGAAGCTTTTCTTCTGAGAAGGCCTCAGTTCAATGGGGACCTAGTATCTGTTGATAATAAAAGTACTATTTTGCAGAGACCACTTTATTTTACTCTCAAACACTGGTGTGGACTCAACCATCCCTTTTAATTTTGTTCTTGAAACACCTATCAACTGGCAAATGTACGAACTGTTTTGTGTAACAAATCAAAATGACAATACCCCTTAGAAAATCAAATCAAATTCCAGAAACAGGATGAATAGAATACTAGGACATTGTCACGGTTATAGCAATTAGATTAAATATATATATATTTTTAAAAGTCATATTCTAAAACAGTATCCATTATCTATCCCATAAATTGTTAAATGAACAAATAAGTGAATCTAAGTGATTTAGTTCATTTAGAAAGGTAGTGTATATAATGGCTAGTGGTTGCACTTTGATATCTGAAAATGTATTTCTTTCTTAAAAGTTGTATGATTGCAAGTATTCTTTTTTTTTCACCATTTTATTTTTTTTTATATTTTATTTTATTTTTAAACTTTACAATATTGTATTAGTTTTGCCAAATATCGAAATGAATCCACCACAGGTATACCTGTGTTCCCCATCCTGAACCCTCCTCCCTCCTCCCTCCCCATACACTCCCTCTGGGTCATCCCAGTGCACCAGCCCCAAGCATCCAGTATCATGCATCGAACCTGGACAGGTGACTCGTTTCATACATATTATACATGTTTCAATGCCATTCTCCCAAATCATCCCACCCTCTCCCTCTCCCACAGAGTCCATAAGACTGATCTATACATCAGTGTCTCTTTTGCTGTCCCATACACAGGGTTATTGTTACCATCTTTCTAAATTCCATATATATGCGTTAGTATACTGTATTGGTGTTTTTCTTTCTGGCTTACTTCACTCTGTATAATAGGTTCCAGTTTCATCCATCTCATTAGAACTCATTCACCATTTTCAAAATTAAGTTTACACTTCTATAAAGCGAGGGTAATTTATTTGTAAGAACAAAAATGGCCAGTAAGAGGAATAAAGGGAATAATGCTTATAGAAACACTTAGCACATTTTATAGCTCATTGTGATGAAAATAAATTATTCCATTTTTGGAACTTCTATTTTTTCTATCAGTTTTTATCTCACTTACCCTCTATGTTATGACAATACAAGGTGAACTCCAGGCTGTTTCTGAGAGAGTAGTTTTAACACTGAGATGATTTAAGTCTTCCAGTTGCTTCAGGAAAATACTTCTATAGAAAATGAAACTTTTCTTGACAACATTTGCAAGAAAATTAGCTTATACAATTAAAAAAAAAAAACAAACTAGTTTCTAAGAATATTGTGTGTGTGTGTGTGTTAGTTGCTCAGTATGTCCAACTCTTTGCAACCCCCTGAACTGTAGCCCACCAGACTTCTCTGTCCATGGGATTTCCTCAGGCAAGAATACCGTATTGTGTAGGTTCCCTTCTCCAGAGGATTTTCCCAACCCAGGGATCAAACCCGGGTCTCCTGTATTACAGGCAGATTCTTTACCATCTGAGACAACAGGGAAGCCCCTAAGAATATTAGTAATCCTATTGCTGCTTTAGGAAACAAAGTATCACTTATAAAACTTGAAGCATGAGGGATTCCACTTGGAGCTATTAGTATATTTAACTACAAGCAAAATTTTCAATTAAAAAAAGTTTTAAACAAATGTAATGCTCTTAAAACTATGTTTCAATGTGGTAGAGGTGAATCTCATATATTTTCAGGTTACTTAAATTGTTCACTTCCACAGTTTATTATATCAAGATCTAATGACCTGTCATATAAAACATTTTCCTCTGTCTCTGCTTGCATATACATATTCCTTCCATTCTTGACATTATTAATTCTGTTAAAAATACTATTTCCTACTGTTTTATGGTATCCCTTTCTTTCACATATTTATATACTATCAACAGTAAGTTTTTTTTTTTTTTTTCTTTTTTTAAATGGACTTTAAGAGATTTCCTTGGTGATCCAGTGGTTTAGACTCCTTGATCCCAATGCAGGCAGCACAAGTTCAATCTTTGGTCAGGGAACTAAGGTCCTACATACTGCATTTTATGGCCAAAAAAATAAAATTCGAAACGGAATCACATAGCTTAAAAAAATAAATAAATACTAAAAAATTTGAAATGGACCTTAGTTTAAAATACTAATATTTCTAAGAATGGAAAGCTGATATGAAACAGTTAAAATGCCTCCAACTTTACTTTTTGATATCAGCAGCTTTGAAGGGATGAGATTTCTGACTGAGGCAAAGTGAAAGGCAAGTAATAGCAAAGCAAAGAGAAATTTTTGAGATTAAGTAAACTTGTTAGGTTTCTGTGAGGTATTGGAACATTGTATAATACTGAGAACCACATAAAAGAGAGAGACAACATTACCAATAAAGAGGACAAATGAGAGTTGAAACATGCCAAGAATATGTTGTTAAGTCATTCCAACTGTTGACATGAAAAATCATAATGGAACTCAATTTCTACTCTTATACCTCCTTCCTGTAACAGGTAGTCTTTTGCTCCAACTACTAGTTATATAGATCTGCACCTAATTTAATTTCTCAGTAAATCTTTCTGTAGCATCTTTAAACCACATTTTGAATTAATGGGTTTTGTTGGTTCACCTGAAAAACTTAATTTCCATTTTAGCATTTCTTTGGCAAAATGTAACACAGATGTCAAACAACTAAACTGTAAATGAATTTATAGGTAGGTAGTAAGTATGGCTGCATTATAAATTGCTATTTTAAAATTATGCTATAATATAGTTTCTCTTGGAACAGTGGAAAAGATTAGTATGAAAGAAATCATAAAATTCTTTCTTCCTTGGTACTGGTTGTTTGATGTACTTGCCTCAGAAATACAAATGTAAGTGTTTATGAGCTCTTCATTCAGATACAGTAAGATGCAAAGTCCAGAGTTCCAGTCCAGGATCAAAACTTCTCAACCTCTGTACCTTTCATATTTGGAGATAGGTAGTTCTTAGTTGGGAGGGGGGGCATTCTTTTGCATTATATGAAGTTTATTAGCATCTTTAGCCTCTACTCACTAAAATGCCAGTTAGTAACCCCAGTTATGTCATTTAAAAATGTCTCTGCTAAAATGCTAAGTCACTTCAGTCATGTCCGACTCTGTGCGACCCCATAGACGGCAGCCCACCAGGCTCCCCTGTCCCTGGGATTCTCCAGGCAAGAACACTGGAGTGGGTTGCCATTTCCTTCTCCAATGCATGAAAGTGAAAAGTGAAAGTGAAGTCGCTCAGTCGTGTCCGACTCTTCGCGACCCCATGGACGGCAGCCTACCAGGATCCTCCATCCATGGGATTTTCCAGGCAAAAGTACTGGAGTGGGGTGCCATTGCCTTCTCCGAAAAATGTCTCTAGACATTCTCAATTGTTCCTGAGGGGACAAAATCCCCCCTCACCATCACTACCATTGGTTGAGAACCATTGTTTTAGACAAAATTTTGTGATTATTAAATCATTGTGAAAATAGAAATTTTTCTGGCACAAATGTTTCTTCTTTTAAATTATACAGCAAGTAAAAGTAAATAGCAAGTCAGAAAGACATAGCACCGCTTAGAAAATCTGAAAATTCATTGGTGTTTTAAGATATATCTCACCAATAAATGTAGCATGATATTACATGTTTGAATTCACTCTTTTTACAGAAAACTGCACAAATAAATGGAAACAGTATATGTGGCTTTTAAATCTTTTCTCTTTGAAATACAGCTGTCTATACAAGATATGATTTTTTAGATTTTTTTCTACTTCATAAAAATAAAGTACAGTATAAAATTAATCCATAAAATGTGAGTTTTTTTTTTTTTTTGATTCCAGCCCTTGAGGCTCCTTCTTTATTTTTTTTTTATTTTATTTTTTAACTTTACAATATTGTATTGGTTTTGCCATGTATCAAAATGAATCCACCACAGGTATACATGTGTTTCCCATCCTGAACCCTCCACCCTCCTCCCTCCCCATACCATCCCTCTGGGTCGTCCCAGTGCACCAGCCCCTAGCATCCAGTATCGTGCATCGAACCTGGACTGGTGACTCGTTTCATATATGATATTATACATGTTTCAATGCCATTCTCCCAAATCATCCCACCCTCTCCCTCTCCCACAGAGTCCAAAAGGCTGTTCTTTACATCAGTGTCTCTTTTGCTATCTCATATACAGGGTTATTGTTACCATCTTTCTAAATTCCATATATATGCGTTAGTATACTGTATTGGTGTTTTTCTTTCTGGCTTACTTCACTCTGTATAATAGGCTCCAGTTTCATCCACCTCATTAGAACTGATTCAAATGTATTCTTTTTAATGGCTGAGTAATACTCCATTGTGTATATG
>NW_011494902.1:9913752-9914263 GCF_000754665.1 Bison bison bison | reverse complement strand
CCTGCCCCCATCCTCCCAGCATCAGGGTCTTTTCCAATGAGTCAACTCTTCGCATGAGTGGCCAAAGTACTGAGTTTCAGCTTTAGCATCATTCCTTCCAAAGAAATCCCAGGGCTGATCTCCTTCAGAATGGACTGATTGGATCTCCTTGCAGTCCAAGGGACTCTCAAGAGTCTTCTCCAACACCCCAGTTCAAAAGCATCAATTCTTCGGCATTCAGCCTTCTTTACAGTCTAACTCTCACATCCATACATGACCACAGGAAAAATCATAGCCTTGACTAGGCGGACCTTTGTTGGCAAAGTAATATCTCTGCTTTTGAATATGCTATCTAGGTTGGACATAACTTTCCTTCCAAGGAGTCTTTTAATTTCATGGCTGCAGTCACCATCTGCAGTGATTTTGGAGCCCCCGAAAAATAAAGTCTGACACTGTTTCCACTGTTTCCCCATCTATTTCCCATGAAGTGATGGAACCAGATGCCATGGTCTTAGTTTTCTGAATGTTGACC
>NW_011494902.1:9897090-9913652 GCF_000754665.1 Bison bison bison | reverse complement strand
ACTCTGTATAATAGGCTCCAGTTTCATCCACCTCATTAGAACTGATTCAAATGTATTCTTTTTAATGGCTGAGTAATACTCCATTGTGTATATGTACCACAGCTTTCTTATCCATTCATCTGCTGATGGACATCTAGGTTGCTTCCATGTCCTGGCTATTATAAACAGTGCTGTGATGAACATTGGGGTACACGTGTCTCTTTCAATTCTGGTTTCCTCAGTATGTATGCCAAGCAGTGGGATTGTTGGATCATAAGGTAGTTCTATTTCCAGTTTTTTAAGGAATCTCCACACTGTTCTCCATAGTGGCTGTACTAGTTTGCATTCCCACCAACAGTGTAAGAGGGTTCCCTTTTCTCCACACCCTCTCCAGCATTTATTGCTTGTAGACTTTTGGATTGCAGCCATTCTGACTGGCGTGAAATGGTACCTCATAGTGGTTTTGACTTGCATTTCTCTGATAATGAGTGATGTTGAGCATCTTTTCATGTGTTTATTAGCCACCTGTATGTCTTCTTTGGAGAAATGTCTATTTAAACTCAAAATGGATTAAAGATCTAAACATAAGACCAGAAACTATAAAACTCCTAGAGGAGAACACAGGCAAAACACTCTCCAACACACATCACAGCGGGATCCTCTATGACCCACCTCCCAGAATATTGGAAATAAAAGCAAAAATAAATAAATGGGACCTAATTACACTTAAAAGCTTCTGCACAACAAAAGAAACTATAAGCAAGGTGAAAAGACAGCCTTCAGAATGGGAGAAAATAATAGCAAATGAAGCAACTGACAAACAACTAATCTCAAAAATATACAAGCAACTCCTACAGCTCAATTCCAGAAAAATAAAATATGAATTTTGATGAAAGTAATTCCTGCATACCTGGTATTGACAGAAAATTGTAAAATTAAAGCAATAAGAACATCTTGTACTTGCACACATTTTATTATATGTGTGTGTTTTAAATAAGGGATTGCTGTAGTTCTTCAACATCAAATACTAAAATTACAATTTGTAGATATTTGTCAAAGGGAAAGGATTAGGAATTAATTCTTAATAGTAAGATCTTTCTTAAATTCATTTCAAAAAATAAATTCTTTTCAAATGAAAAATTATAACTAAAATATAGTTATAACAGATATGCATTGTTTTCTTATGTTAATAATTGTACCAACAAATTTCATTAACATGATGAGTATTAATTACTATTAACAATGACCACACAGGACAGAGAAAAATATTTATCTTATCTAACATTTGGTCTTGAGATTCTTCTGCTTTAAGCTTAGTATTATTAGGTAAATAAATATTGTATATATTTTATGTTGCATCCCCATTTACATATATTTTATTTGAACTTAACAAATAAAGTAATTGGGTTTAAAGTGTTTATTTTTTGCTGGTGAAAAATGGACTGCAATTAAACACAGTTTTGCATAAAATATGAGATTATCTTAATGATATTGTTTTCTTCACAGAGCACACATCAGTCTTATATGATTCCATAATTAGCATTTCACTCTCCAGTTAAGTATTGTAGTAATGCATTATTTAATGTTTTCATCTATTGCTCTCCTAAAGCTATTGCTATAGCTCATCTATAGCTGTCTTTTAATTTACACTCAAAATTTTAGATTGTTGCCTTGTTAGAACATAAATATGCATATGTTTATGAGCATGTGTATGAATCCAAAACAGTAATAGATCATGTGGAAATTTTAGGAGAAAAACTATATATCTGTTGATAAGTCATAGTTCCTGCCAGCATAGACTTTGACAAACTAAGACTCAGAATTTGACAAATTAAGGCTCTCAGACTAACTTTAGACTTCTGCAGATTTTGCAAATAAAATTTTATTTGAACATAGCTATACATGTTGATTCACATATTGTTTCATGGCTGCTTTTTGTTGTAGTAGCAAAGTTGAAAAATTACTAGAAAGGGCATAAGGGCTTCAAAGGTGAACATATTTACAATTTGGCCTTTTATAGAGAAAAACAAAAAAATAGTTTCCCTACCCCTGATTTACCTAGAGGGATCAGGGTATAATGATAAAAATATGCAAATACATGTCAAAGACAATTAGAAAATAAGACCGTAAATAATAAATGCCTAATGCCTTTTATATTGATAACTGAAACTAATATTTCGAGTTGGAATAAATCAAAATTAGCTAGTTTCATTAGAAAATATTTTGTGAAGGAAAAAGAACTTGAGCTGATTCATGAAATAATAATGTAAGGCTGTTGGTAATGAAATTCTACAGGAAAAAAATACTTTCTGTAGAAGTAGAAAAAGACAAGCTATAGATGTTCAATGAACAATTTGGAGTCCTTTTTACCATGTGCATAATGTGTATGTAGAAGGAAAATGGTAGATGAAACTACAAGGTAGGATGGTATCTTTGAAACAGAGATTAATATACTTTTGACAGTACCATAGAATACTAGTTACATGGTTATAGCAGTTACTTCAAAGTGATAAAATAATTTTATATTGCAAGAGGAGAGGTAAAAATGGAAAGAAAGGATGCATAATAGGCAAGTCTGATAATACTTGACAATTAAATATGGTAGTGAAAGAGAAGTAAAAAAAAATCTTTGAAATTAAAATTTTGTGAATTTAGAAGACTTATGATATCTTTAATAAAAATAAACAGAGTGGATCAGGATTAAAAAAAAATAATGATGAAAGGTAAAAAAAATAGCAGATAAATAAATCTGGAGGGCTTCCAGGTGGCACAGTGATAAAGAATCCTCCTAACAATGCAAGAGACACAGGAGATGTGGGTTCAGTCCCTGGGTCTAGAAGATCTGGAGGAGGAAATGACACCCCACTCCAGTATTCTTGCCTGGAGAATCCCATGAAAAGAGAAGCCTAGTCGAGTATAGTCCATGGGCTCGCAAAGAGTTGGAAATGACTGAGCGACTGAGCAAACCAATCTGGCTAGTGTTAAAAAACCTTGGAGGAAATGGTAGCAAATAAAATTTGAGTCTTTGTGAGGACGACTTATCTAAGGTAGAGAAACTATCCAAGATTTTTAAGCAAAGGAACTATATGAGCAAGTCTGTATTTTAGAAAATTACCATAGGCAATAAGGAGAGACTGAAAATTAAGAGATTATTTAGGAAGTTAGAACAGCAATCCAAGCAAGAGATGCAAAGAACCTAAATTGAGCCACTGACCATATATTTGGAGAGAATGGTGTATGGGGTAAGAGTACAGACTCTTCTCTTAAGTTCTTTAATGTAAGAACTATCTCTTATCTGCTGTTATATCCAGCTTTTTAAAACTAGGCAGAATATGAAGTGATTCATAAATATGTATTCAATGAGTAAATATAAGAGTGGGGTTAGCTATGTCTACCTAGAGAAGGAAATGGCAACCCACTCCAGTACTCTTGCCTGGAAAATTCCATGGACTGAGGAGCCTGGTAGGCTACAGTCCATGGGGTCGCATAGAGTCAGAAACGACTGAGCGACTTCACTTTCACTTTACATATGTCTAAGGGTCTCTGTTTGGTCAACTTGAGTTTTGATAATAAGAATTATCAATGAACCCAATTTGCACGCCTATATTTGGATTTCATCTGTTAATATTCTTTATAGCATCTATTGACTGGTCAGTTTTTCCCATCTCCTGGATACAATACATGGGATAGCTTTGGTTTGGTAGGGGTTTACAATCTTTGTATTAATATTGGATATTGCAATAGTATTTCTTATAAATAGTAACTTTATGTCAAGTATTGTCTGTAAAGAGCCAGAAAATATATTTTAGGGTTTTTTATGCCAAGTGATCCCTGCTGAAACTGTTCAACTCTGCTATTATAGTGAGAAAGTCATGGGGATAACATGTAAATTAATGAGCATGGCTATGGTCCAATAAAACTTTATTCATAAAAATAGACAGTGAACCAGATAAGGCTCCAGGATCCTTGCTTTATACTAAGATGTGAGTATAAAAACCAAATTCCTTAGTTTGGTAATTAGAGTAAGTATCTATTTAAATGTGTGGTTAGAAATAACATTAAAAAGATTTAACTCTATTATTTCAAAGTGAGAAAAGATAAAAATTGAAAGAAGGCTTTGTGGATTTTTCCTCACCATGAAGCACAAAATATTGTTAATATTACCTTACAGTGTTATCATTAATACAGATATTGGGCTACAAAGTGTATTTTTTTACTTTAGTATATATGTAGAAATTTAATTTGTTATTGTTGATTTTAGAAAGCTTTTTATCATGATTATAGGATGTTGAGAAAAGTTAATATGATTCCAGGCTAAAAGATAATGATGTTTAAAGTGAAATCCAAGTACTTGTTATTGAGTTTTCATGGATTATGCTTTTAATTTCTTTGAGAGGAATAGCATTTTCTATGTCAATGTTTCTAAACAAATATCTCCTTCTTCCTTTTCCTCCCTCTACTCCTCTTCTTTTTTTTTTCTTTATCCCCTTTCTTCCCCATCCTCTTCTTTTATTCAAGAATTGAAAACTATGAGGTGTTTTGTTTTTGTTTTTTTCCTATTTACCAGTGACTGGGTAACCCTACTCTAGATAGCTAACACTTCAACAGTGCCTCTTTATTTCTTTTATTTTAATATTGTCTTTATTTTGGTAACATCTTTGCTCCTTAATAATCTTCCCATCTAACCTCTTGCTTTTCTAACCTTTAGTTCCTTAAAGACACTCATTGTAGTGTTGCTACTTCATCACTCAGTCCTCTCTGACCTCATGAACTGTAGGCCACCAGGTTTTTCTGTCCCTGTCCAGACAAGAATACTAGAGTCGGTTGCCATTTGCTTCTCCAGGGGATCTTTCTGTCCCAGAGTTTGAACCCAGGTTTCCTACATTACAGATTCTTTACCATTTGAGCCAATTATAATCAGTTCAGTTCAATTCGGTCAGTCAGTTGAATCTGACTCTGCGACCCCATGAACCGCAGCACGCCAGGCCTTCCTGTTCATCACCAACTACTGGAGTCCACCCAAACCTGTCCATTGAGTCGGTGATGCCATCCAACCATCTCATCCTCTGTTGTCCCCTTCTCCTCCTGCCCTCAATCTTTCCCAGCATCAGGATCTTTTCAAATGAGTCAGCTCTTCACATCAGGTGGCCAAAGTATTGGAGTTTCAGCTTTAACATCAGTCCCTCCAATGAACACCCAGGACTGATCTCCTTTAGGATGGACTGGTTGGATCTCCTTGCAGTCCAAGGGACTCTCAAGAGTCTTCTCCAACACCACAGTTCAAAAGCATCAGTTATAATAGATGAAGTTAAAAGGAAAGAAAGCAGAATATGTGGCATTTATACCATGTGCTGGGCTTCCCCAGTGGCTCAGTGGTAAAGAATCTGCCTGTAATACAGGAGCCGCAGGAGACACAAGTTCCATCCCTGGGTCAGAAAGATCCCCTAGAGAAGGGCATGGCAACCCACTCCAGTATTCTACCTGGAGAATCCCACTGACAGAGGAGCCTGGGGGGCTATAGTCCATAGGGTTGCAAAGAGTTGGACATGATTGAAGCAACTTAGTATATACGCATATCATGTGACAGAGTGACTTAACACTCATAAAGAATCTCTCAACTTTAGTTTCCACTATTTTCTAATAATTTTTGTCCTTAATTTATTTGCTTGGGAAAATATTTCTGAGTCTTTCGTTTTCTTTTTTGTTTTTATTTTTTAAATCAAATGCATAGACATGGATCGTTTTTGTTATCTTGTGGGGAGGGGCCTGAAGACTGCCGAAGGCTACCTTGAGCATTTATTAAATTCAGTTAATTTCTCATAACCTCTACAATTCTTATTATAACCTACTGATTTTTATTCTTTGTGGTTTAAAAGTCTATAAGACTGATATTGCTACCCCCCAAAATAGACCCACTTGTTAGGAAAATATTATTAGTTGAAGACTAAAGTATTGCTGCTAAGATCAGAAGATATAATTATTTTCTGCCCTCAGTTGACCAGCATAGTTCTATAGAATTTGTCCTACTAGATAGGCTTTATAAAAACAATATTTAAGAGAACATTGGATCAACTGAGATTAAAAGCTTATACAAAAGATATGATGATGTCTGGGGAGTGTGTATGTCCTCAGTTCTGTCTCGTCACAACAAAAATTTGAAACGATGGACCAGCATTACAGCTCTTGGATGGATCAGTGTTACAGCTCCTTGTTACAACTCAGTTTTATTTAGAAAATAAAGGAAAATACAGCCTCAAGGCGTGAGGGCATGATGACCCAAAAGACGCTGAGAGAAGAGAGAGAAATCTCCAGTCTTTTGGCTCCTCTTTTTATGTTTTTTCTCCTACCCCTGGGCCTGTCCTATGTAAATTGGGCTAGCCAGGAGTGCTGTCTGTTCTACCTGAGGTCCTCACTCCAGTCCTTGGACCTTCCTTTGTCCTATTTTCCCAGGCTTTTCCCTTCCTTGTCTTTTAGCCACCACCATTCTGGACTCCTTTTTGCTATTCTAACTACCTAACAATGACAAAATAAGAAACACAAAAGAACGAGAGAATGAGATCAAGCACAAAATTTAATATTCCATTTTAAATTTGAAGTTTTGTACACGATAGAATATAGTAAGTATGGATATGTAGCAATATTTAGCCATAGAATAACTTAATACAGCAAAGAAAAATAAAGACATCTTTATAATAAAGGAAGATGAAACTTTTATTCATACAGGCCTCTGATTTGAAAAAGAAATGGCCTGAAAAGATACACAGTATATGTAACAGCAGTTTCTCAACTGGAACTCCTGACACCTGCATGATCATCTACTTGAGTTTAATTTATACAAAATTTAATAGTTATTCCTGATTGTTTCTCAGACTAAATACTTAAAAAGAAATCCTTTGCTTCTAAGGCAATAGAATGAATATCATTCATCTTAGAGGAAATTGAGGGAGTTATCTTAGTTGTTATCTTTGATGAGGAAAAATGTTTTTATTAATGTAATAACTGTGTATGATTGTCATTATCGTCATATTAATCACTCGAGTAATGTGTGTTATCTAGGGAACTTCACTTTGAATCTTTAAGTAAATAACCCTTGTCACCCTCAGAGGTCCACTAATATATTCTTCCTTCTTCACTGTTAATATTTCACTGTGTAATTACAGCTCCCAATCCCTGTGCAGCTAATGATGGCAGAGGCCCCTGCTCGCACATGTGTCTGATCAATCATAATAGGAGTGCTGCCTGTGCATGTCCCCACTTGATGAAGCTTTCCTCCAACAAGAAGACCTGCTATGGTAAATTTCTCCCAGATCTTACAGAAACTCCAAAGTGAATCCTCTCAGGTTGTATTAGCATTTGGATTTTCCTCACAGTAGAGCAGGAGAGGTTTTTAATGTCCTTAAAAAACACCATTTGAGGTGGTGCTATTTTCACTCAGTTGATGATTCATCTACTTTGGGAGACACTGACAAATTCTTTAAATATGGGATAGGCTGCACTTTGCTGCTTATTATCTTATTCACTTTTTTTCTTGCTACTTTCTTATTTGGTGTGTTAGCAGAGTTTATCTCTACAGAACAGGGAGATTTGTAAGTGAAAGTGCGTTATCAAAAAATGATGATGTAGGTAACCTGCATATCAAAGATGTACGTAACAGCTTTAATCTCCTTCTGCTCTCCTTAAGTTACTTCAGCATCATTTTACAGGGGATTATCAACTTGAAGGGAGAAAATATGAAGTAAAATATACAATTTGGGAAGATTTGTAAAAAAACCCTTAAACAGCATATTTAAACCAAAAATTGATACTAAAATTTGTGAGTGAAAATCAGACTGTGCTTTGTTTTATTAGTAATTTTTGTTGATTTGCAAAACAATTACTTTGAAGGGTCAATAAAAGTGTATTCATCAATTTTTAACTCAGGGATTTAGGTACTCTTGGCTTTAACTAATTTTTCACAATAATAACATATCTCAAATATCAACTATAACCCCAAAGGAGAAAAACAAGAGAACAAAATATCTGTGACTCCTCTTTCTATTAAATCTACTAATATTTTACAAACTCGGTGCAAGAAAGGTGCCTAGTTAAGTAGAAATAATAGAATGCCTCACAATGTTAGTTACTACAGATTCACAAAAATTTACAGTATGTTATGCTTTAACATTAGCTTAATTTTGATAGGGAAAACATGAACATGACTTTTAAAAGCAATGTTCAACCTCATTTTATTCAAAGATCATATAGAGAAAAGTGTTCTTAGATTCCTTCAAAAAGCATTTACTACACTGTAATATTGTTATGATTATAAACAAAGACAAATGTGGCTGTGTGAGATTTGTAAAGTTCATGTCTTTTAACAAGTTTGCTTGAAATTCTAAGATCAGATCAATTACTGACAATTTCTTGGCATTACGAAAAATGACTTAAGGATTTTAACTTATTTTTCATATTTTTATCAAATCTTGGTCATGTTTTTCATATGCAAAAAACCTATTAAATCATCCACAAATGTTTAGAATTTCTAGGCTGCTTCAAACTTGCCAAGCTTATAAAGAAAAACACATTTCTGTTTCATTTCTAGAAATGAAGAAATTTCTTCTATATGCAAGACGTTCTGAAATCAGAGGAGTGGATATTGATAATCCATATTTTAACTTTATCACGGCCTTTACAGTCCCTGATATTGATGATGTTACTGTGATAGACTTTGATGCTTCTGAAGAACGTCTATACTGGACAGACATTAAGACACAAACCATTAAACGGGCTTTTATTAATGGAACTGGATTAGAAACTGTGATTTCAAGAGGTAAAAGATTTCTACTATACAGCTTTAAAAATGTTTGTTATTTAGTCTGTAATAATTGTGTCTCTTTTGTGTTCTTTTTCTATTATCCAATTCTATGTTGTTAATTCATAGTTGGAATTGATTCAGTGATTTAATAATATGCTGTATTCTAACAATTGTCGAATGCTATAATTACATTGAATATAGTCATCTGATAACTAGAAACTTATCAAGAAGAAACAAATTCAGAATGGATGTCGAAATTAACAGATTTCTAAGTAAACATTTCTAAGTAAAAAGAAGACTCCTTTTGGCTGTTGAGGGTGTAGTTGTATTTGCCAAATGAATATAGGATATTGGTAAAGACTGTTTGCTCTGATTCAGGCTTATTATCAACTTCTTTTTGCATCTATTTTTACAGAACTAGACTAAACAAATAAGAGAAAAAACTTGTTCCTGTCCTCCTCCTGACCCAGCAGGTTGAATCATAAGTTTTCAGTAATGTTGAATTAACAACCTTTAATTAATTTTTTTTTAAAAATTAAAAACCTTAAAAAGAGAAAAAAGTAAACTTTCCAAAAGTAGAAAATATAGCTGAAATGAGACATACATATAAATGCAGTGGTTGAACTCTGAATGGTTAGCATGAATTATCCTCATTTTTGTTCTAATTTTGGTATAATGTGATTTCTGAGTCAGTTATTGTTTTATTAAGTGAATCTTAGTTGAGTACCTGCTGTTTGCCATGACTTGCAGAATCAAACAAGACACACTTTTTCTTCAGTCTCATGCTCCTTACAAAGACATTACATTACCAACAAAGTTCTTTCTAGTTAAACCTATGGTTTTCCCAGTAGTCATGTATGGATGTGAGAGGTAGACTATAAAGAAAGTTGAGCACTGAAGAATTGATGGTTTTGAACTGTGGTGTTAGAGAAGACTTTGAGAGTCCCTTGGACTGCAAGGAAATCCAACCAGTCCATCCTAAGGGAAATCAGTTATGAATATTCTTTGGAAGGACTGATGCTGAAACTGAAGCTCCAATACTTTGGCCACTTGATGAGAAGAGCTGACTCATTTGAAAAGACCCTGATGCTGGGAAAGATTGAAGGTGGGAGGAGAAGGGGACGACAGAGGATTAGATGGTTGGATGTCATCACTGACTCAATGGACATGAGTTTGAGTAAACTCCGGGAGTTGGTGATGGAAGGGAGGCCTGGCGTGCTGAAGCCCATGGGGTCACAGAGTCAGACACAACTGAGCGACTGAGAAACTGAACTAACTAATTATCCTCCTTGAAGCGTGATTTGAAGGAAGGCGGAGGAAGGCATTTCCAGGTGGCTCAGTGGTAAAGAGCCACCTAGAAATGCCATTGCAGAAGATTCATGAGATGGGGGTTTAATCCCTAGGTTGGGAGGGTCCGCTAGAGAAGGAAATGACAACCCTGTCCAGTATTTTTGCCTGGAAAATCCCATGGACAGAGGAGCCTGGCAGCTATAATCCATAGGGTTGCAAAGAGTTAGTCACGATTGAGCATACATGCATGAACGGAGAAAGGCATAATCAGTGATTCAAACAGATATATCTAATTCCTTTGCCTTGAAAAATACTGAAAATTTAAAAATCAGACGTTATTTGAGCAATGGTTAACTTCTTAATGAAAACAATAAAAGTACAGGTTTTAAATTTAGCTGTTTTTTAACAGTTTCCGTATATACTACTAGAAGACTGGCTTGAGTACCACTAGTAGATCTGAGAGTATTTGAGCACTCGAGTATTCTCATATTTATGCTAGCTTTTTACCCATCTCAAGTTAATACTGTTAATTAAACTTGAATGTATTGGTTATAAGCTTGTTCAAATATTTATTTCAAAGGTTCTATACGAGAAGGAAAAAAAGCTAATGCAATTTTTTTTTCAGGACTTTTCTTAGGGGCAAAGGAAAAAAATAATTATCGTTAGACTAGATTTTAAAAGACTATCTGGGTAATGACCATGAAAAGCCTTGAGAGAACTGTTAAAGCATGCAAGGTGCTCCCAAGACTGACTGATAGCTCAGTGGTCTTCTCACAAGAAGTTCATCAAAATCTAATAGAAAATTGTTCACATATTTTATCAGGAATGTTAAGTACTTTCCAAAGGCTCTATGAATTGTAAAAAGTAAAGATGTTTTTACCTCAAAAAAAAAAAATATGGGGGAACAATTTTCTGTCTCTAAGTATAAAGTGATAGCTAGTAGCAATTTGGTGAGTTATCTTGAGAAAATCACAATTATCTCCATTTAGCAGACTCTACAATTATTAACCACAAATTGAGCAACAATATTTTCTTACTAATAATAGATATACACATTAGGAACAATAATTATTAATTCAATCATTTTGAAAAATATTGGAATGTGTTCTTATATGATAAGAAATTGAAGGAGGTCCAGTATAGACTGAATAGTATGAAGTACAGAAGAGGGAGTTATATATCTAAAAAATAATAATAATAATCAGAACCAAATCATACCAGCCTATGTGGGATAAATTGTTTATTTCTATGTTAATACTGAAAATAATGAGAACCGAGGACATGTTTTAAGGAGAGTATGACCACATGATTAGTTTTACTTGGAAAAATCACTCTAGATATTATTCTTACTAGAGAGTTGAAGAGATCTAGGGTGAAGCTAGATGAGCAGTGAACTCTGGGAAATAAGTTTGCTATAGTGGTTTTAGTAAAAGGCGATGGAAGCCTGGAAAGGGTGGAAACAAAAGAAACAGTGGAATGTGGAAACATTTTTGAGATTACAAAGAGTAAATCCTTGAAATAATTGAATATGAAGATTGAGGAACAGGCATGGTCAAGGACAACTACTTAGTCTCTGGCTACCGGGCAAGTTGAACAGGGTTGCCTTTCCCTTTCTTCATGAATGAAACTTTGTTAGAGGTTGATATGTCCTTCCATAAGAAGAGAATCTGTAGATAACCTTTTGGTAGTTCAACTTCTGAACTCATCAAACTATCTCAAATCCTGCCAGTAATTGTACTTTATTTTGTCCTTTTATCTTTTTGATTCCATGCAATTAAATTTTGGCCATTCTCTTATCTCTTATACTGTTGGCCTCTGTTTTCTCACTTCATTATCCTTCATCTACTGGAATTTTTCTTGTGACATTCTTCTTACCTTTCTCAGCCCAAGTCTAACGTCAAACCACCTTCAAAAATCAGGACCCCATCTATCCATTGCCCCAAGCACTCCCCATTTTTCTTCCAGTTAGACCGTTTTCTGATGAAAACACTGAGGCTCTTTGGATCAAGATTTTATGAAGGGGATTAAAAATAGTTTGTCTGCTTTATCATTCTCCATATCCTGAAACACTAAGCTATTCCTTATGTATTACCCATGTTAGCTCTTTTTTATAGTCAGTTGTAGCAGATAATAGCAGATAATTTTGTTAACAGATAAACATAATATATGACTATAGACACATTCATTGTATTCATTATTTATTTATAAGTTAATATATATATTTAACAATAACCAAGATGTAATTTTATTCTTAAAAAATAAATGATTAACAATTCTTGGCAAAAGGGTTTCTAGTTACCTGCAACCCTACTTTCTGGTGGCAGTTAATTCTTATACTTGAGTCACTGCTTGGCCTAAATGTTTTCAGTTATTCTTGCTCTCAAGGTTTATTTTTCTGACATGTATATAATAATAGGTGTCATTAATGTGACAAATACCATGACCTCAATTAATCTTTGAGAACCTATTGTTAAGAATTATTTCTATTCTGCAGGTAAGAAAACTGACATTCACAGAAACTAAAGCTTAGTGTCTAAACCAAAGAGAGGAAATGATAAATTCTTACTTAGGATTGTATGTTTAGAGCTCCTATCAGCCTTACTGCTGATAATAGGACTTGGGACTTCATTTCAATATGCTGGGTGTTATCCTTTTAATATAGCCCCAGAAGCTCAGTTGCACATCTTGAGTACTCCTGTACTGCCTCAGTTCAGTTCAGTGCAGTTGATTAGTAGTGTCTGACTCTGCAACCCCATGGTCTGCAGCATGCCAGGCCTCACTGTCCATCACCAAATCCCGGAGCTTACTCAAACTCATGTCCATTGAGTCAGTGATGCCATCCGACCATCTCATCCTCTGTCATCCCCTTCTCCTCTCACCTTCACTTTCCAAGCATCAGGGTCTTCTCAAATGAGTAGGCTCTTCTCATCAGGTGGGTAAAGTATTGGAGTTTAAGCTTTAGCATAAGTTCTTCCAATGAATATTCAGGACTGATTTCCTTGAGGATGGATTGGTTGGATCTCCTTGCAGTCCAAGGGACTCTCAAGAGTCTTCTCCAACAACACAGTTCAAAAGCATCAATTCTTCAGTGCTCAGTTTTCTTTATAGTCCAACTCTCATATCCATACATGACTACTGGAAAAACCATAGCTTTGACTATGTAATGTCTCTGTTTTTAATATCCTGTCCAGATTGGTCATAACTTTTCTTCCAAGGAGTAAGCATCTTTTAATTTCATGGCTGCAGTCACCATCTATAGTGATTTTGGAGCCCCAAAAAATAAAGTCAGGCACTGTTTCCCCATCTATTTGCCATGAAGTAATGAGACCAGATGCAATGATCTTAGTTTTCTGAGTACTGAGTTTTAAGCCAACTTTTCCACTCTCCACTTCCACTTTCATCAAGAGGCTCTTTAGTTCTTCACCTTCTCCCATAAGGGTGGCGTCGTCTGCACATCTGAGGTTATTGAAATTTCTCCCGGCAATCTTGATTCCAGCTTGTGCTTCTTCCAGCTGAGTGTTTCTCATGATGTACTCTGCATATTTTAAATAAGCAAGGTGACGATATACAGCCATAACATACTCCTCTCCTGATTTGAAACAAGTCTGTTGTTCCATGTCCAGTTCTAACGGTTGCTTCCTGATCTGCATACAGATTTCTCAAGAGGCAGATCAGATGGTCTGTTATTCGCATCTCTTCAAGAATTTTCCACAGTTTGTTGTGATCCACGCAGTCAAAGACTTTGGTACTGCCTAGAGTTATACCTTATAGAATAATAGGGTGCCCCCAAAAAACTATGAAGTATTGCTTATGATTAACAGAGTAATCAGGGCTGAAGGAGATCAGCCCTGGGATTTCTTTGGAGAGAATAATGCTGAAGCTGAAACTCCAGTACTTTGGCCACCTCATGTGAAGAGTTGACTCACTGGAAAAGACTGATGCTGGGAGAGATTGGGGGTAGAAGGAGAAGGGGACAACAGAGGATGAGATGGCTAGATGGCGTCACTGACTCAATGGACGTGAGTCTGAGTGAACTCCAGGAGTTGGTGATGGACAGGGAGGCCTGGCATGCTGTGATTCATGGGGTCACAAAGAGTCGGACATAACTGAGCGACAACTGAACTGAACTGAACAGAGTAACAAAAAAGAAAATTACCTTAAAGTTCCTGATATAAGCCAGGAGTAACATAGTTGAGTTTTCGTACTTGTATCTATGCAGATTTTATTTCATCTATCGTTTATTCCTCAAACAATGCTTGAAAGGTAAGCATTACTTTCTATTTTTAAATATGAAGAAGCATTTTGTTCAGGGTGACTATACTAGGAAATAGTAGAGCTTCGTCTATCCAAGTTTGGATTTAGGCCTTTTGACTCCAAAGCTATCCTCTTTTATTCCCTAAATGTTTTTTTTTTTTTTTTTTTTTAACACATAAAGGACCTCAGAAAGGTAGAGAGAAGAAGTTTTACTGCAGCCAAACGATTTGTGCACAATATCTTTTCCAGTGCTCACTAAATATTCACTCGGTATACTCTGCAGAGTTCATCTAGCCAGTACCTGGAAGAAGGATAGGATTTATTTTACCCTCTCATCAAGGCTTTTATTGATTATTCTAAAACATAAGGAAACACTTAGACAATATTTTGACAATCTTATGAAACTCCAGGTCACCATTGATAGAATCCCATTTTTTTTTTAAATTGTAAAAGATTCCCATTGTATCTTATTATTCTAGGACAAAGTATACATTCTTCTTCTTTGAAAAATTTAAGACTGAACTTTGAGCAAGCACAAATGCTTGAGCAAAGTATTTTTTTTTAGTACTAGTCATCTACTATATGAATAAACTGACTAGTCATATACTATCTGAATAAACTGAACTGTTAGGCTGAGTTTGCTGCTGCTGCTGCTGCTAAGTTGCTTCAGTCGTGTCCGACTCTGTGCAACCCCATAGACGGCAGCCCACCAGGCTCCCCTGTCCCTGGGATTCTCCAGGCAAGAACACTGGAGTGGGTTGCCATTTCCTTCTCTAATGCATGAAAGTGAAAAGTGAAAGTGAAGTCGCTCAGTCTTAGCAACCCCATGGACCGCAGCCTACCAGGCTCCTCCGCTCATGAGATTTTCCAGGCAAGAGTACTGGAGTGAGGTTGAGTTTAGCAGAAGCTAAAATGGATATAAGAAAGATGAATATAAACTGGAAGTTTATTTCCATAAACAACACTTTCTAAAGTAGTTGTTCAGTCGCTCAGTCCTGTCCGACTTTTTGCACCCCCATGGACTGCAGCACACCAGGCTTCCTTGTCCATCATCTCTTGGAGCTTGCTCGAACTCATGTCTATTGAGTTGGTGATATCATCCAACCATCTCATCCTCTGTCATCCCCTTTTTTTCCCACCTTCAATATTCCCAGCATCAAGGTCTTTTCTAATGAGTCAGCTGTCCACATCAGGTAGCTGAAGTATTGGAGCTTCAGCTTCAGGATCAATCCTTACAAAGAATATTCAGAGTTAATTTCCTTTAGGATTGACTCATTTGATCTCCTTGCAGTCCAAGGGACTCTCAAGAGTCTTCTCCAACACCGCAGTTGAAAAGCATTAATTCTTCAGCGCTCAGCCTTCTTTATGGTCCAACTTTCACATACATACATGACTACTAAAAACACATAACTTTGACTATACAGACCTTTGTCAACAAAGTAATGTGTCTGCTTTTTAATACGTTGTCTAGTTTTATCTTAGCCTTTCTTCTAATGAGCACACGTCTTTTAATTTCATAGTTTCAGTCACTATCTGTAGTGATAGTAGGAAATTATATGATGATATGCTTTTTTTAGAGAAGGCAATGGCAACTCACTCCAGTACTCTTGCCTGGAATTTCCCATGGACGGAGGAGCCTGGTGGGCTACAGTCCTTGGGGTCACGAAGAGTCAGACACAACTGAGCGACTTCACTTTCACTTTTCACTTTCATGCATTGGAGAAGGAAATGGCAACCCACTCCAGTGTTCTTGTCTGTAGAATCCCAGGGATGGTGGAGCCTGGTGGGCTGTCGTCTATGGGGTCGCACAGAGTCGGACATGATTGACGCGACTTAGCAGCAGCAGCAGCAGCAGCATGCTTGTTTTAACTGCAAAAATATAAATCATTTTAAATGCATACCTCTAGATAATATTGCTACTATATAAATTTTATTCCCGATAATACTTTGAATCTAACTGGACCTGTTTCAAAGTACCGTTCAGTTCAGTTCAGTTCAGTTCAGTCACTCAGTCATGTCTGACTCTTTCAGTTCGTTTAGTCCCTCAGCCGTGTCCAACTCTTTGCCACCCCATGAATCGCAGCACGCCAGGCCTCTCTGTCCATCACCAACTCCTGGAGTTCACTCAGACTCACGTCCATCGAGTCAGTGATGCCATCCAGCCATCTCATCCTCTGTCATCCCCTTCTCCTCCTGCCCCCAATCCCTCCCAGCATCAGGGTCTTTTCCAATGAGTCAACTCTTC
>NW_011494902.1:9860106-9896990 GCF_000754665.1 Bison bison bison | reverse complement strand
TTTCCTATTTGGAACCAGTCTGTTGTTCCATGTCCAGTTCTAACCGTTGCTTCCTGACCTGCATACAAATTTCTCAAGAGGCAGGTCAGGTGGTCTGGTATTCCCATCTCTTTCAGAATTTTCCGCAGTTTATTGTGATCCACATAGTCCAAGGCTTTGGCATAGTCAATAAAGCAGAAATACATGTTTTTCTAGAATTCTCTTGCTTTTTCGATGATCCAGCTGATGTTGGCAATTCAGTCTCTGGTTCCTCTGCCTTTTCTAAAACCAGCTTGAACATCTGGAAGTTCACGGTTCACATATTGCTGAAGCCTGGCTTGGAGAATTTTGAGCATTACTTTACTAGCATGTGAGATGAGTGCAATTGTGCAGTAGTTTGAGCATTCTTTGGCATTGCCTTTCTTTGGGATTGGAATGAAAACTGACCTTTTCCAGTCCTGTGGCCACTGCTGAGTTTTCCAAATTTGCTGGCATATTGAGTGCAGCACTTTCATAACATCATCTTTCAGGATTTGAAATAGCTCCACTGGAATTCCATCACCTCCACTAGCTTTGTTCATAGTGATGCTTTCTAGGGCCCACTTGACTTCACATTGCAGGATTTCTGGCTCTAGCTCAGTGATCACACCATCGTGATTATCTGGGTCATGAAGATCTTTTTTGTACAGTTCTTCTGTGTATTCTTGCCACCTCTTCTTGATATCTAATGATTCTGTTAGGTGCATACCATTTCTGTCGGTTATCGAGCCCATCTTTGGGACCCCATGAATTGCAAAACACCAGGCCTCCCTGTCCATCACCAACTCCCGGGGTTCACTCAAACTCATGTGCATCAAGTTGGTGATGCCATCCAGCCATCTCATCCTCTGTCATCCCCTTCTCCTCCTGCTCCTAATCCCTCCCAGCATCAGGGTCTTTTCCAATGTGTCAACTCTTCACATGAGGTGGCAAAATATTGGAGTTTCAGCTTCAGCATCAGTCCTTCCAATGAACACCCATGACTGGTATCCTTTAGGATGGACTGATTGGATCTCCTTGCAGTCCAAGGGATTCTCAAGAGTCTTCTCCAACATCACAGTTCAAAAGCATCAATTCTTCAGTGCTCAGCTTTCTTCTCTTTGTGAGAGTCCAACTCTCACATCCATACATCACTACTGGAAAAAACATACCCTTGACTAGATGAACCTTTGTTGGCAAAGTAATGTCTCTGCTTTTCAATATGCTATCTAGGTTGGTCATAACTTTCCTTCCAGGGAGCAAATGTCATTTAATTTCATGGCTACAATCACCATCTGCAGTGATTTTGGAGCCCAAAAAACTAAAATCTGACACTGTTTACACTGTTTCATCTATTTCCCATGAAGTGATGGGACCAGATGCCATGATCATAGTTATTCTATATAAAATTTTTTCCACTTCTGCCACCCATTTTGTCAGTAAGTACTAAGGATTCATTCATTTCCTCTATTTTCTTATCCAGTAAGAAAAATGCTTAGACAATAAAAGCTATTATGGAAAATAGTCCAGAGAAAAAACAAAAAAAGGTCAGTAATAACAGTGAGATCTAGATTTTGGTAACAGGCCTTGAATCGAAGTAGAAAGTTTAGTTGGGGAACATCTGTCTGAAGACCCCTTACAAATAGCTGTGAAAAGAAGAGAAGTGAAAAGTAAAGGAGAAAAGAAACATATATGCATTTGAATGCAGAGTTCCAAGAAGAGCGCAGAGAGATAAGAAAGCCTTCCTCAGTGATCAGTGCAAAGAAATAGAGGAAAGCAAGATAATGGGGAAGACTAGAGATCTCTTCAAAAAAATTAGAGATACCAAGGAACGTTTCCTGCAAAGATGGGCTCAATAAAGGACAGAAATGGCATGAAACAGAAGCAAAAGATATTAAGAAGAGGTGACTAGAGTACACAGAAGAACAATACAAAAAACATCTTCACAACCCAAATAATAACTATGGTGTGATCACTCAACTAGACCCAGACATCATGGAATGTGAAGTCAGGTGGGCCTTAGAAAGCATCACTATGAACAAAGCTAGTGGAGGTGATGGAATTCCAGTGGAGCTATTTCAAATCCTGAAAGATGATGTTATGAAAGTGCTGCACTCAATATGCCAGCAAATTTGGAAAACTTAGCAGTGGCCACAGGACTGGAAAAGGTCAGTTTTCATTCCAATCCCAAAGAATGCTCAAACTACCGCACAATTGCACTCATCTCACATGCTAGTAAAGTAATGCTCAAAATTCTCCAAGCCAGGCTTCAGCAATATGTGAACCGTGAACTTCCAGATGTTCAAGCTGGTTTTAGAAAAGGCAGAGGAACCAGAGACTGAATTGCCAACATCAGCTGGATCATTGAAAAAGCAAGAGAGTTCTAGAAAAACATCTATTTCTGCTTATTGACTATGCCAAAGCCTTGGACTGTGTGGATCACAATAAACTGTGGAAAATTCTGAAAGAGATGGGAATACCAGACCACCTGACCTGCCTCTTGAGAAATTTGTATGCAGGTCAGGAAGCAACGGTTAGAACTGGACGTGGAACAACAGACTGGTTCTAAATAGGAAAGGGAGTAAGTCAAGGCTGTATATTGTCACCCTGCTTATTTAACTTATATGCAGAGTACATCATGAGAAATGCTGGACTGGAAGAAGCATAAGCTGGAATAAAGATTGCCGGGAAAAATATCAAAAACCTCAGATATGCAGATGACACCACCCTTATGGCAGAAAGTAAAGAGGAACTAAAGAGCCTCTTGATGAAAGTGAAAGAGGGTAGTAAAAAAGGTGGCTTAAAGCTCAACATTCAGAAAACTAAGGTCATGTAATCCAGTCCTGTCACTTCATGGTAAATGGATGGGGAAACAGTGGAAACAGTGTCAGACTTTATTTTGGGGGGCTCCAAAATCACTGCAGATGGTGATTGCAGCCATGAAATTAAAAGGCACTTACTCGTTGGAAGGAAAGTTATAACCAACCTAGACAGCGTATTAAAAAGCAGAGACATTACTTTGTCAACAAAGGTCTGTCTAGTCAAGGCTACGGTTTTTCCAGTAATCATGTATGGATGTGAGAATTGGACTATAAAGAAAGCTGAGCGCTGAAGAATTGATGTTTTGAACTGTGGTGTTGGAGAAGACTCTTGAGAATCCCTTGGACTGCAAGGAGATCCAACCAGTCCATCCTTAAGGATATCGGTCCTGGCTGTTCATTGGAAGGACTGATGCTGAAGCTGAAACTCCAATATTTTTCCACCTGATGCAAAGAGCTGACTCATTTGAAAAGACCCTGATGCTAGGAAAGATTGAGGGCAGGAGGAGAAGGGGACGACAGAGGATGAGATGGTTGGATGGCATCACCGATTCAATGGACATGAGTTTGGTGATGAACAGGGTGGCCTGGCGTTCTGTGGTTAATGGGGTCACAAAGAGTCCAATACGACTGAGCAACTGAACTGAACTGAATAGAATTTTAATTTTAAAATTTCATCCATGAAGCCTTTTAGTGGAAGATTGTAGACATCTGTTATTTAAAAAGTACCTATTAGTAAACACAAAGAGCTGAACACACATGTATAAAGAGGAGCAAGTAGTGAATTGTAGATAGATTGTTCTTATAGAAGAGTAAACTAGAAGGTTAATATGATAGCAGAACAGAAGGTCTTACACCGGAGGAGCTTTTTTTGTTTTTCCCCTTTAAATTCAGTGGAAAACTGCTGTAGACTTTTACAGATGGGTATTGGTCAGTCAAACTCTTTTGAAGATGAAGCAGGTATAAACTTGATAACTAGATTGAAAAAGTGAGAAATTATAGACAGGATACACTTAGACAATTATAGAAATGATCCAAATCTGAAATAAAACCTAGGTATAAGAAGATTACAGACAGCAAGAGCGGAAACAGCAGTAATTGAATGTCATGAATGTGAGAGGTAAACTTGACCAAATAATTGGAAAGATATTAGAGACATTGATCCATATGAAAATAAAAAGAGACTTGTTTCAGACTTTTCTCCCTAATCAGCAGTGATTTGTTTCTCTAAGACAGGAATAATGATAAGGTTAGGATGTAAAGCATATAAGGATTAGTCAAGAAGTTATAATTCTGCCCCTATGTTCTTAAAAAAAAAAAAAAGATTTAGAAAACATGCATATGTTTTAAAAGTGAGAAAGCCAAGTGAGTAAGCACTCAGTTTTTCAGAGTTGGAGAGCTGTAAAATGTCCGAGGATGAGCATTAAAGATTCCTAAAGTGTTTGTAATGTTCTTAAGATGTATTATGGATTTATTGATGTTTTCTTAGTTTGTGTACCATCATGTGTTATATATATAACATATAGATAGATATATATACACACATACATATATACTTTTATGATCAGAGCTTTTCATAAATGCAACAGAATATTTAATATTTACAGAGTTTCTTTGAGAAAGCTTTTCACAAGTATTACCATTTTGCTTTTTTAAGCTTTGCTTGTAAGAACAGAGAAATACTTGCCAAAAAAAACCACTGCAAATGAGTTTTGACTGGCTGAAGCCATATCTGCCCTCAGAGAGTTATGAATCCCCTCCTCTTTGAATGCACACCTCTTTCGGGGCAGAAGGCTTGGTGTCCACTCCCAAGATGCTGGTGTCAGTAAGTCTGCTTCATAGAAAGAAAAAAAAAAAAGATGAGTCTCACAAGCAGAGAATTGACAACCAGTCCATTTTCATTTAGATTTATCTACATGTTAACCAGTTCGCATGCTTACCTCCATCCCTCTTTCATTTAAGGCCTTCTCTCTGAATTATATCTTTCAATGGATCTTAATTTAATGAGAATTTGTTATTGATATAATATCTGAAAATAGTTTTGTTTAGTCTTCTTTTTATAAAGATAATTTTTAATTGCAGTAAAATATACATCATGTAAATTTATCATCTCAAACCTTCTTAATTGTACAGTTTAGTAGTGTTAAGTACATTCACATTGTGTAACCAATCTCCATAACTCTTTCCATCTTACAAAATGAATCTCACCCCATTAAGAAACAACTTCCCATCCCCCTTCTCATTTTCTAGAAACCACTATTCTATTTCTATGTCTCTGAAACTACTATAGGTACCTCATATAAAAGGAATCATCTAGTACTTACCTTCTTGTGAATGGGTCTTTTCTCTTAGCGTGCTATCTGCAAGTCCATCCATATTGTAGCATGTCAGAATTTCCTTTCTTTTTAAGGCTGAATAATGTTCCATTTTATGTATGTATCCCAATTTGTTTATACATTCAACAGTCAATGGATGTTTGGGTTGTTTCACTTTTTGGCTATTGTGAATAATGCTGCTGTGAACATAGGTGTACAAGTAGCTCTTTGAGACCTTTGCATTCTTTTGGTTATATACCCAGAGGTAGAATGGCTGGATCACATGGTAATTCTAATTTTTTGAGGAACTGCCATACTATTTCCAACAAAGGCTGCACCATTTTACGTTCCTATCATCAGCTCACAAGGGTTCCAGTTTCTTCATATTCTTGCCAATATTATTTTCTTCTTCTTCTTTTTTGTTGTTGTTGTTCTTGTTTTTTGTTTGTTAGTTAACTTTCCATTATTAGTAGTTGTCATCCTACTTGTGAATGGCTTCCTTGGTGGCTCAGATGGTGAAGAGTCTGCCTGCAATGCAGGATACCTGGGTTTGACCCCTGGGTTAGGAAGATCCCCTAGATAAAGGAATGACAACTCAATCCAGTATTCTTGCCTGCAGAATTCCTGGACAGAGGAGTTTGGTGGACTACAGTCCATGATATCGCAGAGGGTTGGACATGACTGAATGGCTTTCACTTTCAATTAATAGGCGTGAGGTGGAATGTACTTGTGCATATGATCACATTTCCTAATGATTAGTGATGTTGAATATCTTTTTGTGTTCTTGTTGGTCATTTCTGTATCTGCTTTAGAGACATGGGTATTGAGTCATTTGTGCTTTTTTAAATCAATATTTTGTTGTTGAGATGTAGTTTGGAACATAATGTTGTTGAATACAAATTCAAAGTTTAGTGTCATTTTTTCTCAATCCTTTCCAGATATTATTTTACTATCTTTTCACATCTCTTGAGAATCTCTGTGTTTGTCTAATTTGTCATTCCTTTTTTTTTTTTAACAGAATATATGTTTTCTCTCTTTCTTCTTTTTCCTCATGACTGTTTTTATTTAGCCATCTAAACTTTACTGTACTGGGCCATCTCTTTCATCAGTGCAGGGAGAAAACACCCTCAACTATTGTCTCTGTTATTTTTTCTAGCCTAGTCTCTATGCCTTCCTTCTGAAACTGACTAGATGTGGTAAGTTATTTGTTCTAACTTCCAACTCATCTAATCTTTTTGTTTCTGTTTTCTTTGTCTAACAGTTAACTGTCTTGCAGTTCATCAGATGTCTTGCAGTTCACAAGTTGTCTTGCAGTCACTAGTGTCTAACCTGCTGGTTAATCCATCTAAATAATTGTTCTTTTTAATATTGTCAAGTTATTTTGCTTCTCATTTATATACATTTCAAGAAGATTTTTAAAAATAAATTATTGCAAAAAAATAAATTATTGTACCTTGCTTATTATTTTGAAGTATTTTTTTTCCTTTAAAATTACCCACTCAATTTTCTTTATGTTACACATAATAATTTAAAACCATGTAGGCTTTGGGAACTTAAACCTACTCTTTATTTTTCTCTTATGTCTTATTCTTTGTGTGTGTTTTAATTTTTCTGATCTATTATGAGAACAAATTCAGTGTAGAAATTGTAAATGCTTGGGTGGAGAAAATTGTTTTCTTCCTTAGAGGATTTGAATTTGCTTTTTTTGGAGAAAAAGGAGTCATTATAAGCAAAGAACCATTCTCCTAGACAAACAATGGATGCATCTCTTGCCCAACCATAGGCCTATGCTTAGATTTTTATCTTTCATACCCAGAAGAGGGACAGAAAAAATGTTTTATATTTATTTAAAGAATCATACTCCTTTTTAAGCAGGCATATCTATATATATATAGATATATATAGATATATATTGTTTGTTTGTTTGTTTGTTTCTTTTTTAACTCACCTGAGGATGTTGACCATTATTATATCTGGGAATTGCACTTGTTTAGCTCTGCTACTTTTTGTTGGTTTAAAGACTGAACACTCTTGCACTGAGAAACTAGTAATCCAGGAATCTCTAGATTTTCATTACAAATTGTTGCCTCTATGGCCTCACCAACCTCTGTATTCCTACTTGGCTTCCTTTATGATTTTATGTAACATACAATTGTGTATTAGCATTTAGATATTTTTCCAACTGTCTTATGATCTCAACAACACATTTCAAAGTTTTAATTTATCATACATCAGGGAATTTTGTGGTGGTGGAAGAATTTTAGGAATATCTAATCTGTCTTACTTTAAGAAGTGAGAGTCATTAGAAATAAGAAATTGAACTTTCTGAAAAACTTGCTCAGAGATCTTGGCTTGACTTGAAAACAGGAGTTGAATCAATTCATTATTTCAGTATTTTTATCAAAAAAACCCAAAAATATCATTAAATGTATTGCAGTTGTTATTCTTCCCCTGACCCCTTTATGGTGAACTTACTAGGACATTCCAAAACAATAAGACTTGGGCAGTAATCATGGTCAAAAAAGACATAAGTTTTATTTTAGACATAATGCTGATAATTAGAAGCTCCAAACTAATGGACAGAAGAAGGGTTAGAATAGAAAATGAGAATTGAGATTGCCTGAATATGTTTAGATGTGTACTCCTGAAAATACTCTTGAGGATCTTACATCTGATATTTTTAACTTAGCTCACATATCCTTATAATTATAGTTTGTCCATATTATGAATTCATCAAAAGCTATTTATTTTGAAGGCAATGTTGTGTATGTTTGAGGAGGAGAGCTATAAAAATAAATTAGCAAAGGCCTATCTTCAAGAAGTATATGTGAAAGTAGTAGTATGTTCACATATAATTATCATGTTACATAGAAAAGGATTGACCAGATATAGTCTTATTGAGTTAGATAGATGGAGAAAATCTTTAAGACTGGAACATATAGAATTAATTAGGGTTTTGTGTTTGAAGGGCAATGTTGCCTATCAACTAGACTATTTTGCATGAGATTATAAAAAAATAATAGGTATGAGGTCCAGGTAATTCTATATAGATTGGAAAGATCAAGACAAGTATGGAAATCTGAGAAAATGTCAATATGACTCAAGGGTAAGATAATGGGTCAAAAATGGTGAGAAATAAGGTTGGACAGACAGTTATATTCAGATTATATAGAAAGCCAGGGTAAGGAATTCCAGCATCACTTTGAGTGGTTGGAAGCAATCAAATACCTTGGGACAATTGAAGGTCATGATACAGAGCTCTCTAGTCAGAAAAATAACCTGAAGGCAACTAAATCAACTGCCTGAAAGAGGAAGAAGATTGTATGCTATGCAATATTAAAGCTAGAAATAGATTTGAGAGAGCATGGACCATAGAATTGACAGGGAAAAGACGCTTACTCCTTGGAAGGAAAGTTATGACCAACCTAGATAGCATATTCAAAAGCAGATACATTACTTTACCAACAAAATTTCGTCTAGTCAAGGCTATGGTTTTTCCTGTGGTCATGTACGGATGTGAGAGTTGGACTGTGAAGAAGGCTGAGCACCAAAGAATTGATGCTTTTGAACTGTGGTGTTGGAGAAGACTCTTGAGAGTCCCTTGGACTGCAAGGAGATCCAACCAGTCTGTTCTAAAGGAGATCAGCCCTGGGATTTCTTTGGAAGGAATGATGCTAAAGCTGAAACTCCAGTACTTTGGCCACCTCATGCGAAGAGTTGACTGACTCATTGGAAAAGACTCTGATGCTGGGAGGGATTGGGGGTAAGAGGAGAAGGTGACGACAGAGGATGAGATGGCTGGATGGCATCACTGACTCTATGGACATGAGTCTGAGTGAACTCCGGGAGTTGGTGATGGACAGGGAGGCCTGGCGTGCTGCGATTCATGGAGTCACAAAGAGTCGGACACGACTGAGCGACTGATCTGATCTGATCTGAAATAGGCATTAATAACTTATATTTGAGCTTCTCTGGTGGCTCAGACAGTAAAGAATCTGCCTGCAATGCAGGAGACCTGGATTTGATCTCTGAGTTGGGAAAATACCCGGTGGAGGCCATGGCAACCCACTCCACTATTCTTGTCTGGAGAATCCCATGGACAAAGGAGCCTGGCAGGCTACAGTCCATGGGGTCACAAAGAGTCAGACACAACTAAATGCTAAGCACAACATACAGATTGCATTTGGCTATGCTTTCCAATTTAAGAGTGCAATGCAGTCTTTAGGTTGTATGTTTAGGAGTCATTTAGAAACAAGTGAATAAATTTTGAGCAGCAGAGACAGCAGGAAAAAAATAAGCAAGCAAACTTTGGATAACATGTATTTTAGAGGAAATAAAAACTTTATTTTTGCAGTACCAAGCAATTCAAGATAAAAAGGCAGAAAACATTAAATCCTTGGATTGGCAAAGTATCCCTTAATCCTGAATTAAGCTACATAAACACACATCATCTAATATTCACAAAATCCTATGATTTATCTATAATTAGCCTCATTGTGCTGATAAGAAAAAGAAGCCAAAATTTAAGTGACTTCATTAAAGACAAAGAATAGGCACCCAACCTAGAACAAAAGCCAGAAATTCTCATTATTGTTTCTCAGTAACCAATTAAGTCCAGAGAGTAAAGGAAAGGAAAAAAATATCCTGAGTGAAGCAAAATAAATACTTGACATTGAAGGTCTAGCTTTACAAAGATGTTGTGTTATTATTTTTTCTTATTGTTTCTCAATGAAAGGGAGACTGAATGAGAATAAGTAAAAATACAAATAAATTTCCAGCATTGGTTTGAGAAATGAAGTTTGTATTTAAAATCTGCCAACTTAACAGAAATTAATGATGAAAGGTACCTTGCAGAGTGAGAAGTTGCTGCTTAGAGGAGAAATTAAAACATGGGGAATACTTTTTAGGACACTGTGATTACAAGTTATTTAAAAATAATGAAATGAATATTGAGCAGGAAAGCAGGCTCTGTCAAGACTCAAGTTTGTAAACTTGAGGTTGAGCCTCCTGTGCCAGCAAGGCACGTCACAGCTGACCCAGAACTGCCAGGAATCCCTTTTTTTTTAAACTTTGAACTAGCTGGCAAATTTTACAAATCTGGAGTTTTCACATTTTGAAAATGACACCTTTTGCTTGATGGCATCTTTTGAAAATTATAAAAAGGGAAGATGTAGCAATTAGATGGGCTTCCCAGGTGGTACAGTGGTAAAGAATCAGCTTGTCAATGAAAGAGACACAGGAGACACAAGTTCACAAGTTCGATCCCTGGGCTAGAAAGATCCTCTGGAAGAGGAAATGGCAACCTTCTCCAGTATTCTTACCTGGTAAATTATTTGGACAGAGGAACCTGGCAGGTTATAGTCCATGGTGTCACAAAGAATCAGCCATGACTGAGCACAGACCAGACAGAAATTAGATGAGCTAAGTAGCAGCCACTCTGCATTTCTAGAAGCGTTTTGCATGGAACTGCTGCTCTGGAGCAGTAGCTGCAGCACTTGGTATTAGTTTTAACTTGCAGAATCTTAGGTGCCTTCTCAGATCTACTGAATCAGAATCTTCATTTGCACAGTCTCTAAATGTCTGATAAATTTGAGTATCAGGAGTCTGGAGAACCCTAAGAGGTACAGCATGCTAGCAAATATTAAAACTTTTTAAAATAAAATACCCAGTTAATGCATTCAAATGCTACAAATTGAGAATTAAACTGGCCTTGTGTATGACCAACCCAGACAGCATATTAAAAAGCAGAGACATTACTTTGCCAACAAAGGTCTGTCTAGTCAAAGCTGTGGTTTTCCAGTAGTCACGTATGGATGGGAGAGATGGACTATAAAGAAAGATGAGTGCCGAAGAATTGATGCTTTTGAACTGTGGTGTTGGAGAAGACTCTTGAGAGTCCCTGGGACTGCAGTGAGATCCAACCAGTCCATCCTAAAGGAAATCAGTCCTGAATATTCATTGGAAGGATTGATGTTGAAACTGAAATTCCAATACTTTGGCCACCTGATGTGAAGAACTGACTCATTGGAAAAGACCCTGATGCTGGGAAAGATTGAAGGCAGGAGGAGAAGGGGCCAACAGAATATGAGATGGTTGGAAGGCATCACTGACTCAATGGACATGAGTTTGGTTAAATTCTGGGAGTTGGTGATGGACAGGGAGGCCTGGCATGGTTCAGTCCATGGGGTTGCAAAGAGTCAGACACGACTGACCAACTGAGCTGAACTGAATTGTGTATCTGTTAATATGTTGAAAAGATTTCCTAGTATCCATTATTTTAACACTTTATTTTTCATTTGTTTCTTTAATTAAAATGTGCAATTATATTTAAGCCTACTTTCCATCATTTTTTAAAAAGATGCCCAATTGAATAATCAAGTAATAGCAACCCAAATATTCATATTGGCTGTAATGAATAAAAACATAATTAGATTTCAGTAATTTCTATAGAATCCACATTGGAGGAATTTTAAAAGGGTTTCAGTTTCTTTGCTCATATCTCAGTCAATTTCTGCTAATTATCCATTTTAAAGATGTTCAACTCTCTGATAATTCTTTTCAGAAAGTTGAATTGTTTTATTTAATTTCAGTAACAAATTGGCACTTAACAGATAAAATGGCCCATTTGTTGATGGCCCACAAGTACTTTCTCCTGACTATAAAGATGTACTACCAACTAGAGAAGCTATTACTCTAATTTGAATTTTGGTCACCTTGGCCCATAGGACTGCTGCCTGCATCTGCTCCTTAGTGTTTACTAGCGAATCATTGACTGTTAGTGCAAATTTAATGCTAATTGTTACTTCAGGTTTTCAAATGGCTCAGCAGTAAGACATTAATGATTATTCATGCCTTAAGAAGGGCTGATAAGGGAATGAGATTACATCTTGTACAATTTTAGCTAACAAATTAAAGTGTAAATTAAATTTTCCCTGAGACAGAAAATAACTGACTTGGAAAGCCAAAACAATGAGACATTTCATTCACTTGTGATTTTCTCTTTCCTGTTGTACAGATATTCAGAGTATCAGAGGGTTAACCGTGGACTGGGTCTCACGTAATTTATACTGGATTAGCTCAGAATTTGATGAAACACAAATTAATGTGGCAAGACTAGATGGCTCCTTGAAAACCTCAATTATCCATGGAATCGATAAACCACAGTGTCTAGCAGCTCACCCAGTCAGGGGGTAAAGTATGATTTTTTTTTTAAGTTTTTCAAAATTTTATACACCTTTGCTCTGATATTATGTAAAAACTTTGTTGAATTCAGAAGAGACACACATATACATATGTGTATATACATATAAGCTATACAGTAAAAAAGGCAAATGTGAATATGGACATTATAGGTGATCCTGGGTTAACGATTTCTGCTTTCTGCATGAAATCAAGTTTTTACATATTACTGTAAAATTTTATCAATTTATGTTTATAAAGAGTGACAGTTCAGAATGAGAAAAAGAGAGAGAGAGGCCTAGAAAAGTTGTTAATTTCATTTCAAATACCAGTTGTTAATAACATGTTTACTGTGAGTTGATGTTATGGTCACTGCAGATTAGATCACATTCTCCCATCTTCTGGTTAGTCTTCAGGAATGCATGTAGAGAACTCATGTAGAGCTAAAAGAAAGTCTTTCTCCGTAGTGCTTTCAACAGGAATGATTGAAATGACTTTGTTTCCTTCTCTGGTACCTGATATTTCTGAATCAAGAGAATTAACATTGATGAATGATTTTAAATGGAAATAATTTACTGTAGTTAAAGTTAAGGGCTTCCCAGGTGGCACTAGTAGTAAAGAACCCGCCTGCCAATGCAGGAGACATAAGAGCTATGGATTCGATCTCTTGTGCAGGAAGATCCCCTAGAGGAGGGCACGGCAACCCACTCCAATATCCTTGCCTGGAGAAGCCCATGGACGTTTGTGGGTGTAGAGGAGAAACAAGTGAGATAATGGGTCTTCAATGATAGGAAAAAGTAAGAGTGGTACTTCTTCCCAGGCAAGTGGCTCAACAATTTGGAGACTTCTTGGAAAAAAAAAATAATCCTGTGCCAATAATTTAATATTAACTTAGTTCTTCAACAGATGTTTCTAGTCAACAAGTAGGTCTATATCTAATATTTTTAAACCATATCTCTTTTGAATTAAGGAAACTCTACTGGACAGATGGCAACACAATTAATATGGCAAATATGGATGGCAGTAATAGCAAGATTCTCTTTCAAAATCAAAAGGAACCTGTTGGTAAGTTTTATTATATATATATTTTTTTCACAGTTAATCACTGCAGTTTTTAATATGACAAATCTGTACTCATACAATGGATCTTTGCTCTTGAGCCTGAAAGAAAATATTGTAGATTGATAATATAAATTAAATCATAAATTTATTGATTTTATTGAATCTATTTGGTTTATGTAGGGTAGGAAGGAAACATTTTTTTCTGGAGAAGAAGTTTTTTTTGATAAGATAATTTTTTATAGTATCTCAAGTATAGAAGTTGCTTAAAACTTAAGGTAATTAATACATATAATATCTTATTCTCACTGATGAATACCTTATACACCAATTGCTTCAGTGGCAACATGATGTACTGAGGCTTCCTCTGATCATCATTGTTGTGGCATTATTAATAGTTACAATGATTTGAGTTTAAGCCTTTAATATTTAATTTTCAGCAGTTTTCATTTACTCTGCACGGTGTTTATTTAGTTTTTTATTCTACCTTTGTTAACCATTGTAAATCATCACGTGAAACTTCATGGTGCTGAAAGAGAGCTTTGAGTCATTTCCATAAATGATTTTTGAAAATCAAGCTACAAGGATTCTTCTAGAAGATAATGTTACATATTTGCACATAGATATCTATACATTATGCTAATCTTTTCAAACAGTAATCACTTTCCTCATCTTCTCTTATACTTCTTTGAGAGGCCTGAATTTGTCATCACAAAGTACCTTTTTAAAAAATCCAACAATGAACCTGGATTTTTATATTATATTAAATGTATATATATAAAAGAAAACCATAATTTTGCTTTGAATTAAATACTATATATTTTTAAATCTTGGAGTAAAATTACTGTACCATGGAGCTTTTCAGCACTAATTTCTTAGTTTTAGAAATGTGGAAATATACTTACTTGAAGTATCTCATTTTTAATAGTGATGATTCAATAAAGGAATAATATTAAGATTTACAATAAATGGGAATTTTTATGTGGTCCATAGAATAAGCCTCTGATGTAAAATGATACTATTAACAACTCTTTTCGGTCCATAGAATAAACCTCTGATGTAAAATGATACTATTAACAACTCTTTTCTTTGGACTGTTGGTTCTAAGATGTGATACACAATTGAAATTCAAGGTAGTGTTAGAAATTAAAGGCAAATAGAAATGCTAATACTTCTGTGTAGAAGATGATAGAACAAAAGAAACAAGGGATTCTACAAGATAGGACCCATACAAAGGACTTAATTTGGACTAAAGCAATTTAGTCAGTGCTTATCTGGAGTTGTTCAGAATATTTAAAATGGAAAAGTGAATGTGATTGAAACAGTATGAGCAAATAAAGTTCTTACATTGTAATGCGGTAGCCATAAGTTACACCAAAATAATTCACATGCTTGTTTTTATAATGGGGAAAGCCTTATCTTTCTTAATACTAAATTTCCATTTTCCTACTCAAAATAAATTAAAGAAGAGCTATATATGTATAGCTTATGTAAGGAAAGTTTGTAAGGAAAAGAATTACTGCTACTATATACACTTTGTAGTTGGCCCATCAGATGTCATACACCACATACTGTTAACTGTGTATGGATGATGATTCAACACCATCATTTATTTTAAAGGTACAACATCACCATTTAATATTTCAACATCATCATTAAAATTTTAAAATAAATTCAAAATGACACCATTAAATATTAATTTGTGTGAGATATACTATTTTCCCAGAAATAACCCAGAACCTTATTACAAAGCACATTTGAAGTCAGGATTCATGAGTATAGATTGTGAGTTAGATATTCAATAAACAGATTTTCATTATAAGATTTTGTATTCAGCCTGTAGATAAAAATTTGACATTGTTCTTTTTCCTTTAGGGGAACAGGAACCTAAATCACTTTAGATTCCACTAAGTGAATTTATCCCACTGACCTTGAGCAAATTACAGTTAGCTTGGTTGTACTTGCTTTCCTCATCTGTAAAATCAAGGCAAAATGCCTATTTTTATAAAGTTCTCATGAGGATTAAATGAGGAAAACTTATGAAAAGAACAGCTGGCCTTTTGTAATAGAACCTATCAGGAGTAGTAGTAGAAGGTATATTGGGTCCCATAGACTGGAATTTGAATGATTTGTCTACAATATTAAGTGCGTATAAAAGAATTCAGTGAAGAATAAACATAGAACAAAATCCACAGAAATGTGGCAAAGGAATATATGTAACCAAGTGGGCCTCTGAGATGAACAAACTTTTATGCACATCTGAGGATTTAACTCTATATTGTCTTGATGTTGATGCTCAGAGGCAAACACGTTTGAAATACTCTTCTGCTCTCAGATTTTGTCAGCATATCTGCCCCAGGGCAATAGACAGCTGTGTCCTCATCTTGCTTTATTACAGGCATTGGTTGAAAGTTCCTCCCAGTAACTTAGGTTACTAGTCATGTTTACCAAGTGTTAAGATTGCTGGTCTCTGTGACGTTAATGACAGGCTGTGTTGTCCATTGGTAAATGCGTTCCTCTTGCTGTTTCTTCTCCCTTCCTTGTCTAAGCTTGTGGTCATTTGGCTCTGTAGGGGAGGAAGAGGCTTTCCTATCACTTTCTAGGTTCTTTTGGCTGGTCTAATGCATATATACCTCGGAGATATTACAGCTTCAGTTCTAGACCACTGAAATAAAGCAAATATGACAATTAAGTGAGTCACACAAAAATTTTTGGTTTCCCAGTGCATATAAAAGTTATGTTGTACACCATACTATAGTCTTTCAAGTGGGTGATAACATTGTGTCTTAAAACAAACAAAGGGTGTACATACCTTAATTAAAAAATACTTTATTGCTAAATTCCTAACCATCATCTGAACCTTCAGCAAGTCATCATAGTAATGGCAAAGATTACTGATCACAGATCAACATAAGAAATATAATGATGTAAAATTATGAGATATTAACCAGACTGTGGCACAGAGACAGGCAGTAGTCAGATGCTGTTGGAAAAAGTGGTGCTAATAGCCCTACTAGGTACAGGGTTGACACAAACATTCAATTTGCAGGAAACACAGTATCTGCAGAGTGCACAGTAAAGCAGAGAGAAATAAAATGAGGTATACCTGTAGTTAAATTCACAGAAGGCAGGAGAAGAAAAACAGGAAAAAAAATTTAATTATGTACATATGGGACCCCCATAAAAATGAGACCCAAAGAAGTAACGAAAGCAGGAAGCTTTTTTACCTATTAGATAAAGAAAATTGTTTGTGAAGATTTGACAAAACAAAGGGGTTTGAACTTGCAGTTCCAAAGTAATGAAGAGGTAACAAACCTTATTAATACTGCTGTTTGGGCCTTGGATTCCCTATCTCTGGCAATAAGGACACCTTCTATCTTCCTGGTATTAGGAGGATAGCTTTTCATGGGAGAATTAGTCCTTGTTTTCAGAAAAACAAAAGAGGGTCAGTGTATTCTTCTTCTGTTTAAGTAACTTTAAATCAAAATAATTAATATGCCTACATATTCACACTTAGGGGTGGCCTGTCCTCGACCTGTCAGTTTTCTAGCATCTCAGATGTTTCTCAAAAAAGAAAGAACAAGTAAAAATCAGTTGGTCAGTTTATCTACTTATTGACAAGTTTTTTTTCTTTTTAAGCACAGAGTATAAATATAGAATAAATTATTCAGAATGCAACCCTTATTCATTTCAACCTTGTTAATTGCGATTTTTGATCTATCCCAGTAGGCTAGAGAGACTCTTATCTGTAAATTAACTGTAAAAAGTATTACTGCTGAGTAACTTTCTAGCAGGAAATTCTTATCTATATTCAGTTAGTTTAAATTGTTCATTTGTGTGGCACCAGTTAAGATGATGTTTTCAAGATTATTATAGGTGCTATTAAAACAGATTAAAAGCTATGTTCCATAGTAACTGTTTTTCAAGTTGTAGTCTTTTTACTGTGTGTGCTTGAACCATTTTCTTTAAATATATTCACTAATATATTATTTATGAAGTTATGCAAAATACTTAGGTATTTCCGATTTGTTTTCTTTTTTTAAAGTTTTTTTTTTTTCTGTCCATTTTTTTAAATGGGCAATTTAGAGCTGTAGTGTAAATAAGCAGACTCTCCTCCCCCCCAAAAAAACTTGTTTTTGGTTTATATACAAATTTAAATGTGATTTATTGTAGTATCAAGGTTAAGTCTCATATGGAAACATTTGATAATGGAAGAATCTTTGAAATACTCCCTAGAATTCATGGCACTGTAATCTCACTTTATAAGATTCTTTTAAAACTATTCCCCTGAGAATATTTCTAAAATGGAATTTTTGAGTCCTATAAATGAACATATGAATGTGTGAAAAAGTAAGCACAAACCTATTTTTGTTTGTATACATGACTGTCATACCTATGAAATATTATATGCATAGGGATTTTTTTTACTTTTATTTACTTACTGAAGTTCACTGATATTTTACACTTAGGAAACTATTTTAATTTCTTTTTTCATAATGAATCTGTCTGGGCAATCTCTGGCTTAAACTCCTCCCCACTGCATTCCCTGAACCATTTCTATGAAGAAAATTAGGTGATTAGTAAAGGAGGAGATACTTACTGTTAATTGATTTTTCTCCTATGCATATTGATTGTCAGATTATACATTATTTTGGGGAAAAATATATAGGAAAAATATGTGCAAAATGTGAGGAGAAAAAACGATATTCTGTCTGGCAAGGCTGGGGAATGTCAACTCAAAACAATCATTTTCTATCACCCTTTATGAAAGCTATATTCTCACTAAAGTTATTGTGTTTGCATGCACTTAGCCTGGGATGTATGATGATGATGATATAGAATCATCATTTTGGTAACAAAAATAACGTAATTATTTTGCCTATTTATTAAGGACTTAAAATATGCCAGGTACTTGCAAAATGTTTTCATTAATCATCTCATAGTAATCATTTCTGGAAGGCTTTCTTACTCCTCCTTTATAGCTTGCGAAATTGAGGCTTGTTGAAAGAAATTAGTTGCCTGTCATGAATGGTAGAGTTGCAATTCAAACCAAGTTTATCTGCTTCCAAAGTCATATTAAATCTTAACCATTATGCTATGCCCACAGAGGCTGATTTCATATAGTGATAACCTAACCTCAAGCAAAGATCAAGGAATAAAACCAGTACTCTTTCAAGCATAGAGAGTGGAAAGAAAAATGTACAGCTTATGTACTCCTCAGAAACATGGGGCCAATTAGGACACTGCAGCCAGCTTTTCTAAGCAGCCAGGGGTAGGCAAGCACCAGTTTAACCTCTGTGCCTATTTTGCTGTACAATTAATTATTTCTGAATTTTTAAATGCATATTTTAAACAGTAATGTCACTGATATACTAGGTTTTCTTCTTTTTGCAGAATGGTTTTTATAGTTTAATTTACTGGATTTCCCTTACTTGTTTCCTGTTATATCCTTATGTGTGACATAACTTGAAAGAGAAATTCATCCTGATCTTATCAAAAGACCCAACTTTACATTTTATGAATGTGCATCACTGAAGACAAAGTAACTGCTACCTAGAGGCAGGTTGGGCTGAATACCTTTGTTTCTGTTAAATACAAATCACCATTCTCATTATCCATTGTCGAACGAAATATTTTCAATTAAGAGTTGTTGCTCTGTCTTGGATGCATTAAACGCTTAGAGCAGTTTGCAGAAGAGGGGGTTTTAATTTACTATTTAAAGTGATTGCCAAGTTTACAATGTTTGCATATTATGAATTTTATCCCTTAAGCCTCATATAAAGTATCTTGACTTGTCAATCAGCATTTCAATTTTTGGCTTTTTCTTAAGAATCTACTGTACTATATATTTCATTTTCTTGATGTTTTCTCTTCACTATAAATGTGATCCCAACCAAAAGTCATTTGTTTACTCAACTTTCAAGTATACTTTCTTGAAGCCTGCCAAACTATTAACTTTTAATTGTTTAATCATTCCAACCCTTATTGTGTATTTGTGGATTTTAAAATTTTTATGGATAGCATTCATAAACACTGCTTAGCATGTCAAAAGAGCTCAAGCATCTCACTATTTAAAAATAAGAATATTTATATATACTTATTACTCAGCACACTTTTATTATGCATGAAGCTCAATCAACATATAAGGCTATGTACCATGAAAGAAATGATAATAATATGTTACCAAAATGACCAGGGGAATTAACAAACTGATATTAAAATTATAAATTCATGTACACACAAATAATTTAAATTATTATGTTTTTTAATTTGATCTTTTACTCAAATGTGATGAAGTATTTAAAAAAAAATTATGAAGGGTATTTAGGTTCTAGACTCTGAAAATAAAACCTGGGATACATTATCAAAGTCATAGTCCAGTAAAGGAAAAGAATAGAAACATAAACCGTTTGATGAAGTCTTCTGTAGAGTTAAACAACAACAAAAACACATACCATTAATGAGTACTATTTCAAGACAGCATAAAGATAATATAAGTAGACACAATGAAAAATAGAACAACTCATTCTTTATGGAAAGAAAAATAGAGGAATAAGTTGTTACAAAATTGGTGATTTTTTAAGTTTCAACTGGAATTTGAAGAAGACATACATTTTTGCTTTTGAGTTATGAGAGGAGAAGGGGATTTCCTTAGTCTTAGTAAAAAAGGGAGGGGGAAAAAACAGGTTTATTTATTTATTTAGTTTTTTTAGCATTAGCACTTAACAGTGCATCAAAGATTTACTGTTTCCACTGCAAGATGAACTGATTCCTAAACTTGTTAGGTACCAGAGTGTAATCAGTCAAACAGGAAATGAAGTCTGTTCCACTTTGGGAAAGGTATGCTCATAATTTTATCTGAAAGTTACTAATACACTTCTGGGAGATGGCCCTCTTACTCAGTACGCCTCATCGGTAATGCGGGCATAAATACCAAGGGGCCTCGTGATCTAACTTTAGCATGGCGCTGTCATCTGCAAGTGTATTTTTCCCACCTCTGCAGTAGTTGCTTTCCAATATTTCAGGTTATTATTATTGTTTTTTTTTTATAGTCATTACACCTCGAGGATGACAAAGATGAGAGTGTGGAAGATTAACGATCACAAAACTTACACCAAAAAGGGAAGCTCTTCTATATTATATGAAAATCCCTTATAAAAGGCAGTTCATTAACCAAAAATGCTTTATGCATTCAGATTTTCCCCATCTCTCAACAGTGATGGTTTCCAAAGAGAACACTCAGTAGTGAAGGCCACATACTTGTTTTGCATTAGTTTGATACGCTGAAAATCAGAACCTTTAAAGCATCTTGTAAATGGGAGAAATGAAACTGGACCTGGGTAGGGGGCTGGGTTTAACAGGTTTAAAAGGGACAAAATCATATTTTGTCTACAATCTGAATTATTCTGTGTGTCTAGGGGAAAAAGTATATAGCCCGAGGAAATGTTTAGGATTATATTGACAGGAACTATAATTTTAAAAAATTGAAGTGACACAATTTAGTGCTTTAAAGATAGTTTGCTTTATTTTACCTATCAAGCTATAAAATATAGTTTAGGCAAAGTAAAAAACTATAGGTTGTTGTCCTTGTTCAGTCACCCAGTTGTGTCCAACTCTTTGCAACCCCATGGATGCAGCATGCCAGGTCTCCCTGCCACTCACCATCTCCCAGAGTTTGCCCCTGTTCATGTGCACTGCATCAGTGATGCCATCCAGTCATCTTATCCTCTGATGCCCTCTTCTCCTTCTACCCTTGATCTTCCCCAGCATCGGGGACATATCCAGTGAGTCATCTGTATAGGTATTAAACCTTTTAAAATGATCTTTTAGAAAAAAATAAAACCACTTCTTAACAAAAGCTTGTCACTAATTCTGGGTTTCTTCTAATTTTGCATGTTATTTTCACAAGGCACATAATTTTTACCAGTCATTAAGAACTTGAATGATAGAATAATTGTCCCAGGTAAAATGATTTATATGAAGGAGAATGGAGGAGATGCTAAAATCTTAACTTGATAAAATAAATATCAAGGAAGTTATTACCTTAGTTCTGTAGCTCTGTAGGTCATCAGTGGCTTCTTAAAGCAGAGTGAATTGAGGGGATTATTTCAAGCAATAATTTAGATCAAGTTAATATAAAAACAATATAGATACTTGCAGTTGGAGAAAAAAATATAAAAAAAAAATTATTTCATCTATCTTCCTAGGTTATTGCATCTACCTTATTCCTTCCAGGGTCTGGCTAGGGCCCTAGAACTTAGACTGACAAAAGACAAAAACAGAGCTTATTAACTTGTGTAGCACACATGCATGTGAGAGAAACACACTGAAGAATAGCTCAAAGGAGTGGTGTGAACATGTGTGTATATCATCTTCAGTCAGTTCACTTAGGTCGCTCAGTAGTGTCTGACTCTTTGCGACCCCATGGACTGCAGCCAGGCTTCCCAGTCCATTACCAACTCACGGAGCCTACTCAACTCATGTCCATCACATCCGTGATGCCACCTAACCATCTCATCCTCTGTCATCCTCTTCTCCTGCCTTCAATCTTTCCCAGCATCAGGGTCTTTTCCAATGAGTCGGTTCTTCGCATAAGGTGGCCAAAGTATTGGAGTTTCAGCTTCAGCATCAGTCCTTCCAATGAATAGCCAGGACTGATCTTTAGGATTGATAGGCTGGATCTCCTTGCAGTCCAAGGGACTCTCAAGAGTCTTCTCCAACACCACAGTTCAAAAGCATCAATTCTTCAGCACTCAGCTTTCTTTATAGTCCAGCTCTCATATCCATACATGATTATTTGAAAAACCATAGCTTTGATTAGTTGGACCTTTGTTGGTAAAGTAATGTCTCTGCTTTCTAATATGCTACCTAGGTTGGTCATAGCTTTTCTTCTAAGGAGCAAGCGTCTTTTAATTTCATGGCTGCAGTCACCATCTGCAGTGATTTTGGAGCCCCCAAAAATAAAGTCTCACTGTTTCTATTGCTTCCCCATCTATTTGCCATGAAATGATGGGACCAGGTGCCATGATCTTAGTTTTCTGAATATTGAGTTTTAAGCCAACTTTTTCACTCTCCTCTTTCACTTTCATCAAGAGGCTCTTTAGTTCTTCTTCACTTTCTTCCATAAGGATGGTGTCATCTGTATATATGAGTTTATTGATATTTCTCCTGGCAATCTTGATTCCAGCTTGTACTTCATCCAGCCTGGCATTTCGCATGACGTACTCTGCATATAAGTTAAATAAGCAGGGTGACAATATACAGCCTTGACATACTCCTTTCCAGATTTGGAACCAGTCTTTTGTTCCATGTCCATTTCTAACTGTTGCTTCCTGACCTGCATACAGATATCTCAGGAGGCAGGTCAGGTGGTCTGAGATTCCTATCTCTTTAAGAATTTTCCACATTTTATTGTGATCCACACAGTCAAAGGCTTTAGTGTAGTCAATAAAGCAAAAGTGGATTTTTTTCTGAAACTCCCTTGCTTTTTCAATGATCCAGTTTATGTTGGCAATTTGATAAAGCCATTAATTTGTAGAGAAATAGAAAGATAAAGGGAAAAGGTTTTAGACTTAAAGAAAGCAAGCTATAAGAAGGTAATTACATGAGAAAAACTAAAGAAAGATAAGGGTCATTTTAGTAAATTCCTTTCAGTGCTATCTCTGGGCTGGTAAGAGTCTAGACTTATCTCTGGTGATTAACAGGTAAGCCTCTTCCCACGTGGCTCAGTGGGCAAAGAATCCACCTGAAGTGTAGGAGACATGGGTTTGATCCCTGGGTCAGGAAGATCCGTTGGAGGAAGACATAGCAACCTCCTCTAGTATTCTTGCCTGGAGAACCCCATGGACAGAGGAGCCTGGGGGGCTACAGCTTATTGAGTTGCAAAGAATTGGATATGACTGAAGCAACTTCAAGGGCGCAGGGGGGCAGAGAGGAGCTACTCCATGTCCAAGGTAAGGAGCAGCAGCTGCACTTTGCTGGAGCAGCCGTGAAGAGATATCCCACGTCCAAGGTAAGAGAAAACCAGGTAAGACGGTAGGTGTTGCAAGAGGGCATCAGAGGGCAGACACACTGAAACCATAATCACAGAAAACTAGCCAATCTGATCACACAGAACACAGCCTTGTCTTACTCAATGAAACTAAGCCATGCTGTGTGGGGCCACCCAAGACAGGTGGGTCATGGTGGAGAGGTCTGACAGAATGTGGTCCACTGGAGAAGGGAAAGGCAAACCACTACAGTATTCTTGCCTTGAGAACCCCATGAGCAGTATGAAAAGGCAAAATGATAGGATACTGAAAGAGGAGAGGAACTCCCCAGGTCATTAGGTGCCCAATATGCTACAGAAGATCAGTGGAGAAATAACTCCAGAAAGAATGAAGCGATGGAGCCAAAACAAAAACAATACCCAGCTGTGGATGTGACTGGTGATAGAAGCAAAGTCTGATGCTATAAAGAACAATATTGCATAGGAACCTGGAATGTTAGGTCCATGAATCAAGGCAAATTGGAAATGGTCAAAAAGGAGATGGAAAGAGTGAATGTTAATATTCTAGGAATCAGAGAACTAAAATGGTTGGGAATGGGTGAATTTAACTCAGATGACTGTTATATCTTCTACTGTGGGCAGGAATCCTTTAGAAGAAATGGAGTAGCCATCATGGTCAACAAAAGAGTCCAAAATTCAGTACTCGGATGCGGTCTAAAAAACAACAGAATGATCTCTGTTTGTTTCCAAGGCAAACCATTCATTATCACGGTGATCCAAGCCTATGTCCCAACCAGTAATACTGAAGAAGCTGAAGTTGAATGGTTCTATGAAGACCTACAAGACCTTTTAGAACTAATAGCCAAAAAAGATGTCCTTTCATTATAGGCTACTGGAATGCAAAAATAGGAAGTCAAGAAACACCTGGAATAACAGGCAAATTTGGCCTTGGAATACGGAATGAAGCAGGGCAAAGTTTAATAGAGTTTTGCCAAGAGAATGCACTGGTCATAGCAATCACCCTTTTCCAACAACACAAGAGAAGACTCTATACATGGACATCAACAGATGGTCAACACCAAAATCACATAGATTATTTTCTTTGCAGCCAAAGATGGAGAAGCTCTAAACAGTCATCAAAAAGAAGACCAGGAGATGACTGTGGCTCAGATCATGAACTCCTTATTGCCAAATTCAGACTTAATTTGAAGAAAGCAGGGAAAACCACTAGACCATTCAGGTATGACCTAAATCAAATCCCTTATGATTATACAGTGGAAGTAAGAAGAAGATTTAAGGGACTAGATTTGATAGACAGAGTGCCTGATGAACTATGGACTGAGGTTCATGACGTTGTACAGGAGACAAGGATCAAGACCATCAACATGGAAAAGAAATGCAAAAAAGCAAAATGGCTGTCTGAGGAAACCTTACAAATAGCTGTGAAAAGAAGAGAAGCAAAAAGCAAAGGAGAAAAAGAACGATATTCTCATTTGAATGCAGAGTTCCAAAGAACAACAAGGAAAGATAAGAAAGCCTTCCTAAGAGATCAATGCAAAGAAATAGAGGGAAACAACAGAATGGGAAAGACTAGAGATCTTTTCAAGAAAATTAGAGATACCAAGGGAACACTTCATGCAAAGATGGGCTCAATAAAGGACAGAAATTATGTGGACCTAACAGAAGCAGAAGATATTAAGAAGAGGTGGCAAGAATACACAGAAGAACTGTACAAAAAAGATCTTCAGGACCAAGATAATCACGATGGTGTGATCACTCACCTAGAGCCAGACATCCTGAAATGCGAAGTCAAGTAGGGCTTCCTTAGAAAGCATCACTACAAAAAAAGCTAGTGGATGTGATGGAATTCCAGTTGAGCTATTTTAAATCCTGAAAGATGATGCTGTGAAAGTACTGCACTCAATATGCCAGCAAATTTGGAAAACTCAGCAGTGGCCACAAGACTGGAAAAGGTCAGTTTTCATTCCAATCCCAAAGAAAGGAAATGCTAAAGAATGCTCAAACTACAGCACAGTTAAACTCATCTCATACGCTAGTAAAATAATGCTTAAAATTGTCCAAGCCAGGCTTCAGCAATACGTGAACTGTGAACATCCAGATGTTCAAGCTGGTTTAAGAAAAGGAGGAGGGACCAGAGATCAAATTGCCAACATCCGCTGGATCATGGAAAAAGCAAGAGAGTTCCAGAAAAACATCTATTTCTGCTTTATTGACTATGCCAAAGCCTTGGACTGTGTGGATCACAATAAACTGTGGAAATTCTGAAAGAGATGGGAATACCAGACCACCTGACCTATCTCTTGAGAAACCTGTATGCAGGTCAGGAAGCAATAGTTAGAACTGGACATAGAACAACAGACTGGTTTCAAATAGGGAAAGGAGTACGTCGAGGCTGTATATTGCCACCCTGCTTATTTAACTTATATGCAGAGTACATCATGAGAAACGCTGGGCTGGAAGAAGCACAAGCTGGAATCAAGTTTGCCAGGAGAAATATCAATAACCTCAGATATGTATATGACACTACCCTTATGGCAGAAAGTGAAGAGGAAATATAAAGCCTTTTGATGAAAGTAGAGAGTGAAGAAGTTGGCTTAAAGCTCAACATTCAGAAAACCAAGATCATGGCATCTGGTCCCAACACTTCATGGGTAATAGATGGGGAAACAGTGGAAACAGTGTCAGACTTTATTTTTTTGGATTCCAAAATCACTGCAGATGGTGATTGCAGAAATGAAATTAAAAGACACTTACTCCTTGGAAGGAAGGTTATGACCAACCTAGATAGCATATTGAAAAGCAGAGACATTACTTTGCCAATAAAGGTCTGTCTAGTCAAGGCTAGTGGTCATATATGGATGTTAGAGTTTGACTGTGAAGAAAACTGAGCACAGAAGAATTGATGCTTTTGAACTGTGGTGTTGGAGAAGACTCTTGAGAGTCCCTTGGACTGCAAGGAGATCCAACCAGTCCATTCTAGAGGAGATCAGCCCTGGGTGTTCTTTGGAAGGAATGATGCTGAGATTGAAACTCCAATACTTTGGCCACCTCATGCGAAGAGTTGACTCATTGGAAAAGGCCCTGATGCTGGGAGGGATTGGGGGCAGGTGGAGAAGGGGACAACAGAGCATGATGAGATGGCTGGATAGCATCACCGACTCCATCTTCATGAGTTTGAGTGAACTCCGGGAGTTGGTGATGGACAGGAAGGCCTTGCATGCTGTGATTCATGGGGTCACAAAGAGTGGACCTGACTGAGCAACTGAACTGAGCTGAACTGAAGCAACTAAGCACAGCAAAGAAAAACAAAAAGGAGGGGGGCGGAAAACTTTTATTTTTGGTGTCTCTTGTTTCTTAATCATTTTCAACTCAAGATAATCTTTAAAATGGTCAGTTTTAGAGTGACATAATCTGTTGCCCTACATGTTCAACTTTTTACTGAAAAATTTTTTTTTAATTGAAAATTTATTGAGGTAATTTTAGATTCACATGCAGTTGTAAAAATAATGCAGAAGGGTTCCATATATACTTCATCTCATTTCCCCCAATTGGAATATTATATAAAACTATATTAGTGAAACTGAATGTCGCTCATTCGTGTCTGACTTTTTGTGACCCCATGGACTATACAGTCCATGGAATTCTCCCAGCCAGAATACTGGAGTGGGTAGCTGTTCCCTTCTCCAGGGAATCTTCCCAACCCAGGGATCAAATCCTGGTCTTCTGCATTGCAGGTGGATTCTTTAACAGCTGAGCATAAAGGAAGCCCAAGTGGGTGGTCGGTCCCTTCTCTACTCTACTGGAGTGGGTGGTCTATCCCTTCTCCATTGGATCTTCCTGACCCAGGAATAATCGAATCAGGGTCTCCTGCATTGCAGATGGTTTCTTTACCAACTGAGTTATTGAGGAATAAAATATTACAACTCAGATATTGACCTTAATACAATCTATCAATCTTAATCAGATTATGTACTATTAGTATTCATTTGTGTGTGTGTGTATGTGTGTATTCAGATCTATACACTTTTATCATGTATATAGTTTCTTATATTAATACCAGAGTCAAAATACTGAATAAACTGAATCAATTTCTGTGGGAAAGTAGGGGAAATAAATAAAGGCAAAATAAGATAGTGAATAATTCCAATATCACACCAATCTTTTCTATTACCTATTTCATATGTACTCTCTTCCCCCTTCTCTTACCACACTGTCTTCCATTTCTAAAATTTTGCCATTTTAAAGTGTTACATAAATGAAATCATACAGTATATAACTTTTTGGATTGCCTTTTTTCCACTCAGCATTTATCCCTGGGAGAGTTGTTGCCTGTATCAATAGATTTTTTATTTTTCTTTGTAGTGCTGAGTAGTATGCCATGATATATACATAGCACACTTTAGTTAACCATTCTCCTGTTGAAGGAAGTGAGATTCTAATTTTTAACTGAAACCAAATGTGGCCTCTATACATGGACACCACATTAAATCTTGGAGATAAGAATTTTGTGTGAAGTAGAAAAGAATAGTTTTATTTCTTAGCCAGGTAAAGGGGGCTACAGCAGGCTAATGCCCTTAAAATCCTGTGTTTCAACCTGGGGGGATGAGGAAGAATGAGGTGAGGAATCTTCCAGTGGAAGGGGGAATTGCTGATGAGGACAAGGATCAGGGTGCCTGCAGGGCTCACATTCCTTCAATCTGGAGATCATCTGGTATCAGGTGATGATGGTTAACTGTGACCTTCTCTGGAAGAGTACTTCATCAAGTAGTTGACATCTTCATTTGGTGGAAGTTTTAGTTCTGCAGAAAAGCTCAAAGAAAATGTAATGTATATCCCTTGAAGGGGACCAGGACCCTGCTCCAATGGTTGCACTATTGTTTCTTGACTGTTCCTTCCTTGTCTCCACATTCCCTCCATTCCCTGAATAACAGCTGTTTGAACCTGCCCTCAGGGAAGGGGACAGGAAAAGGCTTTTGCGCCCAGGAGGGTCATAGGATTCTGCTGGGATTCATGACTTCTATAAATAAAGCTGTTATAAACATTCATGTACAAGTTTTTGTGTAAATATCTGTTTTAATTTCTCTGGGATAAATTTCCAGGAGTTCAATTAGTGGGACCAAGGCAATGGCACCCCACTCCAGTATTCTTGCCTGGAAAATCCCATGGATGGAGGAACCTGGTAGGCTGCCGTCCATGGGGTCGCTAAGAGTCGGACACGACTGAGCGACTTCACTTTCACTTTTCACTTTTCACTTTCATGCATTGGAGAAGGAAATGGCAGCCCACTCCAGTGTTCTTGCCTGGAGAATCCCAGGGACGGGGGAGCCTGGTGGGCTGCCGTCTATGGGGTCGCACAGAGTCGGACACGACTGAAGCGACTTAGCAGCAGTAGCAGCAGCATGGTAATAACATGCTTAATTTCGTAAGAAACTGCAGTTGTTTTCCAGAGTAGCTGTACGATTTTCCATTCCTACCAGCAATAAGTCAGTGATAGCTTTTTTCCTGCATCCTAACAGTGTTTGCTGCTGTCACTAGTTTTATTGTAGTCATTCCTCTGTAGTGATACACATTGTCATTTTAGTTTGCATTTTCTTGTGACACTGAACATTTTTTCCATGCACTTATTTGTCATTTGTATATCTTCTGTGAGAATTTTGTTCATTTATTTTTCCCATTTTCTAATTTGTTTTTTTTTAAACTATTGAATTTTGAGATTTGTTTTCTGAATACTAGTGTTTTGTTGGATATGTGGACTGCAAATATTTTGTCCCAGACTGAAGCATATTTTTTATTGGCTTTTATAGAACAAAGTTTTAAATTTTGATGTACCTGTATAATTGAGAAAATACTGAATTACAAATTAAGTCTGAAATCTGAGTATTTCTCATTATCAAATTATCTCAAAATAATCAATTGTAGGAATTACCAGAGAGATGGTTGTAAATTTTAGAAATAGGATTTTAGTTTAAAAGGAAATACAAAAACCTAGCATTTGTTAAGGATGTCTATGTGTCAGACACTAGTCTATGAGGGAATTATTCTTATTACTACAACCTAACAATTGTGAAGTGAGCGTATAGCCAGGTAAAGGCTACCTAGACTTGTGTCAGATCAACCCAGAACCTCACAGACAAGGTAATTAGAGGGTAGCAGCTTATATTTGTGTTTACTTCAGAAAGAAGCCAGAGATAGACTACAAAGAGTACTTTGGACTTTCTCAGGATGTTTATTCTTTAACTTAAAAACCTAAGTGTTTTCAGAAGAGAACATTTCTTGAGATAGCCCAATGGTGAGTAGGCACTTACTCCTATTCTACTTCTCCATGGAATAACTTTGCTCCCTTGGAGTTAAAAGTTCAGTGTTCCAGAGAAAGCTCTGCCTCAGGAATAATCATTCCTGTTTTGGTGAACTCTGAAAATATCTCCATTTTGGAATATCTGGAACATTATAATTATTCTGCAAGTATTGTAAGGGATGCAACTTTATAATATTTCAGCATTATTCATGTGTTTTCAATAGCTAGTTTTTTACAGCTTTCACAGTTCCAGAAGCTGAAGGGATTGTGTTCTACTGTCTGAACATAACACTACAAAGAAAATATTTGGAAGATTTCAGTGTTATTTATTATGGATGGCTAGAGGCCTTGAAGTTAATCATCTACATTAAAATATCCACTGTATGTCTTTTTCCCCATCTACATCTTTAGTATTTCTATGTTTCCAAAGATCTCATCATTATACACTTTCCAGCAAAATTTAAAAGGCCTCATTAAATCTATTAAATATTCAGATTTAAAAGATTACAAAACTATGCTGTGTTTAAAAAAATGTCCTTACATTTTATATTCTAAAATTACCTCGAGAGATTTCTTAAAAATACTGATGCTTGGGACCAACATAAATCAATTAAATTAGAGTTTCTGGGGGTGGGATCAGTATTTTTAATAGCTTTTCAGATAATTATAATGCACTCCCAGGGATGAAAATCTTGAAATTAAATTTGATAAGTGATGGAAAAAATTAGATAATTATTATCCACAGAAAGCCTTAATTTTTAAAAATTTTTCTATATATTTGCATTTTTGTTTTAATTCTAAGTTGATGTTATCCTGATTTTATTTTGAGTCATATAAAAAAGAAAAGAGATGAGACACATAAAAATGAACTTTTCAGTCTTAGTTGTAACAAAATTAAATTTTGAGTCTCTACTTAAAATTTAAGGGACTTATTTGTTTATTTTTTTAGTGATATGTGGAAAATATTGTTAATTATATTTATTTTAATATTGTGTAATTTCTTTTACCAATGTATGGAATGTTTCCATTATGAGGGCAATTACATCATTTTGGCAAGTCATATTGTCTAAATTAAAAGTAAGATGGTTTTAATCAAAATGTTCAAACAAAATAATAAATTAAAGGAAATCTTGGTTTCAAATAATGAGTGTTAGAATCAAAGCAGATAGATTATCTCTGCTCCTTTCAGTAATAGAAAAGATAAGTAAAAAGATAAGTTTTCCTTATCATTAAGTTTTTTCAATTTAAGTGATGACTTTTCTTCCGGTGGTATACCTATTATATTATTGAGTCTGGGTTATCTATTTGATAAACAGATCCAGATAATTTTAAAAATAAATATATCTGGCAGAAAGGACTCTAATGCAGAGTGTATTAGTAATGCACTAATGGCATATTCTTCAGACAGACCTTAGAGCCCTTTCAGGACTTTTTAGTCTTAGTCACCCACACTGAGAATCTTCCAGTACAGGCATAATTACATTTATTTGTGTACCTTCCAGGACACTTTTATAGGCGTGCTCACATTTGATCTGTTTTCTCATGGCTATTGACTTAGCATGCTAAAAGCAATAAGTAGCTTCAATTGCATCAAAACCACTGTGTTCACTGCTAAATGATTTATCTTTTGAAACAGAGATCTGATTCAGAAATTATTCCAATAGAAGGATACCAATTAATTCTTCAGTGTTGCTAAGACCTAAACATAATAACACAATTTTTAAGTTGTATGTAAAAATATTTATATTAATGAGATTTATAAATAGTTGCTTCGAAACATACTAATCTATGAAAACATATGTAACCAATTTCTAAATTCATAATAAGATTTTTTAAATATTTCAATTCTCTTGTATATATCTGGAAATAAACATGCTCAAGAGCATTCAGGGATTAACTAATATATCTGACAGGAGAAAGGTATATGTAGGTGGCTAAGTGAATACAGATACAGGTTAAAATAGGAACTTTACTTTTTTTCCCTGTGAACCTTAAATTATTAATCCTAAAGTACTTTTTTTAACACTGATATTAAAAAATCTAAGCCATACCAAGTAGCTCTATTGAATCACTGTGCTTCATCCCTATCTTCATAATATATGGAGATAGGTAGTATATTTAAAGGAAATTGTTGTGGAGATAATTCAACTTTACTAGGTAGAACTCCTTGAAGACAACTTATTTCAAAATGGAGTTAATTAAATAACCCATACCTTCATTCAAGATTTATAATTTTATCTCTGCTCTAGGCATCATGCTCTGTGCTAAAGACAAAAAGCTCACGAACACACAGTTCCTTTCCCCTCAGCACTCACAATCTAGGAACAAAGATGTAGAGTAGTAGAAACTGGGGAACTATGGCCCCAAATCTGCAATTTCCTTGCTCTGTGTCACTGCTTTACAAAACCTAAGTTTGAGTCTAGAAACTGCAGAATTTTAGCTAGTTGAGAAAGTTCTGATATTGTGGGTTAGTGTGGAGTTGAGCATATTCAGTATGTACCCTCTCTTTCCAAAAAGGGGTTGTTCAGTTCAGTTCAGTCACTCACTCAGTCGTTTCCGACTCTGCAACCCCATGGATTGCAGCTCGCCAGGCTTTCCTGTCCATTACCAACTCACGGAGCTTACTCAAACTCATGTCCATCGTGTCGGTGATATAATCCAATCATCTAATCCTCTGTCATCCCCTTCTCCATCCTTCAAACTTTCCCAGCATCAGGGTCTTTTCAAATAAGTCTGTTCCTCTCATCAGGTGGCCAAAGTATTGAAGTTTCAGCTTCAGCATCAGTCCTTCCAATGAATACTCAGGACTGATTTCCTTTAGGATGGACAGGTTGGATCTCTTTGCAGTCCAAGGGATTCTCAAGAGTCTTCTCCAACACCACAGTTCAAAAGCATCAATTCTTTGGTGCTCAGCTTTCTTTATAGTCCAACTCTCACATCCATACATGACTACTGGAAAAACCATAACTGACTAGATGGACCTTTGTTGGTAAAGTAATGTCTCTGCCTTTTAATATGCTATCTAGGTTGGTCATAGCTTTTCTTCCAAGGAGCAAGTGTCTTTTAATTTCATGACTGCAGTCACCATCTGTAGTGATTTTGGAGCCCCCAAAATAAAGTCTCACTGTTTCCAGTGTTTCCCCATCTATTTGCCGTGAAGTGAAGGGACCAGATGCCATGATCTTAGTTTTCTGGATGTTGAGCTTTAAGCCAACTTTTTCACTCTCCTTTCACTTTCATCAAGAGGCTCTTTAGCTCTTCTTTGCTTTCTTCCATAAAGGAGGTGTCATCTGCATATCTGTGGTTACTGATATTTCTCCCAATAATCTTGATTCCAGCTTGTGCTTTATCCAGCCTGGCATTTCGCATGATGTACTCTGCATATAAGTTAAATAAGCAGGGTGACAATATACAGCCTTGACATACTCCTTTTGCTATTTGGAACCAGTCTATTATTACATGTCCATTTCTAACTGTTGCTTCCTGACCTGCATACAGATATCTCAGGAGGCAGGTCAGGTGTCTGGTATTCCCATCTCTTTAAAAATTTTCCACATTTTGTTGTGATCCACACAGTCAAAGGCTTTAGCGTAGTTAATAAAGCAAAAGTAGATGTTTTTCTGATAAGGGTTGAGGACACTTAAAAACATTCCCTAAGATGAAATAGACAGAAATATTAATTTTAAAAGTCAAGGTGTAGGGTAATTAGAACTCTCTGTTGAAGCCAGGAGGCAAGTTTGTGGTATAAATGCAATTGCTTTACAAGTGCTGGAGATGGGTCACAAATCTGACTCTTCGGTTTCTTTGCAGCCAAAGCAAAGACAGAAATATGATCAGTTACAATCTTTATATTTTCCACATAAAGCTTTTCCTGGCACTGAGCCCTGAGAGAAATTCCTCCCACGGGTCCTTATATAAAGAGGTCACAGTGTGATGTATTATTTCAGACACTATATCCTGTGAAGTATAACAGTGGGTTTCCTATGGCTACTTCTTATGGCACCTTTCATTTATACCAAGAGCAAATGCTAAAGTCCAATTCAGAAGAAATTCAGAGAGAGAGACAAAGCCTTAACAATCTAAAAATGCAAATAATTCTCTGATGATTTAACTTGATTGAGAAATAAAATTTAGAATATCTAGGGTGATAGATACCCTGCCTTAAAGAGAATTTGTTAATTTGATTCCTGTTGAAAATTCAGCAACAGAAACTTTGGGGTTATATTTGAACCATAAATCTATAGTAAAGATATGCTTCAGCTGAATTAAAGATGGAATTATATGCTTTAGATGGCCAACTAAGTAGAAGGTAAAATAGACCACTTATAACATTAAGGTGTCTAAACCAGAATTTATTTATACTAGAAAAGATATATGGTGGTGGCTTAGGAACTACATACAGAATAACCAAACTTTCTCTCATTAAAAAGAAAACAAAAGAATGATGAATGACTTTCACCATGAAAATATTATCTCATAGAATATGACTATGTAGCTTTTGATTATTTTGTGATAGTAATGAAAGCTAATGACCCACAGTATTTATAAAAATTCTTTTTGAAAACTTTATCCCTTCAGTGTTTAATTCTATACCTTGTGATTTCCTGGTAAACTTTCCAGACTTTCATCAAGAAAACATACCAATAAGTCAGTAAATAGCTTGGATATTATATAGACTTGTTTTATTGTTGCTACTTGATTAAAACTGGTCAGCTCACTAACTGTAGTTGAGAGTATTAAGCTATGTTATCACTTTTTCCGTGCAATTGAACTCAGTGATTCTCTGTTTGTTTTCCTTCTTTCTTCCATCTTCCCTTTTTTCTTACCTTTTCTTCCTTTCCTCTTTTTTTCCTTTTTTATCTTAGGTTTTTGGTTTTTTGTTTTGTTTTGTTTTAATAGAGAAGGGACTTTTTTATTCACTTCATTCTGTGAGGGAGGTCCCATAAACAGATTATTTATTGTATGCCTGCTTTGTGCCCATATATGCTTCTTTCACAAGTATTAATAGTTGTGAGTCACAGAACACCAACATGAAGCCACAGCATTCATTTTATAACGTGGGTGGATCATGAACCTACTGATTATGCCTATAATTAATTAGATGTATATCCTTGGCAACCAAAATGTACGTGTCCTGAGACATTTGAAAACCAAGAACACCCCTATAATGTAGGGAATTGTTCATAAACTACTATAAAGTGAACTTACAGTGACACATCCTGCAGGGACAATGGTCTTAAGCCATTGGCTTGGTTCACTTCTTTTCTGTATGGTTTATTTCTCAATGACAGCTCCTAAATGAGCTCAATTCATTGCCACACTTCAGTGAAATTATTAATTGTTGAAATTCTATCTTTGGATTTACTTGAAGAGTACTGAAAACCACCACTTTAAATCTGTAACTTTCTAAGGTAGATTTTACTGAAAGTAAAGGGGAAATTAGAAATTTCATTAATAAAATAAGTATCCCTAATAAGTGTTACACAGTAATGCTTTCTGAGGCAAAGCAGTATAATGAAGAAAGAAAACACTCAATTTAGAAATAGAAACCTTAAAATCTCTGGAATGTCCACTTACCTACTGTGGCCTCAAATAGATTTCTTGACTATTTTGGGTATTGTTTTCCTTATCTGTAGAATGAAGCAGTCTTAAAGTTGCAAGATTATTGTGATAATCAGAGATAACCATTGTGTTATAAAAGTATATTTTTTGACTAATAGTTAAAACAGTATTGAATCTCCCTGTTAGCCAGATCATATTTTTAAAAACAAAAATCTGAGCTTGCAACTTATTCTTTCCCCCAAATCCAGTGCTAGGTGAATATTACAGTTTAAGTGGCTACCGTTATGGTTAAGTTGTATCATTTAATTACAGGTCTATCAATAGACTATGTGGAAAACAAACTTTATTGGATCAGTTCAGGAAATGGAACCATAAATAGATGCAACCTGGATGGCAGTAATTTAGAAGTAATAGAGACAATGAAAGAAGAATTAACAAAAGCTACAGCCCTAACCATCATGGGTAAGTACAATGGTTCTATATCTCGGATGCTTGTATTGATTGGGTTTGATTAATTATGACCTATTAAAAGCTTAAAAAAGTTACTGCTCCATTAACACTAGAAGCACATTCAAGTTGCACATCTCTAAGAGAGTTTTTCTTTTCTTTTTTTCTTAACCTTATCAAACAAACTTATAAGATTATCCAGGTCAGGGACTGTTAGCAATACTAACTTCACTGTTATTGATTCTTGGCTTATTATTATTGATATTATTTTAACTATTATTTTCCATGTTCTACTATAATATTCTAAAGTGCAATGGCAGTGGGTATTTGTCAAAATAAAGAAAAATCTTATCTCTGCTTATAAAGGATAGCTTGATATACACAGATAATTGAAAAAACAAGTCCACAGTATCATTGACTAATGATTTAAATTCTTTCACGAAAATGCTTTATACATACACAAATGCACAAGGATTATACCTGACAAGTGGTTAGAGTAGAAATTTATTTAAAATTGTCTCATAAAGCAATAAGAAAGTGAGATTAGTTTGTATTACTTGACTTTACCAAATTAAGAAGAAAAAAATGATTTTTGTGTATTTGTACATCGTTTAAATCACCTGAATAAAAACAGCAGAGTTTAAATTCTTAAAATGGTTTGATAAACTGCAACAATTCCCAAAACAACATTCATACTATGTTTTCAAAAACTGAGTTCCAATAAACTTCATGAAATCAAGCCACTGGCAAATACTGTAGCCAAGGAACCTGATAAGTAGAGGAAGCATGTTACAAATATGTCATAACATTTCAAGGGATGACTTTCAGTGAATGTATATACATATCACATAATTTATGTACTATAAAAATCATTGCCTTATAGAAAAATGTAGGCTTTATAAAAATTTATTTCTGCTAACATGATTGCTACCAACCTTGCTGTGAGTAGGAAATGAATACTAAACTTACAGAACTCATTGCTATGAACAAAATCTCAAGAAATGGCACAGTAGTCCATTTTAACAATAAAAACACCAATTTTGTTTTCTGCTGTAAAGTAAAGAAAAAACTTGGATGAAATCATTATGTATATATTGGGTCAGTGGTGTGCATCTTACATGACATCAGTGCCATATGGGAACCAACCTTGAGTAAATTAACATTTTTTTCTTTTAACAAGTGGATGGTTATATATGTGTACC
>NW_011494902.1:9841733-9860006 GCF_000754665.1 Bison bison bison | reverse complement strand
TGTGTACCTCTCCCTGTCACCATAATTTGATTAACCCTGGAAGATAAAAAATGAATTAAAACAAAACCTATTAATATCTATATTGTCAGTGCATCAACTAGATATATCAAAATATATCATCAGTTTGAGGGCTTAAAGGACATCACCATAGAGAAGCAGATGAGCAATGTCTACTCTCCGAAGTTCCCTATCTTGTCTTTGAATTTGCCCTTCTGTTGAGATTCCCCTTTCTTCATTCAGAGCCTCTATACTCTATTTCTTTGGGGCTGGTATAAAGGGTGATGACCTGCTTCCTGCTGAGACTGAATAGTATAGTCATGTAAAAAAGGCAATAAAAAAAGTTAAAAAAAAAAAAAAAGAATCTTACCACTATCCAGGGGATTGCTGATGATTACAGCTACAAATGTTTAAGAAGAAATTTGCCTACAGTGATTCTTTTTGAAGTTGCACATTCAGGAACAAAGAAATAATTATTAATATGTTGTGACTGGTTATATGCCAGCTCCTCAGACTACCTAGGTGAAAAGTAACTTAAAGTTTGTGTTTCATTAAGATTTAGGAGTGGTTTTCCTAAAAATTGAGTTAATAATCTCTTTGGACACATTGCTCAGTTTTTTTGAACCTCAAATATTATATCTTGTAAGTCTTCGGGGTTCCCAATTTTACTTGGAATGGTATATACAAAATAAACTGAAAAGAGCTTTGAAATATTAAATCAAGTAAAGTAGTAGGACATTAGATTAAAATAAAGGAATTGTTTGATGAGTCAACCAAGTGCAAGACCCAAAGACCAAAATTGCTACATCTAAGTCTCCCAAAGACGTTGATACTTCTTTCAAGAGGTAGAATTCAACTTCTCTCCCCTTGAGTGTGGGCTGGACTTAGTTGCTCACGTCAAATGAATAAAATAAGGCTGATGTGATGGTGTGTGACTTTGGAGATGAGATCATAAAAATCATGAGCCTTCCTTCTTGCCCTCTATCTCGTGGGTCACTAACTCTGGGCAAAGCCAGGGACATGTTGTGAGGCTCCACAAGCAGCCCCCTGGGGAAGTTCATATAGCAAGGAACTGAGACCTCTAGCCAACAGCCATATGAGGGAGTCTTCTTGAAGCCCTCAGCACAGTCAAGATTTCAGCTGACTATATCCAAAGCCAATATATTACAGCAACCTCAGGAGAGAGTCCAAACCAGCACCAGCCACTCACATGCTGCTGCTGCTGCTAAGTCGCTTCAGTCGTGTCCAACTCTATGCGACCCCATAGACGGCAGCCCACCAGGCGCCCCCGTCCCTGGGATTCTCCAGGCAAGAACACTGGAGTGGGTCGCCATTTCCTCCTCCAATGCATGAAAGTGAAAAGTGAAGTCACTCAGTCGTGTCCGACTCTAGCGACCCCATGGACTGCAGCCTACCAGCCTCCTCCAGTGGCTCCCAGATTCTGGATCCATAGAAACCATGTGAAAAAATAAACATTTACTGTTTTAAGATCCTAAGTTTTGGGGTTAACTTGTTACACAGCAACAGATAACTAATTCATATGTCCTTCCATCCATAGAGCTCATTCATTAATGATGAACAGATTCACAGACTCAAGTACTTATTTAATAGAGAAAGGCAAGTTATGAATAACAGGTATAATAATGCAGTAGCACAACATATTAGTAAGTAGCAACTGAGTCTAGGCTTTAATATCTAGACTTGAGAATGTCAGGAAGTGTGATAAAACTGGAGAGAGCTAATGGACCACTTGAGGTAGAACACCTCTCAGTTCCACTAATTTTTGCCATAAGGAATGTTAACCAGTTGTGTCAGATCTTTCATTTTTCACAAGAAGCAAGAAATCCATGATTCAATTATCTCACAATTTTTAATGTTAGTCCATAATCACATTTAAAAATATACCATGCCGGCCAACATACTATATAAGCTAATTGTGAAGGGTAACACCCTACAAACCAAAAAACTAACTACCAAATAATAACAAAAATATTACTATAACAATCCTCTATGTGTTTGATTCATCTCAGAGGCACCAGTTAGCTACCATCTCTGGTTCCATTATTCTTTTTTTTTTTTTCATTTTCATTAATTTAAACATGTAATACCCATACATATTTGGGATTTTATATAATATTTATTTTATATTGGAGTATAGCCAATTAATAATTTTTTGATAGTTTCAAGTGGACAGCAGAAGGACTCAGCCATATATTATACATATGTCCATTCTTCCCCAAATTTCCTTCCCATTCAGGCTGCCACGTACTATTGTGCAGAGTTCCCTGTGCTATAAGTAGGTCATTGTTGGTTATCCATTTTAAATATCCCTAATCTTTTCCCCCTGGTAACCATAAGTTCATTCTCTAAGTCTGTGAGTCTGTTGTGTAAATAAGTTCAATTTTATCATTTCTTTTCAGATTCTGCATATAATGGATATCAGCATATATCTTCTTCCTCTGTCTGACTTACTTCACTTAGTATGGCAATCTCTAGGTCCATCCTGTTGCTGCAAATGGCATTAGTTCATTTTTTTAAATGATTGAGTTAATATTCCATTGTATACATGTACCACACCTTCTTTCTGTCATCTTTTATATTACTGACTTTGAACTGTAGCTTGAAGAGGATGGAATTAAGACAGTTAATGCCCATCTATACCCCACTCCAGTACTCTTGCCTGGAAAATTCCATGGACGGAGGAGCCTGGTAGGCTGCAGTCCAAGGGGTCGTGGAGAGTCGGACATGACTGAATGACTTAACTTTCACTTTTCACTTTCATGCATTGGAGAAGGAAATGGCAACCCACTCTAGTGTTCTTGCCTGGAGAATCCCAGGGACGGGGGAGCCTGGTGGGCTGCTGTCTATGGGGTCGCACAGAGTCGGACACGACTGAAGTGACTTAGTAGTAGTATACTGTTAGAGGGGACTTGTAGAAAAAAAAAAATAATAATCTGGTAGAGCTGATTTATTTTACAGGGGAGAAAGGGTTCCTCTTCTAATGAACAGGACATGATTTCCTACAAGGCTTTCATGGTCTTATTCAACCAGACTGTATTTTGCCTGAGGCACATATAGATAAAAAACATGAATGTGAGGTCAACCTTTTATTTGAGTTACTTCATTGTTGACAAAGAAATGTAATTTCTGGATGTGGAATTTATATCCTAATATCAGTGGATATTCATTTCTATTCATTCTTTTAACAAATATTTATTAGTGCCTACCATGTAGCAGGCACTGTTATATATGGTAGTAAGACTCCTGACTTCATCAAACTTGCAGAAAAGCAAGGAAGACAGACAATAAGTAGGGTAGAAAGCCCATAGAATTATAGGTAACTGTTAAGGGGCAAAAAAGAAAAAAAAATCAGGGGAAAGAGATATAAAAGTATATGAGTAAGAATAAAAATTTAGGTTTTAGGCTGAATGTCCAAGAAGAGTGAAGGAATGCCATATGAACCAACAAAAACCGTTTCAGTTGTTCCTTTTGTTTTCAACTTTTATGTTATATTTTAAAATTTTTGTTCTGAAAAAAGATTTTTTTAAATAATTTAATAATATCAAATCTTCATGGGTGATTCTGGTAATTTACCAGGTGAGACATCTTTAAAGTTAGCCATGGTTCAAATGCAATGTTGTTTGTGATTCACTTTTTATCCAGTGAGTCTGAAGTGATTTACACATTGTGTACAATGGCTATTTAACTTCTATTACCTTTTGCTCTGGACTGAATGTTTGCATTCCCCCTAATTTATATGTTGAAGCCCTAATATGAAGGTATTAGGAGGGGGCCTTTGGGAAGTAACTAGGTCATGCCATTAGAGCTCCCATAATGGGATTAGTGTCCTTCAAAAAGACCAGAGAGCTAGACTCACTATCTCTCTCTACAGTGTGAGAATACAGCAAGCAAGTGCTGGCATCCTGATCTTGGACTTCCAGCCCCCAGAACTGTGAGAAATAAATATCTGTTATTTAAGTTACCCAATCTATAGTATTTGTTAAAGCAGCCACACTTACTAAAATACTTTCCTAGTTATCAAATATAAGCTGACCTAGCCTAAAACTTTGGACATCAAATTCTTTCCCATTTAAAAAAAATGACTTTGTCAATTGTCTTTTCCCAGATATCAGAGCTAACAAATATAATGGGCTTCCCAGGTGGCACAATAGTAAAGAATCCCTCTGCCAATGCAAGAGATGCAAGAGAGGCAGGTTCAATCTCTGGGTCAGGAATGTTCCTTGGAGGAGGAAATGACAGCCCACTCTAACATTCTTGCTTGTAGAATCCCATGGACAGAGGAGTTTGGTGGGCTACAGTCTATAGGATTGAAAAGATAGTACATGTATAGGATTGAAAAATTGTACATGTGCCTGAGCATACATGTACACAATAAATATAATAGTTTTTGCTTTCAAAAACAATAGCTAATAGCTCTAAAATTATGTCTAATTCTTATTTTTCTTAGATAATTTTTCTCAGTATTTAACAGTAATTTTTAAAATAATTTTCTTTTATAAATATACTTCAGTTCCATGAGATAAGTTTACTCTAAAACATTTTCGACATGATTTTCAAATGGTTTATGTTTTCAAATAGTGTACAGTCAGTATGCTATATTCAACTTTTGATTAGCTAGTTCTCAGATATAGAACTTTTTTGTTTGTTTTTATTCACCCTTTTCTCATAATTTTTGGCATTTTCGTGATCATTAATGTCTTCAGGATACAGTAAGGTAACCACAAATTAATCAAGTTCCTATTCACTCTTAAGTGCCTTTATGAGGAGAAAGAGGTTAAAACTATTGATTAAAATTAGAGTTAGTGACTTATTTATGGATTATATTTAACATACTGTTCCTCTTCACTGACAGTGTATGCAGTTTGAGAGCAGACTGCATACATTTTATCCGCACTGAAGAGAACGTTAGAAAAATCAGTTCATGGATTTAAAGGAAAATACACAAGTGAAATAAATGTACTGCCAGAAATAGGCTTAATAATATTTGGAGAAAATTAAGATGGAATTCAGGAAATAGCAGGATGTTAACTTAGCTGTATTTTATACATTCAGGGTGAGTCAGGAAAGACCTGGGGCAAATGGACTATAGATTTAAAATAGAAGTGAGGCTGTTCTGTGCTCAGTCGCTTAGTCATGTCCAACTCTTTACAACCCCATGGACTGTAGAAATAAGTCTCCTCTATCCATTGGGATTCTCTAGGCAAGAATATTCAGAGAAGACAATGGCACCCCACTCCAACACTCTTGCCTGGAAAATCCCATGGACGGAGAAGCCTGGTAGGCTGCAGTCCATGAGGTTGCTAAGAGTCAGACACGACTGAGCGACTTGACCTTCACTTTTCACTTTCATGCATTGGAGACGGAAATGGCAACCCACTCCAGTGTTCTTGCCTAGAGAATCCCAGGGATGGGGGAGCCTGGTGGGCTGCTGTCTATGGGGTCACATAGAGTCGGACACGACTGAAGCGACTTAGCAGCAGCAGCAGCAGCAGGCAAGAATATTGGAGTGGGTTGCCATGCCCTCCTCAAGGGGATTTCCCAACCCAGGGATCGAACCCAGGTCTCCTGCATTGCAGGCAGGTTCTTTACCATCTGAGCCACCAAGGAAGCCATAAAATGAGGACACAGGAATTATTCAAGCAAACTTGACAAAATTTGTGTGTCTGAATAGAAAATCCTTGATATTTTTTGATTTAATGGTCAGCATCTTATTCAATCATAGGTGATGTTTATACAGTCCATTCAAACATGTCACGTAGTAATTTGTCAAGTTTTGCTCAGGCAAGAGTTTGAGTCCTGGACACTACAAGAGGTGTGACTTTGAATTTAAACCTCCACCCCATGCTCACACTCAGTGAGCTTTTTATTCATTAGCTCATATGTTACTCCATTGCATATATAGTATACCCATTGAGATTCAAGCATACATGTACTTTTTTAGTTTTATTTTGTGGTACAATATGATCTTTGGAAATTGTATTTACCATGGTATTTATAGATAGGAATTCCAAAGTTAACATGGCAAGTTCTTCTTGAATGTCAAGAAGTGTGTCTGTGTGTGTTGCTAAAGAACCTGTCTGCCAGTGCAGGAGATGTAAGTCATGAGGATCCAATTCTTGAATCAGGAATATTCCCTGGAGGAGGGCATGGCAATCCACTCCAGTATTCTTGCCTGGAGAATCACATGAACAGAGGAGTCTGGAGGGCTACAGTCCACAGGGTCGCATGGATTCGGACATGACTGAAGTGACTTAGCACGCATGTGCATGTGCGTGCATGAGTGCACACACACACACACACATATGTGTATATATATATTAGTAGCATTCTTTACGTGTTTAAATCAGTTTTTTTTTTCAAATATTTGTTTATTTATTTGCTTGTACCAGGTCTAAGTTGCAGCATGTGGGATCTAATCCCCTGATCAGGGATCCAACCCAGGTCCCTTGCATTGGGAATGCAGTCTTAACCACTGGACCACCAGGGAAATTCTAAATCATAGACTTTCAGAATTAAATGTTACCTTGTCTATAGTCCACGGGATCGCAAAGAGTTGGACACAACTGCATGACTTTCACTTTCATTTTTGTGCCTTCTAAGTCGCTTTAGTGGTGTCTGACTCTGCGACCCTATCGACTATAGTTTGTCAGTTTCTCTGTCCATTGGGATACTGCAGTGGGTTGCCATTTGCCCCTCCAGGGTATGTTCCCAGGGGTTGAACCCCCCTCTCTTATGTATCCTGCATTGGCAGGTAGGTCATTTACCACTAGCGCCCCCTGGGAAGTCCTTCGAGATCATTAAAGTTACTTCGTCAGTTGAAGAAATGTACTTTAGATTCCTGTTCTTAATATTCACTAACCAGCAGTGGATATAGGACAACTACTGACCTCTACCTTTAATTTTCTATTCTGCAAAAATATGAGCTTTGACCATAAGATCTACAAAATTTTAAAAACTTGTATGATTTTATCACTAACAGATTAACCCAGGGTGAAGGAAATTGTTTAAAATTAACCATTATCTAAGTTAAAGTAGTACACCAGAAGCAATAAAATTGTGGCTAAAAATAAAATTAATGTGTAAAGTTATGTTAAATCACAATTCATATTAATCTTTTAGAAGTTGGGCAAAATTATTCAATTTGACTTTTAGTTGAGAATTTGGTGGATGTTTACAACCTAGGATTACTCAAATTAGTTGTTTTAAAATAGGCTTCTACTTTTTATAAATACTGAAAGTGAAAGTGGAGCGTGAAAAAGTTGGCTTAAAGCTCAACATTCAGAAAACGAAGATCATGGCATCTGGTCCCACCACTTCACGGGAAATAGATGGGGAAACAGTGGAAACAGTGTCAGACTTTATTTTTCTGGGCTCCAAAATCACTACAGATGGTGACTGCAGCCATGAAATTAAAAGACGCTTAGTCCTTGGAAGGAAAGTTATGACCAACCTAGATAGCATATTGAAAAGCAGAGACATTACTTTGCCAACAAAGGTTCATCTAGTCAAGGCTATGGTTTTTCCAATGGTCATGTATGGATGTGAGAGTTGGACTGTGAAGAAGGCTGAGTGCCGAAGAATTGATGCTTTTGAACTGTGGTGTTGGAGAAGACTCTTGAGAATCCCTTGGACTGCAAGGAGATCCAACCAGTCCATTCTAAAGGAGATCAGCCCTGGGATTTCTTTGTAAGGAATGATAGCTGAAACTCCAGTACTTTGGCCACCTCATGTGAAGAGTTGACTCATTGGAAAAGACTCTGATTCTGGGAGGGATTGGGGGCAGGAGAAGAAGGGGACGACAGAGGATGAGATGGCTGGATGGCATCACTGACTCAATGGATGTGAGTCTGAGTGAACTCCGGGAGTTGGTGATGGACAGGGAGGCCTGGCATGCTGCGATTCATGGGGTCGCAAAGAGTCGGACACGACTGAGAGACTGATCTGATCTGAAGTAACTATATTCAACAACCATCTGATTTTTAGCATCATTTGAATAAACTGGCAAACTTATCTTTATAATAAAAGAAACTTTGAATAACAGTAAAGGCAAAATAAATAAGTAAATAAAGCTACACATTTTCTGTGGATACTTAAACCCTCTCAGTTGAAGTTTTATGTGCTACCAACTACAGTTGAAATGTATTATATTATTGATCTGTTTCAAGTAGCAATTTGTAAGAATAAGCTTAATATGTAAATATTAGAAGGACATTGAATTTTGGCTACTGTTAGGATCAATCAAGGAAGAGAAAAAATATCCTTCAAGGGGGAGAGAGCATTTTCACTGTCTTATCAGAAACAAACTCAGTCCTGTAGTGAATAAAATGTTAGCTTCTCTCAATTTGGCTTTGAACACTTTTATTTTAAAGCAGTGTTAACAAAATAATCATTTGCCCTTTAGGGAGCCCTTGAAAGTCTTTACTAAATGTAGCCCTTAAAGACATCTGTTCATAGTTTCCAGAAGTTCACTTTACAAAATCAAAGTCATCATAATAGTTGCAGTGAAAATTCCCAGTGCATGGATAGTTTGCAATGGGAAACCAAGGTTGTCAGATTAAATGCTTGCAGAACCAGCTGAATAACAGATAAGGACATATCTATTTGCTTGAAAATACAGTGTAAATATTTTTGGGGATTAAATGATTTGAGTGTTCCCACTGGAGCTTCTACAACAAAGCACAATCATCTAGTCTCTTTGCTGACTGAAAAAAAAAAAAAGCCTCTAAGCTTAATGGCAAAAAATTTAGGCTCTACATACACTAACACTTAGGTTTGCACTGCTAATTTCTGTGGTATACTTTCATTATTTGATTATGTTTTCTTTTCAGAATTATATTTGGTATGATAATATGTTACAATTTATTGAAAATAAAGCATAACCTAGCCCTCAGTTTGCATACTTGTAAATTGCCTCAGATCTAAAATACACTCTATAAATAATAATAGAAATGTAAAAAGTGTATGTACAATAATCAATCAAGTAAAACTGGTACAGAGAAATCATCAAAACTTTTTTTTTCTACTTTATTTCTTGAGATGAATTATTATAGCAAACTGTCACGGCATCGATGAAACATTATAAATGATAGCAAGTGACAGGCTGTGAGTCTGCTGCATTTAGTCTTGTTAAGATCCTTAGACAGAGCACTTGCAGATTCACACTGAAATCTAGTCTGAAAGGATTCTATGTTATATTCTTATGACAAGGTGGTGGGTCTGATAACTTGCAAATTCTTGACTTTAATAGTCTACCTTAAGAAGTCATTTCCTCTGTTTTGTGCAAGGCAAGTCCACTTCACATGTTTTCAAGGGCAGTTTTTTCCTTTTTTTTTTTTTAATCAAAGCTTACTGAATATTTCTCTCCCTCTGAATGTGAAAAGAAGCTGAAACTTAGTTCCAAGGGGTTCTTACTACTTATGAGTTTCTTCCCCCAGCCTGTGGCTGATCTTTAGATTGCCAGTTTTCCTTTTATATATGATAGCTCTGCCCCTTTATTTGTTTTGCTTTCAGAGTCCAGTTAGATACTCACTAACATTTTATTTAGGCTACTACAACTCTTTAACTTCTTTCCACTCTTCATATCTCTGGTCCCCAAGCTATTAAGATCTGCAAAGTTCAGACCTGCTGTGGCACCCCCTCCCTGGGTCATAATATTTCAGAGGCTGGAATACGCACTCAGAACTTACTCTGAAATGCTCATTTTTTTCCTCCTTTTCATTCACCAGAAGCTGTTTGTCATGACATTATTAGTTTACCTTATGTGTGCTGAGTCACTTCAGTCATATCCAACTCTTTGCCACCCTATGGACTTGTAGCCTCCCAGGCTCTTCTGTTCTTGGAATTCTCCAGGCAAGAATACTAGAGTGTGTTGCCATGCCATCTTCCAGGGAGTCTTCCTGACCCAAGGATCAATCATGTGTTTCTGATGTCTCCTGCATCGACAGGCAGGTTCTTTACTGCTAGTGCCACCTTAGATAAAAGAAATTTAAGGATCAATAAGTTTTGTTAAAACCCAAAGAATTATTCATCCCACCTTACAGAAAAAGAAATAGGGTCAAGAAGATTTGTGAAAACCCAATCCTCTGAAACTGAAGCTGAGAGATCCTGACTCATGCCAAGGGCTGTTTCCACTACCAGGAAGAGCCTTCCCTGTCATAACTCTGCTTTTCATTCAGTCCTCCCCTACCCTTCAGTTGCAATGCATCAAGGCAAATTGTTCTCTTGTATCTGATCTTGGCGTATTTATTTCTATTTGTCTTATTCTTTGGCTGCCTTTCATATTTATCAGCCACCCTAATGGGTGAAATGGAGAAGGAAATGTCAACAACCCACTCCAATGTTCTTGCCTGGAGAATCCCATGGATGGAGGAGGCTGGCAGGCTACAGGCCCTCCAAAGCCTACTTCAACTATTGTTGTTCCCTCACGAAGTGGTGCCAGTCACTTTGTGACTCCATGGACTGAAGCACCCAGGGTCCTCTGTCCTCCACTATCTCTGGAGTTTGCTCAAACTCATGTCCATTGAGTTGGTGATGCTATCTAACCATCTCATCCTTTGTTGCCGCCTTATCCTCCTTTCCTCAATCTTTCCCAGCATTAGGGTCTTTTCCAGTGAGTCAGCTCTTCATATCAGGTGGCCAAAGGATTGGGGCCTCAGCATCAGTCCTCCCCATGAATATTCAGGGTTTATTTCCTTTAGGATTCACTTCAAGTCCTACTTTAATTATATCTCAGTATTTAAAATTTTTTCCTCAGAGCCCCATTGTATTTTTCAGAAGTGATGAAATTTTGTGTTTCCTAATGAGCTAACATGTCTCATTTCTCCGTAATTTGGGACCAAATTTTATTCATATATGCATTATTCATGACACACAACAAGATGCTTTGCACTGAGTACATCCACTAAGTAGCAGTAAAATGTATGAATAAATAAAACAATGACCATATACACACCAAACCTGTGCCACAGCAATCAAAATGTATTTTCAATCAGAACAGGCAAATATTTATGCAGAATGATCACAACCATAAATATATTATCCAATTTAAATATATATTGAAATAAATGTGAAAAGAAAATACTTTCAAATATAAGGGTTTGAATTGAAAAGGGAAGAAAATGAATCACATAAGTGTGTAAACATAATCATTTCTGACACATACTCTATATACATATGTATGTAGAAAAGCAAGAAAAGAAGTGCTCTATTGAGTAATGCTTGTTGTCAAGGGAACCAAACACCTTGATGGAAGAAGAAGAAAAAAAAAATTATGCCAAAGCACACACAAGTGATAGAGTTCTAGAACAAACAAAACAAAAACTTTAGCTCTTAAAGGTGGTCTCTCACAGCTGGGCCTACCAGCATTATTCTCTTTAATGATAGTAATTGATGGTCTAAATAAAGTATTCTAGTATTTAATTTACAAATTGTAACTCATGCAATTCTCACAGCAGTCCCCTGAGAGAGATACCATTAGCACTGCTTACTCCAGAGCTTCCAGCCGAGGTTCAGTAGCATAAATTAATCACTCACTGTTACCTGGTTAGTAAATAGTGTAGCAAGCTTTCTAATCCATGATTCTTCATCTTTAAAGCTTGTGTTTCTTTCAGAAATTTGTCTTGTAGCTCTAGTTACACTAGGATATATGTGCACTGAGATGTATGTAAGCATATGCTTTGTAGTGGTACTTGTAATTAGATGTCCGGGGGAAGAAACCTTCATGTATATTTTAAAGGACTAGCAAAATGAATCATGAAATGTTCATATAAAATGAAATATTATGCAGCTATTAAAAATGAATTAAATCTATATATTGATTTGAACTACTCTCTAGAATACATTTTTAATTGAAAATAGTTACATTCAAAAAAGTTATACAGAATGCTCCAATTTTTTTTCACACTTATGCATTTATTTTCCCACGTGGCACTAGTGGTAAAGAACGCACCTGCCAAATGTAGCAGACATAAGGGACACAGGTTCAGTCCCTCAGTGGGGAAGATCCCCTGGAGGAGGGCATGGCAACTTACTCCATTGTTCTTGCTGGGAGAATCTCAAGGACAGAGGAGCCTGGTGGGCCCTAGTCCATAGGGTCACAGTCAGGCACAACTGAAGCTACTTAGCATGCAGACACACACACACATGCATTTATTTTAAAATTTTAGATATATTTTTAAAATCAAATGCTTTTTATGCTTCACTGTTTATCTCAGTAAGTATTGTTCAGAGAGCATCTACTCTCTAAATTTACACATTAGTGCTTATAGACACAGCAACCATGCAAAAGAGATATTGAAACTGCAGTGTTGCCTCTGAAAATAATGTGGGTGGTTCAAGGTCAAAGCTGGATCTCTAACATAATTCTGTCTACCTCCAGAGTTTTATTTCTTCTCACTATGCCAGTGATTCTCAAACCCAAGGTGATTTTGTCTACTAGGGAACATTTGTCAGTGTTGGAAAACATTGAGGTCACAGTTGCTGATAAGAAAGGGTTTCTACTAATTTTTGTGCTGTGCTTAGTCGCTCCGTTGTGTCCAACTCTTTGTGACCCCATGGACTACAACCCACCAGGCTCCTCTGTCGATGCGGATTCTCCAGGCAGGAATACTGAAGTGAGTTACCATGCCCTGCTCCAGGTGATATTCCCAACCCAGGGGTTGAACCCAGGTCTCCTGCATTGCAGGCGGACTTTTTACCATTTGAGCCACCAGGGAAGTGGGGTGAAAAACAGGAATACTAGTAAACAAACTACAAGACTCAGTAGAATCCTCCATAACAAGGAACTGTTTGGCCCAAAATGTCAATAGAGCTGAATTTCAGAAACTTGCTCATACCAAAAAGACTCATGATCCTCAGAGAACAAGCACCTGTACGAAACCTGATATTGTGACTGTAGGCCTATTATCACAGTTTTTGATTAAAATTGAGAGCCTTAAAAATATATACATAAAAACAAACCCTTGGTGTTTGTAACAGCTGCTGGTATGAAATTGTCTTGGAGTGAAAGATAGGGATAGATGGCAGAGAAAGGAGGGGATATATAGTTCTTTCATGTTTTCTTTCTTTCCTTTAATGTAACTTAATGAAAAAGAATCAAGATTTGCTTCTCATGTTTCTATTTATACTTATATATTATATCATAATACAGAGAGCATACTTATCTGTCCCAATTTTGATTCATTTACCAATTCAACCATTTATCAAGTGACTATTTTGAGCTGGGCACCTTGTAGGTGCTCGGCAAACAGCACGGCATGAAGCATGTAACAATTCCATTACTAAAGGGTCAGTATTCCTAGTGTGGGAAAACAGTGTACACTTGACACTTCGACAACATGGATTTGCTCTGCATGAATCCACTTATACAGAGATTTCTTTTTCATAGTAAATGCTACAGTATTTACTGTAATAGATATGCATTTGGTTGAAATCTTGGATGCAGATAAAGAGGGAGAACATAGTCAGAAAGCTGACTATAAGTTATACTTCGATTTTTAACTTCCAGGAGGGTGCAGTGCTCCTGAGTTTTCCAAGGGCCAGCTATAAAAGCAAATACTCAAGTAAAATAAAGTTTGTCAAGTGGTAAAAGATACTAACGGAGAAAATTCAACCCAGGCATAAGAACGGGGAATGCAGAATTGATTTGGGAAAAAGGAACCCTAAAAATTGCAATTTTATGTATAGAGGTCATGGCAAGTTTTCAGTGGGAAATGGCAGCTAAGCAAGAATCTGCGGGAAGTAAAGGAGTGAGTCATTTAGGTACTTGGGGGAAGAACATCTGAGGGAGACAGATGAAACAGGAAATCAAATTTACTATGGATCATATTTTCAAATACTTTTTGGTTTTAGATGAGTTTTTGTTTTTATTTTTGTTTTGCTTGTTTTAATGCTCTAGGTATTCACCTTACTCTCCTCCTCAGTGGAGCTTTTGCTATGTTTAAAAAATTCCTGATGTGTGTGTGTGTGTAATTTTAATGCTGCCATTAAACTAGTCTAGTAAAATAGGATATATAGTTAATTTATGCATATGAGCTAAAAGTAGTCATCTACATTAACTTTATTTCTCTAAAGGGAAGCTTTTAGTTTGTGTGTGTTGAAATTCTTAATGATGATGAAATTAGTTCTGCCCCATGTGTTTTGCTTTATTTCCAATTTATTTTATACAAAGTTGCTATTAATGATTATGCATTTTAATAAGAAAGAAGAGAAACTTCTAGTAAATATGATTATTTCAAGCTGTTATGGTTAATGTTTATAGAAAAACCATAAATCAGTCACATGAAGAAATTAATTATAGTTATTTAGAACAAACAACTTTGTAGAACTTACAGTTTGTTGCTTTAATTTCAAATGTTCTAAAATTAAAAGCTTGAATATTTATATGTTTATGAAATTGCATCATGCCAGTTAAAATTATCTCAATTTGGAAAAATTATAAACATATTCTTTTAAAAAAGCTTGAGTTTTTTGAGAGATTAAAATCTAGACACCAGAATATGCCTTTATAAAATATTACTCAGTAGAAAATATTCACAATATTTGTGAAACATGGAATATAATGCTTCAGAATGGTTATTTTAATGGAGGATTTTTAAAACACATCAGAAAAAATAATTCCTTCTATCACAAGGATTGAAAAAATGTTAATTCTCTTAGGTATATGAATGATCATCAGTGCAATTATAATAGATATTTATATAATTAGTATTGTCATGTCTATACCTGAATTATGTAAGCATGTTCTACTTCAGAAAATACAGATGATGAAAAGCTGGCCAAATAGCATATTATTTTAAAAGATTTAAATGATATTTACTTCAAAATCATATTTATAGACACTTTTCAGCAAAAGATGCAGTGATTTAATTGTTATATTGCATTTCTCTCTGTAATTCAATATATACAACCAGTCTATTTTAAATGTACTATAATTATGCTATGTATTTTAAGTGATTGTCTTTTCAAATCATACTTTTTCAAAAGGGATAATCTACTTTTTAGTGTACAATGAGCAGTGTCACTGAGTTCAAACAACTTCAAATACACCACCTAAATTTTCTAAGTCATCAGTCTTCTAATTACCTTAATACTATTCATTAAAGGAACAGTAATATATGAAATCTATCCAGGCAATTTGCCCAGTACTAAGTAAAGCACATAGTTGTCTTCTCTGAGTACTCAAGCTACCATTAATGAAAACTAATAGCCCATCAAAATTTTCATTAAAAGTACTGTGAGAAATCTCCAAAGGACTATATGTGATTTTATTCCAGCAATTTTTGTCACCTAAAATTGCTGTGTTCCAATATGTTACTGTTCTTAATGCTAATTACCTTACAGAATGGATAAATACTACAATTCCAAAGTACATCAAGTACTATTTTTTTAACTAGATTATAATTAGTGATCAGAGAATGGTTTCATTAACATAAATGGAATAATTAAATCATTTCAGCTTTACTGTACTTAAAAACATTAAATAGTGACTTTTAATCTTTTTGTAAACTACTAAAGGTTAACTTTTTTGGAATCATTTTCAGTAAAATTATATTGTTCATGTTCATGGCATTTAAATAAGAATAAATGTGAAAATGTATAATTCTTTGGAGTAGAGATATAACTATTTTATATTGTCCCATGTCTCCCTTCATTTAAAAATAAGAAATAGTGTTTAGAGTGGGAAAAGATTTAATATACCTTAGACTTATGATAAAATTTTGAGTTAATATAATTATAGCAACATTTTAGTTAGAAAATGAAGGTAGAAAATGAAGCAAGAGAATTAGAGAGTTCATTCCAAAAGTCTGCCCATATTCTGTACGTATTATCTGATGTTGGAACATAGAAAATAACTTGGAATCATGTCATGATCTGGTAGCATTATTCATTTAAACTGAGGCTAAACAATCAGCCCTGAGTCCTTGACTACAGTAATCCTGCTTATCCTTGGAGAATACATTCCAAGACTCCCAGTGGATGCCTGAAACTGAGGATAGTACCAAATCCTATATACAATATGGAAACATTGAATAGTACTAAAAATTCCCCTATGATAAAGTTTAATTTATAAATTAGGCATAGAAGGAGATGAACCATAGTAACTAATCATAAAGTAGAACACTTATAAAAATATGTTGTAAAGTTATATGAATGTGATCTCTCTCTGTCTCTTAAAACTGAACATGAAGTCTGACTGCTCACTGATCAAAAGCCAATAAAGAAGCAAGGTTGGTGGAAAGAAAAATGTGCTTTATTTTAGATGCCAGCAATGGCAGGGAGTGGGGGTGGGTGGATTCTGTCCAAAGGCCAAGCCACCTCCACTGACAATTGGTGGACAAGAGCTTTTATTGCTGGAGGGAATGGGTTACTTGCAGAAACAGCACACTCAGCTCTGACAACCATCTTGAAATTGGTCATGCAGTGGTTTGACCTGTGTTATCTTAAGTACAGTTAATCTTTAGTTTTAGGGTCAGTTTTTTTTTTTTTTCCCCTCATTTCCTTGAGGTCAGTTCTCTGCATTGTATCATGGCTACAGGCTGGTCATCATGTAGTTAACTTCTTCCACTTAGTGGGGGCTTCAGTATCTATAAGACAGCTCATAGGATATGGTTCAGAATTTTATCTATAACCCTTGAAAAGGAACTAAAGGTCCTCAATTTTGCTTGGTGACTAAACTATCATTGTTTTGTCCTATTTGACAGATTTAATTTGCTTCAGCATTTTCTTACTTCTCTGATTATGCTTTAGCTAAAGTTTTTCTACAGAGCGAGAGCATGAGGGGGTCAAGGACCATAGAGTCCTGTTCCATTTCACTGTGAGATGATAAAGTGACTATGTGATGAGATGAGGTGACGTGAATGGATAGGTGGTATGAGATAGTGCTAAGCTATTACTGACCTTCTGACTATCCAGTAGGAGGATCATCTACTTAGGATAATCCTGGATCACTGAGCCATGACAAGATGGATGTCATGAAAAAGATGTTGACAGTTAGGCTCTCCAGCCAAGATGGAGCTACTCATCATGCTACTCAGTCCAGTGTGCAATTTAAAAATTAAGAACTCTTTATTTCTTGAATTTTTCATATAATAGTTTCAGATCTTGATTGAACTTAGGTAACTAAAACCATGGACATTGAAAGCTCAGTTAAGGGAAAGCAAGTGAAAGTGTTAGTTGCTCAGTCATGTCCAATTCTGTGACCCAGTGGGCTATGGCCCACCAGGTTCCTACGTCCATGGTATTCTCCAGGCAAAAATACTAGAGTGGTTTGCCATTTCCTTCTCCAGGGGATCTTACTGACTCTGAGGTAGAATCTGAGTCTCCTGCACTGCAGGCAGATTCTTTACCATCTGAGCCACCAGGGAGCCCTCAGATAAGGGAGGATTACTGTATTTGACAGTTTGGTTCAATCCAAATTAGACTTTGATGGAAGGCATCTGATCATAGAAGATTTTGAAAAGTCATAAAGAAAGGCAATGCTAAAGAATGCTCAAACTACCGCAAACTGCGCTCATCTCACACGCTAGTAAAGTAATGCTCAAAATTCTCCAAGCCAGGCTTCAGCAATACGTGAACCATGAACTTCCAGATGTTCAAGCTGGTTTTAGAAAAGGCAGAGGAACCAGAGATCAAATTGCCAACATCCACTGGATCATGGAAAAAGCAATAGAGTTCCAGAAAAGCATCAATTTCTGCTTTATTGACTATACCAAAGCCTTTGACTGGGTGGACCACAATAAACTGTGGAAAATTCTGAAAGAGACGGGAATACCAGACCACCCAACCTGCCTCTTGAGAAACCTATATGCAGGTCAGGAAGCAACAGTTAGAACTGGACATGGAACAACAGACTGGTTCCAAATAGGAAAAGGAGTATGTCAAGGCTGTATATTGTCACCCTGCTTATTTAACCTTTATGCAGAGTACATTGGGCTGGAGGAAGCACAAGCTAGAATCAGTATTCTGGGAGAAATATCAATAACCTCAGATATGCAGATGACACCACCCTTACGGCAGAAAGTGAAGAAGAAATAAAGAGCCTCTTGATGAAAGTGAAGGGGAGAGTGAAAAAGTTGGCTTAAAGCTCAACATTCAGAAAACGAAGATCATGGCATCCAGTCCCATCACTTCATGGGAAATAGATGGGGAAACAGTAGGAACAGTGGCTGACTTTATTTCTCTGGGCTTCAAAATCACTGCAGATGGTGACTGCAGCCATGAAACTAAAAGACGCTTACTCCTTGGAAGGAAAGTTAT
>NW_011494902.1:9841108-9841633 GCF_000754665.1 Bison bison bison | reverse complement strand
AGAGTTGGTGAGGGACGGGGAGCCCTGCCATAATGCGGTTCATGGGGTTGCAAAAGGTCGAACATGACTGAGTGACTGAACTGAACTGAACTGATATACCTAGATGTAGGCAAATTAAAAAGAAAATTTGTACTTGAGTATTAACATACAAATTTCTATTTTTTTCCTTTTCATAATCATTTATCAGTAGAAGTTGAAATAATCTATATCAATTTAATTTTATTTTTTAGTGTTCCATATTGAAATTATAACCATTCAAGGAATATCTTTAAAAAGAACCGTAAAACATGTACACCTTTAAAAAAAATGTCATGATTTTAGGTTTTTAAATTGTAAGTATAATTGTTGTATATATGTATACTGATTTATCACTAACAAATATAAGAAGAGGCAAAGGGCTGGGTAAGGGGCCGCCAGAGAAGCAGGGTCGCTGGGGGAGTCTCTCCTTTCTTGTCCCAAACAATTCGGTTCTAGTCCCAGACCTGCACCCCGACTCTTGACCAAACTGGACCTGTCTGGCTTAGA
>NW_011494902.1:9764873-9841008 GCF_000754665.1 Bison bison bison | reverse complement strand
AGTATAATTGTTGTATATATGTATACTGATTTATCACAGATGAAGAGTACTCAAAAGGCAGATGATGAGATTATTTTGTGTTGAATTGACTCATAATGAGATTATGTATGGGAGGGGAAAAGATCCTGTTACCTTGGAATAGAGATTAAGAGCTTTGCAAGAGAACTCTTGGCTCACTGGAATAATGAGACAACAATAATATTTGTGCCATATTAAGGACTACTAAGATTTCACTTTGGAAGAACATTTTTGGTTTTTAAAAAAATGAATCTCACTTCATCATCTGTAATATTACTTTATCCAAATTATGGATACTTATTAAGTTGAAATACTTATATTCCTATTTGATGAACAATAGAATACATAAAAGTTACATAGTTATAGAACATAGCCATAATATATGCTCTCAGGAAAATTTCAAAATTATATAGCCATAAGCTACCACTTGAAAATTTATCTAGACATCCCCCCCCCACCTTGAAACATGTTTTTCTTTTTTGAAATACTCAGTATACCTCCAATTTATTTCCATGTAAGTTAAATCTAAGCATTCGTGTATTTTTTTTTTCTGTTATGATATTTTGCCACCTATATTTTTCACAGGGAATTCTAGTTGTGAGAAACCTAACCAGAACTGGAAAATACTTGGTGTAGAATGACAAAAATCACATCTCCAGTTCATCTTACCACTCTTTCTTCTTAAAAAGTCTTATATCAATAAGCTTACCATTTTACTTTAAATCCCCAATTTAATGAGAACTGTGTTGTGCTGTGCTCAGCTCCTAAGCAATGTCTGACTCTTTTGCAACCCCATGGACTGCAGCTCACCAGGTTTCTCTGTCCATGGGATTTTCTAAGCAAGAATACTGGAGTGGGCTGCCATTTCCTCTTCCAGGGGATTTTCCCAACCCAGGGACTGAACTTATGTCTCCTACATCTCCTGCATTGGCTGGCGGTTTCTTTATCATTGAGCCACTGAGAAAGCCCCAAAGAGAGCTATATGCATTAGCAAATTCACAGTTGCATTCTTTATTCAGGAATATTATATTGTGACTTAGTTCTAGTACACCAAGTCATTATCTTGTGGAATTCCAGGTATGAAAATGAGAGCATAATGAAGTGATTGCATAGGGATGCTCATCCTGAGATTCGTTATAAAAAGAACATGCCTTTTTGTTTTATGAATCACAGTTAAAACATATGATTTAATGTTACAAAATTTAATGAGTTACAAAGTAAAGGATTATAAGATGATGCTTCTTTTACAAACCACAATTTTATTTTTATTTTCTGATTCAAGAGTATTGCTCCAACTGGCAGCTATCCCATCCAATTCAATTGAAAGTCTTGAGTTGCAATGATATAATATTTTGGTAACGTTATTTAAATGGGCAATGCTTCCCTCTGAAATGTGCTATAATGTAGAGGTTTTATGTGCTTTTATTTTCAAATAAATAGATATATCATATTAAATTATTTGGGAAAGACAGGATCATGGCAAATGGGAGCACCAAAGATCATTTATTTTTGACAGTATTTATTTTTTAACCTTTTCCCAGTAATATATTTATGTTTACACCCATATATATATATTTCTAGTCAGTAAATTTTACAATATTAATTATTTGGCAGTGTCAAGAGTTGCATAGTAACTACAACAACAACATTCATATTTTAATAATAAAGACAGAGCAATAAATTATCCAGGATAGAACAACCATTTGAAGCAATTTTTGAAATATTGGAACCTTTTAATATACAGTGTGTTCAAACCAGAATGAAATACTAGTTCACTGAATCTCAAATGATATTAAAAGAAGAAAACATTGCTCAAGAAGCACACTGTAAAAATGATTTAAATTAATTGAAGTAAAAATTTAACATTAATGCTGAATAATTTAAAAATGAGCAGAATAGGATCATTTAAAGATATCAGTAATATTTGTTAGCAAACTGTATTTTAAAACTTTATTTAGAAAAGTTAAAATTTATGATCTTTTTTACAAATTATATATAAACTTTTTTCAGTTTTAATTTGTCATAAACATTGATTTCTAGGTCAATAAAATATCAATTTTTAGTAGTTTATGTATTTGGCTGCACCAGGTCTTAGTTGAGTCATGTGGGTTCGAGTCCCATGACCAGGGATTGAGCTTGGTCTTCCTGAATTGGGAGCAGGAGGTTTAGCCACTGAACCACCAGGGAAGTCCCTATAATATCATTTTAATGTTTATGCACTTTATAAATTATTTATATACTATATATTTACATATTTAAAATGATAGTTTTTTTTTTTGACAAAACTGAAAACCAGGACATGAGCATAATAATAAGGATATATTTGTGACAATGTCTACTGAGATTAATACTTCCTGGGCACTATTCTACATAGAATCTAGTTACCAGAAACAGATTTTAATTCTGTCTCAAGAGGGAAGAAATACCTATTACAAAAATACATGTATTCCAAATGAAACAAAAAAATTTAACAAAATATCCTGGATTGATAGAATGCCTGTCATACAGACTGGCTTGGAAGGTCAAACTGGTACAAATCAGTTCTAGGGACTTCAGCAGTGAAGTTAATGAATAGTTGGTTCTAAGTAATCATGGTCCACTATGGCCCCTTCAACTGCTTTTCCAAATAAGTAGAAGTTATAAGGGGGATAAAAGTGTATATGTCAAAGTGTTAGTTGCTCAATCATGTCCAACGCTTTGCAACTAACTCCATGCACTGTAGCCCACCAGGCTCCTCTGTCCATGAAATTCTCTAGGCAAGAATACTGGCGTGGGTTGCCATTCCCTTTGCCAGGGTATCTTCCCAACCCAGGGATCAAACCCCAGTCACCTGCATTGCAGACAAATTCTTTACTGGCTGAACCACCTGGGAAGCCCCCTTATAGTGTAGCAATTTCTTATCTGACCCTTAGTGGTCTATCAACCGAGTAAAGCTTAGATTTTTAGACTGCATTTTTAGACTGCATTTTAGTTGACTGCATCTCAGAGCAACAGCTGGCTGCAGCTTCTCTACTTCTTTGTTAACAACTGTGACTAAGACAAGCTCCTCTTTTATCTATACTTGTTAACTAGTTTTAAGTTCTGAAGAAAGTCTTCTTTCTCATGAACCTACTTCATTCAGTTCAGTTCAGTTCAGTCGCTCAGACTTGTCCGACTCTTTGCGACCCCGTGAATTGCAGCACGCCAGGCCTCCCTGTCCATCACCAACTTCCGGAGTTCACTCAAACTCATGTCCATCAAGTTGGTGATGCCATCCAGCCATCTCATCTTCTGTCATCCCCTTCTCCTCCTGCCCCCAATCCCTCCCAGCATCAGAGTCTTTTCCAATGAGTCAACTCTTCCCATGAGGTGGCCAAAGTACTGGAGTTTCAGCTTTGGCATCCTTCCTTCCAAAGAAATACCAGGGCTGATCTACTTTAGAATGGACTGGTTGGATCTCCTTGCAGTCCAAGGGACTCTCAAGAGTCTTCTCCAACACCACAATTCAAAAGCATCAATTCTTCGGTGCTCAGCTTTCTTCACAGTCCAACTCTTATATCCATACATGACCACTGGAAAAACCATAGCCTTGACTAGACAGACCTTTGTTGGCAAAGTAATGTCTCTGCTTTTGAATATGCTATCTAGGTTGGTCATAACTTTCCTTCCAAGGAGTAAGCGTCTTTTAATGTCATGGCTGCAGTCACCATCTGCAGTGATTTTGGAGCCCCCAAAATAAAGTCTGACACTGTTTCCACTGTTTCCCCATCTATTTCGAATGAAGTGATGGGACCAGATGCCATGATCTTTGTTTTCTGAATGTTGAGCTTTAAGCCAACCTTTTCACTCTCCACTTTCACTTTCATCAAGAGGCTTTTGAGTTCCTCTTCACTTTCTGCCATAAGGGTGGTGTCATCTGCATATCTGAGGTTATTGATATTTCTCCCAGCAATCTTGATTCCAGCTTCTGCTTCTTCCAGCCCAGCATTTCTCATAATGTACTCTGCATGTAAGTTAAATAAGTTAAATACAGCCTTGACATACTCCTTTTCCTATTTGGAACCAGGGTTTTGTTTTTTCTTCATTTAATTTTTGTTTTGAAAGAGTGTCATTCAGAAAATCAATTTGAAGATCATTGCATGACCCTGTATCAAGTAATTCAAACCCACATGCACTGATATTCCTGAAGGCATTTTTAAACACATATTTTCTTCATATTCATTCTCTGTGTGTTTATTTATTTATTTGTTAATTCCAAACTTCTTTACATTAAAGTTGCTGGATTTTCTGAAAAGTTCTGCTGGTTCTCTTCCTTCTGTAATTTAAGGCCTTTAACCACACTGTAAAGGAATTAAATGAAGATCTTGTTTTCCTTGACTATTTTCTCCACATTTGCACTCATAGGTTGTTTTCTTGAACTAGTTTGGTGGGGTGACAATAGATTGGCACTGGCCTGTGGAGTGCTAGGTAAAATCACAGCTGAGTCTCCTAGACGTTCCACCTTAAAAATGAAATTGTGGTTCACTTCGAGGAAAGGGAACTCTACACAACTCCACCACTGTTCCCCAGATTCCATCTCTCAGCTGTCCACTTCCTTCGCGCCATCTCCACCTTCCCTAGCCATCCTCAGAGAGTGTAGAAAGTGCAAGCAGCTGCAGCTATCTACTTACTTTGATTTTTCAAAAATCCTTTATTTTTAAAAAAATTAATTAATTAATTTATTTTAATTGGAGGCTTATTACTTTACAATATTGTGGTGGTTTTGGCCATACATTGACATGAATCAGCCACAGGTGTACATGTGTCCCCCATCCCAAACCCCCCTCCTGCTCCCTCCCCATCCCATCCCTCTTGGTTATCCCAGTGTACCAGCTTTGAGTGCCCTGTTTCATGCATCAGCTTGGACTGGTGATCTATTTCACATATGGTAATATCCATGTTAGAGTGCTATTCTCTCAAATCATCCCACCCTCTCCTTTTATTTATTTTTTTAACTGGAGTATAATTGCTTTACAGCATTGTGTTGGTTTCTGCTGTATAACATGAATCAGCTACATGTCTATATATCCCCTCCTTCTTGAATTCACTCCCACTCCCATATCCCACCGCTCTAGATTATCACAGAGCAGTGAGCTAAGCTCCCTGTGCTGTACAGCAGCTTCCCACTATCTATATGTCAGTGCTACTCTTTCAGTTCTTCTGTGGAGAACTGACTTGTGATTCCTCTGATTTTACATTTATCTTCCTATTGTTTGCAATCTCTTAAAGGAACCTAGAACTACTTGCTGAGGACGATTACTGACCTTTAGACATTCCCTCTTGTAGTCATGCCTCATGGCTTAGTATAGAGCTGGCACTCAACCTGAGAAATGTACCCACTGACCATGACTGCCATGGGAGGAGCAGCAAAAAAGGTCACACTTGCTGCTTCCAGGTTCACTGATGAAACTGAATATCAGAAGTTTGAGACACCATTGCTACTCAAAGAAAAAGTTAAAAACTGTTTTCCAGTGTCCCATTTATTCAGGGATATCAAAACAAAAGAAAAAAGAAAAATCTATATAACTGCTCAGGCTCCAGGTGATAATAATTCTGAGTGGCCATTTTTTCAGTTCTTTGCCTCTTTCTCTCATTCACACACAGCCCTCTTACCCAAAGCTTGTTCTAAGCATCAGCATGACAGAATTGGGGATATTTCTTTTATCAGCCCCAGTTATTTCTAGAACTAGAATTTTATTAGAATAGTGAGAATTTATTAGTTGTTATATATCTAGATTATATCTTTTCAACATAGAGACACAGGGGTGAAAAAAGGTAGCTTCAGTCCTTATATTCATGAACTTGCTCTTAGCTGACATAGACAGTAAATGCATAAACATTAGGGAAAATGTCAGATAGGGAAAAATGGTGGGAAATAAGAGTTTCCATGAAGTCCTTGCCAGGGAGGTGCTATTTGAGCTTACTTGAATGGCAAGCAAAATCTAGCCTTGTGAAGATGTCTAAGGAAGAGTTTTCTGGGCAAGTAAAAACTCTTTAAGATCAGAAAGTGCTTGTCAGGTTCTGGCTAACTTGACTGGAGTAACAGGAGCTTCATTCCACAGGAGAGGAGGGTCAAGGTTGACAAGATTCTCAGGGACTTATCTGATAAAGACTGAAAACTTCAGTAGTCAACTGAAGAGTTAAACAGGAGTTTAAATCCTGTTTGTGTTTTATTAATAAGATGATTGCCCAAAGCTGTGTGAAGACTGGGCTATGGGAGAGGAAAAGAACGGACGCTGGTGAACCTTATCTGGTATAGGAGTTCAGGTGAGACTCTGTGACCTCTTGGACTAGTGTGGTATCAGTGGAAGTGGAAGCAGTGGAGATCTTGGAAATACGTAATTTGGAAGTAGGTAATTGGAGTATATTTTAGAGGTAATGTACAGGTCTGCTTGAATATAGAGTGAGTTTTCTCTCAGTGGTTCCTATTGTGCATCTCAGCGTGAACTCAAAATCTCAGACTCTTTTAAATAACTTTCCCAGGACTGTATTCTGTTCTGAATAAATTAGCAGATATATGTCAGTGAGGGCTGCCATACCAAATACTAGACCAGATGGCTTAAACAATAGAAATTTATCTGCTCACCTTTCCAGAGGCTGGAAGAGATCAATGTGTCAGAAGGTTTGGTTTCTCCCCAGGCTTCCTTGGCTTACAGATATCCACCTTCTCATCACACCCACCCCTTGTCTTTCCTCTGTGCCCACATCCCTGATATCTTCTTGTAATGACACCAGTCATGTATGGACTGGGGTACCACTGTTATGACCTCATGTAAACTTAGCTACCTCTCTGAAGACCCAATTCCAGTTACAGTCACATTGAGGGTTAGGACTTCAATGTCTGGATTTGGGGGAAGACACAACTCAGTCCAACATAGAGGTCATTATCTAACTTAACCCTCTGTGCTACTGCTAAGTCACTTCAGTCGTGTCCGACTCTGTGCGACCCCATAGATGGCAGCCCACCAGGCTCCCCCGTCCCTGGGATTCTCCAGCAAGAACACTGGAGTGGGTTGCCATTTCCTTCTCCAATGCATGAAAGTCGTGTCCAACTCTTAGCGAGCCCATAGACTGCAGCCTACCAGGCTCCTCCATCCATGGGATTTTCCAAGCAAGAGTACCGGAGTGGGTTGCCATTGTAGACCTTGCTTAAACTAAATACCTTAATAAAGGGGAAATGATTCTCTTAAACATGTCTCCTAAACAATGTATATGTAAAAGTCAAACAAAGAATTACATTGTTGTCTTTGAACACTGTTAATCTCCCTTGTTTACAGCACTTACAGATACAAATTGAAGTTCTAATATTCTACTTGTGTTAGTCAATCTATCATGACTCTTTGCAACCCCGTGGACTATGGCCCTCCAGACTCCTCTCTCCATGGGATTCTCCAAGCAAGAATACTGGAGTGAATAGCCATTCCCTTCTCCAGGGGAATCTTCCCCATCCAGGAATCAAACCCTGGCTCCTACATTGCAAGAAAATTCTTTACCATTGAGCCACCAGGGAAACCCAATATTCTACTTGTCCTAACTTAATAGGTCATTTTATATGTGACTTGAACTTGGTAATCACTTTGGAGTGATTGCCACGGGCAATGAGCATTATTCTTTTCCACTTTCAGGTATTATACTACTAATCTCAACCCACATTCATGTGAATGAATCTAACTAGTGGGATAGGGAAAGAAAATAATTTTTTTTTTTGCACCATCCTAGACTCTTGGCTGATATCTCCTAATAAAAGACAGATTGTGCTGTGTGCACTTAATTGCTCAGTGGTGTCCAACTCTTTGCAGTCCTTTTGGGCTGTAGCCCACCAAGCTCCTCTATCCCTGGGATTCTTCAGGAAGAATATTGGTATGGGTCAGCATTTCCTCCTCCAGGGTACCTGCCCAACCCAGGGATCAAACACCTGTGTCTCCTATGTCTCCTGCATTGCAGGTAGATTCTTTACCCACTGAGCTATTGGTGAAACCCAAAGACAGATTAACAGGAGGAAAAAAAAATAGCTTATGTATGGTTGGACCCCACCAAAATATGAGATTCAAAAGATAGCTATACTATTCAGGTTTATATATAATATATTATTTTATATACTATTTATTTCCTGAGCTACAGAAAGAGATGGGGTCTGCAGCTTCAAAGAGGGGAAGGCAGTTCATGGAAAGATGAAATTAGGAAATGTTTAGTAAACGAAGATTGTCCCATCTTGCAGATGAATCTCTCAGATGAAAAGATTATCCCTGGTGATGTCTGTCCTCCTGGTACAGGCCCACTTTCTAATGTAAATTTCCTTTACAAAAGAGTAATTTCTATTCTGTTTTCAGAGTTTATCCTATGTCCGATTTTTCTTAAAATAATTAGCTCCAAATAATCCTTACGCCAAAGAGACACATTTTCAGGTGGCACATTCTGCTAGCCATAAGAGAAGTAGTGTAAAATCATAGAACTGTTTAGTGTTAGTCCTTCAATCGTGTCCACCTCTTTGCAACCCCATGGACTGTGGCCTGCCAAGCCCTTGTGTCCATGGGATTTCCCAGGCAAGAACACTGGAGTGGGTTGTCATTTCCTACTCCAGGAGATCTTCTCAACCAGGTAATGAACTCTGGTCTCATGCATTGCAGGCAGATTCTTTACTGTCTGAGCCATCAGGGAAGCCCAGAAATGTAGTAATTCATCATTAATTATGAAAAAAAAATTCATACAGTTTTATATTGACAGTGGATAGAGATTTTTTTTTCTGAAGTGCTTGTATATTAGAATTAGTATACTCAAATATATTTTAGATTTTGTTGACTCATTCTTTTATTCAATGTAGCTATCAGTTATTGTCTTTACCATTCAAATCATACAGCTAATTATTTCATATATTATAACAGTGTGGTGGAATTTTTTCCCTTTACAGATGAGAAGACTAATAATAAGGATTCAAGTATGTTGTTGAAAATCACTCAGAATATGTCATAGCCACGCATCAAAGCATGTTTATATGACCCCAACCCATACTCCCTCACCCACTGTATACAGTGACTCTCAACAAGCCTTAAAACCATCCATTTAAACCATTTAATTGGCATTGGCGGATTCCCAGGTGGTGCAGTGGTAAAGAATCTGCCTGCCAGTGCAGGAGATCTCTGGGTCAAGAAGATCTCCTGGAGAAGGAAATGGCAACCACTTTAGTATTCTTGCCTGGAAAATCCCATGGACAGAGGAACCTGGCAGGCTACAGTCTTTGGGATTGCAGAGAGTCGGACAGATTTTGCAACTGAACACTCACACATAAAGGGGCTTCGGGATATTTGGGAATCATTGTTTTGAAAAACTATATCAACTCTGTATTATCCTATTTACTGGGGTAATGGAAATCAGGAGAATACAGATAAAACGTTGTTCAGATCCAATTTAACACAACTGTGACACAAGATGGATATTTAATTCAAATGCATTTCATTAGGATGTTAAAGTGTTTACAGGAGGTCAGTGGGTCTTTATCTCTTTCTTCTCCCGCTCCTCTTTCTCCTCTTCTAATTTTCTTTTTATTTGCTTTATAATATTGTGCTAATTTCTGCTATATAGCAAAGTGACTCAGTTTTATATATACATAAAACTGAATATATATATGACTGAAATATATATTAAATATATTATTTTCCATATGGTTTATCATAGGATATTAAATATAGTTCTCGGTGCTACATAGGAGGACCTTGTTCCTTTTCCCTTTTTTTGATGAGAATAATATTTTTCACTAAATAAACACTAAATAAAATATTTTCACTAAATAAACATTTTTGTTTTCTAAACATTGCAGCAAGCAATTATTTGGGGCCTCTTTGTTTTTGTCAGAAAATTCTCTCTCACTGTCATTCTCCTTCATCATCACACAAATACTAGTTCCTGGCAACACAGTCAAGCCATCAACTTGGAAATTAAATTACCTGCCATTCTCAGGTTTTTCTCCCTACAATCCTAGACTGCCCCTCGGCTCTCAGTGAGGCAAACCTCAATGTGACAATGAATTGAAGGAATTTTAAGACCGTATCTGTCAGTTCAAGGTCACAAAGTCTTCAGAACAAAATTCAGGGTTCTGTTCTGTGTTGCTCTTCCTCTCACCTCCAATGCCACTTTCTAGATTCTCTGTTTGAGAAAAATAAATAAAAACAAGTCTTGGGACAAAGCACAACATAGAGACTTCTAGTACCATCATTGTCCTAAGAAATAGATTTTTGCCCAGAGTTTCAGGCAAACTGCAGAAAACTGTTCCTGCACCCAAAAGCAGCTAACAGATTGCATATGCACATAGCCAGTTTTGACTGCCCAGGTGGAAGGGGCGTTCCTTATTTGCAATAGGTACAATGTAAAAATGGAATGGTTCCTATAGAATTATAAATAATAGACTCATTCTGATATGTAGATATTTCTCTAATCCACTACACTTTTAGTTCTTTTTCTTTACAAGTAAGCTGTCTTTGGCCCATTTTCACCCATTTTCCCTCATAATGTAGTTAATCTATCCTTGGGAAATTGAAAGTTGACTGCAGTTCAATATTTCTAAACATGGTACACAGTGGGCAGTAATAGATCTAGTGATGCAAAGTTAAGTAGGCATCAAATCACAAATGGCGTTTGTGCCATGCTAAGTGGTTTGGCAGGGGAATGCAAGCCACTGTAGAATTTTAAGTGGTGGAGTGACATGCTTAGATTCGCATTTTGGAAAGATCACTCTAGTGTTTCCTCAGCAAAGGTCATCAGGAGAATGAGAAGTAATGGAGTCCTGAGCTAAGGAGTTTTAGTGGGAATGGAGAGGAAATAAAACATTGGGCTAAGCACCTAAGAGACATGGCCCTGGGAGGGTTAAAAAGATGGCCCTCTAGTTTTTACCACAGATGACCAAGTCAGAGACCGTTCACTGTGAGAAGCCATCTTAGTTCAGAATGTTGTAACAAAAATACCACAGGATGGGATGCTTTAAGTGGCAAACATTTATTTCTCAATATTCTGGAGGTTGAGAAATCCAAGATCAAGGTGGTAGCAGATTTGGTGTCTGGTGAGAATGTATTCCCTGCTTCACAGGCAGCCAGCTGGTCTTACTGTCTCACAGCAGAAGGGATAGAGAGCTCTCAGGGGTGTGTCTTTTATAAGGATACTAATTCCACTCATGAGGGCTCCACACTTACAGCCCAATCACCTCCCAGGGCACCACACCCTGGGAGTAAGATTTCAATATATGAATTTAGCAGGGGATACAAACATTAATTCATACATAATTCTACTGGGAAATAAGTATACATGGGAAAAATAAGATGAATTTTATTTTGGTCATGTAAAGTTTGCAGTGACTTCCTTATATTCAGGTAGAAATTCCTGCTATGTAGTAGCATATATGGGCTGAAGATTAAGAGGATAGTTAGGTATATGAAAGAGATTTTTTGGAGCTCTGAGGGTAAAATTTAGTTACTGAAATCACAAGTGAGAAATCTTCCTTACTCCTCTTCCAATTTCCAGGCAGTAAATGCAATTTCAACTCTTTGGGTTGTTTATTTTGATGTTTGTTGCTGTATTTGTGGATTTTTTTTTTAAGTTATAGATTTTGCTTATTGACAGGCATTTTATTGCATCCACTCACTTATAAATGATTGAGACAGTTATATGTGCCTAGCAAAGGCCTTGGGACTTAGTGCTCATTTGCTCAGTTGTGTCTCAGTAAAATTATTTCCTTTATTTCTCTCTCTTTTGAGTGCAGAGTTTGGCAATTGTATGGTAGAACCAATTTACATTTATGATATTTATATTAATTCTTTCATAAGTGTCTTCTATATCCCTATTAGTAAACGTATTTGTTTGCTAGGGCTGCCCTAACAAAGTCTCATAGACTGGATTTCTTGACAGAAATTCATTGTCTCACTGTTCTGGAATCTTGAAGTCTGAAAACCAGGAGTCAACATAGTTGATTTCTTCTGAGGCTTCTCTCCATGGCTTGTGGATGGCTATCCTTTCCTCATTGAGTCTTCCATCTGTGTGTTTCTGTGGCCTAATTTTCTTTTTATAAGAACATGTGTCATGTAGGATTAAGATCCACCCTATTATGTGAAAGTGTTCATTGCTCAATCCTGTCTGACTCTTTGTGATCCCCATGGACTGGAGCACACCGGACTCTTCTCTTCTGTTCATGGGATTCCCCAAGCAAGAATACTGGAGTGGGTAGCCATTTCCTTTTCCAGGGGATCTTCCCAACCCAGGGATCGCACCCAGGTCTCTGTCACTACAGGCAGACTTTTACCATCTGAGCCACCAGGGAAGCCTAATTACTTCTTTAATGATTTTATGTTCAAATACAGTCCCAGTCTGAGATACTGACAGTTAGAATTTTAACATATGAATTTTGTGGTGCAGAGGTCAGCTTATAATAGTGAAATAGAGATATTCATAATTGCTTCCAACATAAGAAAGTAGTTTTTGAATTTTGGTAATTTCTGAAGATTCTAGTATATTTATATGAATAAGAGTGTAAGGAAAAAAAAGTGATAGAAATATGATTCTAAATAATTACAGAGTCAAAGCCAAAGTTCTTTATATTAGAGGAGTTGTCAAAAAAAGAAAAATATTTAAAAAGAGAACATTTTAAGAGGAGGAAGTGGGGGAGATGGCTTTATTTAAATGTTTTCTAAGAAGTAAATTATTCTGGGAGATATTTTTAGGGATATTATTTCCCCAGCCATTTCACAGATATTTAGGGAATTTCTACATCACACTCAGTTCAAAAGAATACAAAGCGCTGTGAAGAATACAAAGAAATACAAGACAGGATCCTTATTCTCAGATTTTCATCTCTGGATAAAGAGTCAAAATTAGTACAAGTGAAAAGAAAAGAAAAAGCAGCAATTTCATACAAAACCATATGATGCTGTCTGCAGAGGCTTTGGAATCAATGAGAAAGAAGAGTCAATGTGGGATGTGCTAGTCTGAATTATTGCACTGAGCGTAGGTTTAGACTTGTGCAATGAAGGGTAAGTAGAGTGGAGTGATGTGCAGACAAAAATAGGAAAACCAGAAAGTGAAACTATGCCTATTTTCTTTATAGGACTCATGACAGCCTTCAGTTATTTCTTATCTTTTTTACTGTGGTAAGAACCCTTACCATAAGATCTACCCTCTTAACAAATTTTTAAGTGCACAATAAAGTATTGTTAGCTGTAGGCACAATATTGTATAAAAGATCTTTAGAACCTATTCATCTTGTGTAACTGAAACATTTTATACCTGCTGGACAGCAACTCTCTCATCCCCCAGCCCCATCCCCACTCCTGGCAACCACTAGTCTACTCTGTTACTATGAGTTTGGCTGTTTTAGATACCGCATATGAGTGGAATCATACAATATTTATCCTTCTGTGACTGGCTAATCTTATTTACTATAATGTCCTAAAATTTCATCCATCTTGTTGCATGGGGTGAAATTCTCTCTATTTTTAAAAAGACTTTATTTTGTTAGAGCAGTTTTAGGTTCACAGCAAAATTGACAAGAAAATACAGAGATTTCCTATATTCTCCTTATCCCTACCCACATGTAGCCTTGCCTGTTATCAACATCCCCCATGAGATTATTATCCTTTTTAAAAGTCGAATAATATTCCATTGTATATGCACACCAGATGTTATCAATCCATTCATCTTTTGGTGGACTTTTAGGTTGTTTCCATACATTTATGCTTGCTTTTATGAATAAGGCCACAGTGAACACTGGAGTGTTAATATCTCTTCAAGATGTTGACTTCAGTTATTTTGTATATATACCCAGAAATGGTATTGCTAGAACATTGTTGTTGTGTTAAATCCCTAAGTCATTTCCAACTCTTTGCGACCCCATGGACTGCAGCACTGCAGGCTTCCCTGTCCTCCACTATCTCCCAGAGTTTGCTCAAACTCATGTCCATTGAGTCAGTTATGCTATCTAACCATCTCATCCTCTGCCACCCTCTTCTCCTTTTGCCTTCAATCTTTCCCAGCATCAGGGTCTTTTCCAATGAGTCAGCTCTTCTCATCAGGTGGCCAAGGTCATATTATGGTGTATTTTTAATTTTTTGACTAATCTCCATACCATTTTAAATGGTGTCTGCACTGTTTTACATTCCTAGCAACAGTGTACAAGTTTAAATTTCTCCACATCCTTGCATCCTTGCCAGCATTGTTATGTTTTTTGTTTTTGTGTTGTTTTGTTTTGTTTGTAATTTTTTGAGAGCCAGGTGTGATGTGATATTTCACTGTGGTTTTGATTTGCATTTTCCTGATGATTAATGATGTTGAGCATTTTTTCATATACCTGTTAGATGTTTGCTTGCAAGTTTTCTTTAGAGAAATATTTCATTTATTTGCCCATTTTCAATCAGGTTATTTATTTGCTGTTGCTTTATAGGAATTTTAGGTATACCGTTTCTATGTGTTTATTTCTTGTCTATCTCCCTCACTAGAACATAGGATCTATAAAGACATAGATCTTATTCTTTCAACAATACAACACTGTCTCAATTACTACAGCTTTATAATAAGTCTCAAAGTTGGTTATTGTCAAACACTGTTCACTCCCCCCTGCTTTTTTTTTTTTTTTTGAGAAAAATTTCTGCCAAATATCTAAGTCTGAATAGCCATGGATTGTCATTCTTTCAATGATAAAATGATATCCTTTGAAAAAGTAGCTCATTCTTCCTGCAGTTTAAGCTATCTCATAAGTACATTTGTTCGACACAGTTGTAGTTCACTATGCACCCATGACCCAAATAATCACGATCGTGTGATCATTCACACTCACCTAGAGCCAGATATCCTGGAATGTGAAGTCAAGTGGGCCTTAGGAAGCATCACTACGAACAAAGCTAGTGGAAGTGAGAGAATTCCAGTTGAACTATTTCAAATCCTGAAAGATGATGCTGTGAAAGTGCTGCACTCAATATGTCAACAAATTTGGAAAATTCAGCAGTGGCCACAGGACTGGAACAGGTCAGTTTTCACTCCAATCCCAAAGAAAGGAAATGCCAAAGAATTCTCAAAGTACCACACAATTGCACTCATCTCACACGTTAGTAAAGTAATGCTCAAAATTCTCCAAGCCAGGCTTCAGCAATACGTGAACTGTGAACTTCCAGATGTTCAAGCTGGTTTTAGAAAAGGCAGAGGAACCAGAGACCAAATTGCCAACATCCGCTGGATCATGGAAAAAGCAAGAGAGTTCCAGAAAAACATCTATTTCTGCTTTATTGACTATGCCAAAGCCTTTGACTGTGTGGATCACAATAAACTGTGGAAAATTCTTCCATAGCTGGGAATACCAGACCACCTGACTTGCCTCTTGTGAAACCTATATGCAGGTCAGGAAGCAATAGTTAGAACTGAACATGGAACAACAGACTGGTTCCAAATAGGAAAAGGAATACGTCAAGTCTGTATATTGTGTCTGTGCTTATTTAACTTATATGCAGAGTACATCATGAGAAACGCTGGGCTGGAAGAAGCACAAGCTAGAATCAGGATTGCCAGGAGAAATATCAATAACCTCAGATATGTAGATGACACCACCCTTATGGCAGAAAGTGAAGAAGAAATAAAGAGCCTCTTATGAAAGTGAAAGAGGAGAGTGAAAAAGGTGACTTAAAGCTCAACATTCAGAAAACTAACATCATGGCATCTGGTCCCATCACTTCATGGCAAATAGATGGGAAAACAGTGGAAACAGTAGCTGACTTTATTTTTGTCACTGCAAATCACTGCAGATGGTGACTGCAGCCATGAAATTAAAAGACGCTTACTCCTTGGAAGGAAAGTTATGGCCAACCTAGATAGCATATTCAAAAGCAGAGACATTATTTGTCAAAAAGGTCCATCTAGTCAAGGCTATGGTTTTTCCAGTGGTCATGTATGAATGTGCAAGTTGGACTGTGAAGAAAGCTGAGCACCGAAGAACTGATGCTTTTGAACGGTGGTGTTGGAGAAGACTCTTGAGAGTCCCTTGGACTGCAAGGAGATCCAACCAGTCCATCCTAAAGGAGATAAGTCCTGGGTGTTCATTGGAAGGACTGATGTTGAAGCTGAAACTCCAATACTTTGGCCACCTGATGCAGAGAGCTGACTCATTTAAAAAGACCCTGATGCTGGGAATGATTGAGGGCAGGAGGAGAATGGGACAGAGTATGAGATGGTTGGATGGATGGCATCACTGACTCAATAGACATGGGTTTTGGTAGAATCCAGCAGTTGGTGATGAACAGGGAGGCCTGGCGAGCTGTGGTTCATGGGGTCACAAAGACTCGGACACGACTGAGAGACTGAACTGAACTGATGCACCCAAAGTGCTTTCTGAATGCAGAGGCTCCCAATTTTGTTACTCAGAATAATAAATAGGCCTGGACTGAACAAAACTGATGCTTGTTACTTTTCAATTAAGGACATTTTTAAGTAAAACTAGCCTTTTTTTTTTTATTCCCTGTAACTTCATGGAAGTAGTGAATCTAATTGTTGCAAGTACAGTCTGATGATACTGGCTATAGGACATTTTATTTATTTGTGGGGAGACTGGGTTGCATGTCATATGGAATCTTAGTTCCCCCACTGGGGGTTAAACCCATGCCCCCTGCACTAGAAGCAGAGTCCTACAACTGGACCTCCAGGAAATTCTCTGTTGGACTTTTCAGACTAATATTTTACTTTTTCTCTTTTCTATTATATTTTCTGTTTGTCTTTTTCATTTGTTTGTTCATTCATTAAATAATATTCTTGCCCTATGGAACATGCCTCCTCATCCATGACTCTGTAAGAGAGAAGACTAATGATTCTTTGCCCAGGATTTTTTATGTGAAGCTAGGATGATCGGTGGCTGCTTAGGATATAACCTCGGCTGTAAACTCTTTCCTGAGACAGGCAGAGGTTTGCCTCCCAGAGTCCTTCAGAAGGGTGGAGGACCTCCAGAAGGGTGTCAGTATTTGCTGTGAAGGAGATAAAAGGGCAGTGATTCATGACTTTTAAAAACTTGTCTGTAGGTGTTTTGAAGGGCACAGTTGCATACTTATGAAAACATTCTGCTCTGTGTCATCCTCTTCTGCCCCCCAGGAGCCAGGACTTTAGAGTAGCTACTTTCTGAAACATTGCTGAGTACCTTGGCAGTGGGTTAATAAAACCTAAGTGAATGGGCTACTCAACTTCACCATCATAATCTAAAATCCATATTATATGTCAAGAGAAAGAAGACTGAACTCTATCCTTCTATGGAAGGTGACACTGTAGAAATGAGATTAACAGCCATGGACTCTAAAATCAGTGCTTGGTTCATAACCTTGGGCTGTTATTCATTTGATACTGTGAAAAACTTCTTAAACTCTATTTGCCTCAATGTTCTTAACTGTAAGATGATTTAAAAAGGTCCATCTAGTCAAAGCTATGGTTTTTCCAGTAGTCATGTATGGATATGAGAGTTGAACTATAAAGAAAGCTGAGCGCTGAAGTATTGATGCTTTTGAACTGTGGTGTTGGAGAGGACTCTTGAGAGTCCCTTGGACTGCAAGGAGATCCATCCAGTCCATCCTCAAGGAAATCAGTCCTGAATATTCATTGGAAGGACTGATGCTGAAGCTGAAACTCCAATACTTTGGCCACCTGATGCAAAGAACTGCCTCATTGGAAAAGACCCTAATGCTGGGAAAGACTGAAGGCAGGAGGAGATGGGGGCAACAGAGGATGAGATGGCTGGATGGCATCACCAACTCCATGGACATGAGTTTGAGCAAGCTCCAGGAGTTGGTGAAGGACAGGGAAGCCTGGAGTGTTGCAGTCCATGGGGTCTCAAAGAGTCAGACACTACTGAGCAACTGAACTGAACTGAACTTAATAATACTAGTACTTACTTTATGGAATTGTGAAGATTAAATGAATTTATCTATAGTGTTTAGAATTGTACATTGCATAAAATCAGATTTAGAAAAAGATAGTTATCATTAATGTCTGTGTTATTACTCCTTTGGTAGTACCTGAAACAAAGCTTTGGTTCAGTCTAAAATATCCTGACATTTGATAGAATAATTGTACCTTGAAGGTAAAGACTGCATTGTTATTATTTTCTTCCCCGAGTTCAATAACCTGACTCAGACTTCTTGGTTGGAATTGATAGTAGTCTCAATTGTCTTGTTGAACATTATTGTTGAAATAGATTGTTCAATACCTTTAAAATTATGAACTTGATTTAAAATTATTTCATTACCTTAAATGTTTTAATGCACCAAGAGTAGACTCTTAGAAAGAATTCAAGTTTTGGAGACAGAATGACCATATATATGAATTTGACCGAGGTAGTTAATCTCTTTGAATCTCAGAAAATAATAATAGCATCTCTATAGTTTTGATATGACAGTCTGACATACTGTAATAACAAGCATCAAAATTGACTACAGTTCTAGCTACCTTTTAATCTGAGGCATATTGTATATTCTCTATTACAAAGTAAACATTCAATACCAGTTAATAGTATTCATTTATAAAGTTTTGGAGAAATGAGCATGAACTGTACAAAAAATAAGTCACTATAACTGTGAAGAATCCAATATTGTGGAGTACCAGTGATTAAAAGCTTACATGCTTTATATAGAACTTAGAGAACAATCTTTTTCACAGTTTAGGTATTTTGTTGGATTTTACTGTTCATTTACAGATACAGTACAATACTACTATAATCATGGTTTAGATTGTAAATAATAAAATCTGTATTCCATATTCATTTGAACTATACCTTTACTTATATCATGTATTTTTTAAGAAAAAGAAAAGTTAAAGTCAATAATCTCTAATTGGAGTAAAAGAAGGAAAATTTAAACAATAGAATGTACTGTGATAAGTATTTTTAAAAGTAAAAGTGATTGTGCTATTTCCCTTAGAAACAGAGTTTGGGAATTTAACCAAAGAAATCAGAAAGCATTAGAGTTTAATAGTTCTTTAATATTATTTAATAAGATGATTATCTTTTTCATTAAAAAAATCTTTTCATTTTTATAGATAAGAAACTGTGGTGGGCAGACCAAAACTTAGCTCAGCTGGGAACCTGCAGCAAAAGAGATGGAAGAAACCCCACCGTTCTAAGAAATAAGACTTCTGGGGTTGTTCATATGAAAGTGTATGATAAAGAAGCTCAGCAAGGTAAGTCACATGGTAATGAATTTGTGCTGCCTTTTGAATACATAATTATTCATACAATTTTCTCAAGTCAACAATTGATGTTTCCTATTTTCCTCCTAATAAAAAAAGGGGGGAGGGAGGGAGGCAAATACTGCTTAATACTGCAGAAGAAATAACTTTAACATAAGGTATATAGTCAGCTTTCAAAATGTTAGCAAAGCTGCCCAAGGAACCTGAATTTGTCAGGTCTTCAAAGAGGTCTATTCAGCTCTTGATTTAAGAATATGAAAATAATTTTAAAATCCCAGCAAAATATATTCAAAGTATAATTATGCCCAGAAAATGGATGAACTAAGGGACTTCAAATGGACTATGTTGATACAAGCATTTTATAACCAAAAGCACTACATTGTTTGGCTCTAAGCATTTTGCTTTTTTGTTTCTCCTTTTCCAAGTGGTATGCAGTGAAATGGAGTGAGAGAACTAACAGATGGTTTACATAGGTGGACTTGTCACATTGCCCAAATGGCAATTAGATTAGAGATGCCAGGCAGTATGGCCCCACACCTGCTTGTTTTTTCTTAGTTTTTGGTTCATGATCCATGACATTAGCAGGACTCCCTTCCCAGAAAAAAAATATTCTTCTATATTCTACTGTCTTACTTATATCGCGGCCATGAAAATACTTTTGTTCATATATTTTTCTGCTTAGGAAAAAATATCCAGAAAACTTAAAAAGATTTTTCTCTAACAGATTTGGGCATGTAGACCAAAGCAGATAAGGGTAGAGATAAGAAAAGTGAACCAAAAAAAAAAAAAAAATTTTAAAGACAATAAAAAAGAATAGTGAACCAAAGGGTGCACTAATTCTGAAGACAGGTGACAACAATCAAGCAGGCAGAATTAATTTATTGGGAGATACCAAATGAAAATCATCCTGTACATCCAGAGGCAAAATGAAAACCAGATTCAGGATTGCCTTTTCTGAATAGAGTATGGGCCAAATTTTAGTCTGGAATCCTTTATTGCCAGTAGTAGCATGGAATGTATTTTTTTTATCAAGGAAAAAAATATTTTTAAGAAAAAAAATTACTTTGCAGTCTGATTACTGAGATCTATTCATGGTTGAGATGACGCTGACATCCAAACTCATATGCACAAATCTGTATTTATTCTCTGATTCTTTTTTGTTATTGTCTGTAATAATGAATGAGTGTTTTCACTAGGAATTATTTAATAGAAAAAATTCTGAATCAAAATAAATGATTTTACTGACATTCAAGCCTTGGAGAATAGATCATATAACTGGAAATAAAATACTGGTACTCAATAAATAAAATATGATTGCATTTTTATGGATTTCAATACAATGTATTTGTTAAGTGTAAAAACTTACAGTATTGTGATAAATTTAAGTTTATAGTCTACACTGAATGAAATTATATCTGAAAACATTCAACAAATGTAAAATACAAATTAGAAAAGGGGAGATTATATTTCCAAACATTAAACAAACATGTATTTACTTCTTCAAAAGAACACGCACATACTTTGTTGAAAATTGTAAATTAATAAAATAGTCCATTTTTTGCAGATACAGTTGCAATGAAGTTTCTTGGAAGAAAAATTCAGTATATTATGCTTGTCTCACATTGTTCATTTTAACAAGACCCATTAATCTTTTAAGGATTTGATTCTATAGGTAGAGCTGGGGCTTCCATGCACTGTGAAAGTATTTCCAAACTGCCCAGGACCTCTAACACTTAGAAATTAATGGTATGATAATATTAAACTTAAAATACTGTTTCTACCAGAGAATATGCTGATAAAAGCATCTGTATTAAAGACAACCCCATTAACAGAATCATAGCAGGTAGTTTAAAAGCTTCATTAGTATGAAATATGAGCAATTTAGGACTACTTAAGGTGTTAACAGTACTACCACTTCAGATTTCAAAGTACAATTAGTTACTTCATTTATCATTCTTGATACAGATCACTGGAGAGCTGAGACTTCTCCTTAGCCAAGTGGACTTTTCTAGTTCCACTAGTGAATTGAGGAATGAAGTTTGAACATCTATATCACTGCAAAATATTAAGCCAAAGCACTTTTTCTAATGTGCTAGATATTCACAGCCTAAATTATTCCTTAAAAAAAAATCTCTATTATTTTCTGCATTAAATTTATGTTTAATAGGCAAAGATATTATTAAAAATTATTTTTATTTTACTTTTTCTCTTAGAGACTAAGCAAATAATATACAACATGTATTATTACTGAACAACATTATTAGCATAGTGAATTTTATTATTTATAAAAATAATTATATCTTATTGCATATTTCTATTATTATTATGTTTTAAAATACACAACCCCAGAAGTTCCTTTTTCTTCATTCTTCATGCATTTTGGATATCAAGGTTATATATAACTCTGTATTTTCTCTTGTTTTTATAAATAATTCTCTAATCCATTATTCTTTATTTCTTTAATTCCTTTGTTTCCTCTGCTGTCCATTTGTTTTTTCAAAATTTATAGATAAGTATCACTTGTCAGATTTTCACTGTTCAATGGTAGTTGGAAAAAAATCTATAGCTAAATGCATATGGCATTGTATTAATATACATTCACATGTTGTTGTTCAGTTGCTCAGTCACGTCTGACTCTTTGTACTACAGAACACCAGGCTTCCCTGTCCTTCACTATCTCCAGGAGTTTGCTCAAATTCATGTCCATTGAGTCAGAGATGCCATCCAACCATCTAATTCTCTGCCATCCCCTTCTCCTCAATCTTTCCCAGCATCAGGGTCTTTTCCAGTGAGTAGGCTTTTAGCATCAGGTGGCCACAGTATTGGAGTTTCAGCTTCAGCATCAGTCCTTCTAATAAATATTCAGGGTTGATTTCCTTTAGGATTGACTGGTTTGATCTCCTTGCTGTCCCAGGGACTCTCAAGTGTCTTCTCCAGCACCACAGTTTGAAAACATCAGTTCTTTTGTGCTCAGCCTCCTTTATGGTCCAACTCTCATATCTGCACATGACTATTGGAAAAACTATAGCTTTGACTATATGGACCTTTGTCAACAGTGATGTCTCTGCCTTTTAATGTTGCCTAGGTGTGCCATAGCTTTTCCTCCAAGAAAGCAAATGTGTTATAATTTCATAGCTGCAGTCACCATCCACATTGGTTTTGGACCCAAAAAATTAAGTCTGTCAGTGTTTCCATTGTTTCCCAGTCTATTTGCCATGAAGATTGATAGGACTATATGCCATGATCTTCGTTTTTTTTTTTTTTAATTTTATTTTATTTTTAAACTTTACATAATTGTATTAGTTTTGCCAAATATCAAAATGAATCCGCCACAGGTATACATGCGTTCCCCATCCTGAACCCTCCTCCCTCCTCCCTCCCCATACCATCCCTCTGGGTCATCCCACTGCACTAGCCCCAAGCATCCAGTATCGTGCATCGAACCTGGACTGGCAACTTGTTTCTTACATGATATTTTACATGTTTCAATGTCATTCTCCCAAATCTTCCCACCCTCTCCCTCTCCCACAGAGTCCATAAGATCTTCGTTTTTTGAATGTTGAGTTTTAAGCCAGCTTTTTCCACTCTCCTCTTTCACCCTCAATAGACTCTTTAGTTCCTCTTCACCATCTGACATTAGGATGGTGTCATCTGCACATCTGAGGTTATTAATATTTCTCCTGGCAATCTTGATTCCAGCTTGTAATTACTTCAGCCAGCATTTTGCATTATTACTCTGCATATAAGTTAAATAATCAGGGTGAGTGTATACAGCCTTGAAGTATCCCTTTCCCAATTTTTAACCAGTCCATTGTTCCATGTCTGTTCTAACTGTTGCTTCTTGGCCTGCATGCAGGTTTCTCAGGAGGCAGGTAAAGTGGTCTGGTATTCCCTTCACTTTATAATTTTTCTACTTTTTATTGTGTTCCACACAGTCAAAGGCTTTAGTGTAGTCAATGAAACAGAAGTAGATGTTTTTCTGGAATTCTCTTGCTTTCTGTGATCCAACAGATGTTGGCAATTTGATCTCTGGTTCCTCTGCCTTTTCTAAATCCAGCTTGTACATCTGAAAGTTCTCGGTTCATGTACTATTGAAGCCTAGCTTAAAGGATTTTGAGCATAACCTAGCTAACACGTGAAATGAGCACAGTCGTGCTGTAGTTCACTTAACAAGGCTGTCTTATCTCTCCTTACTATTCCTTGGAACTCTGCATTCAGTTCGGTATATATTTCCCTTTCTCTTTGCCTTTCACTTATCTATTCACATGCTTCCTATAAAATTAAATAAGTATTGGGTCAGTATAGAATTATTATAGATCTATAAAAATAATTGGCTCATCACTAAAATAGAAATAGAGCTGAAAGTTCATCTTATTATTATGTCAGCTTGGTAAAAAGGGATAAATCAATTAATCTTTATTAGTTTATAAAGGAAACAAAGGTAATCATTTCAAAAGTTCAAGGCAAATCATAGTATGTGAATCCATGTAAGAACAACTGCCAGTTATGGGAAATCAGCAAAGAATGTGGTAGATCTCTCTGATGAGAAATTGTCGCAGTTCAGCCTATTTCACACTTCAAAAATGACAGAGCATGTGACAGGTTTGATTGAACAATTAAATCCCTTCAGACTATCTTGAATTCAGGAGATTAGAAATAATGAGCTGCATTGGTGTTTTGAATTTTCCATAGAACACTATTGATATACAGCTTTCATCATGCTTTGTAATTCTCACTGGATTTATTGTACTTCATATCAGTGTTTGAACATCCAGCAAATGTCATTGCATGTCCTAGAATAATAAAAATGTTATAAAACTGGGATATTTAATGAACTTGCTGGATAAGATTGTAAATTACTTAACTTCATGCTACCAGCTTTAATTAGCACATTGGGCCTAGTAAATTCAATGGAACATCTTTATAGAATGCCTAACTCTGATTAACTGAGTAATATTTGTTATTGCTACAACACAGGAATAAGGAAAATTAATATGCCAATTAGTTAGATAACTCTTATGGGTGTGTTTAAATTTATTTTGGAAGATTTATGTTCCTTGAAATGGTAAGTTAGTTCCTTGCTTTTAAGAAATTTTATATATATATCTCCTTACTTTTAATGGTATAATCTTTGAGTAAGTAATACAAATTAATAACTGTTTATTTGATTCAGTTGGATCAAGTATACTTGAAAATGAAGTAACTGTAGAGTTGAAGTGAAATTTAGAATTTAGAAAAGAGATTTCCTGGTTTATGTGGCCTTAAAGTATTGGAGTCTATGACCACATTCATGACACACCCATTGCCTCTTACTTTTCTGTCACTGTGAATTCTCTCATGGATCTCACTTTGCAAAATATTAATTATTATTTATTGTAAATATATATTTACTAATATATAATTGACAGATAACTGGTTAAAATGTATAGTGTGTTGATTTAACATTTTTTATATCGCAATATGGTTACTACTGTAGTACTAGTTGTTACATCACATAGTTATCATTTCTTTTCTTTCAGTGGGAACAGTTAACATCTAGTCTATTGTCATTCAGCTGCTAAGTCATATCTGACGCTTTGCAACCCCAGGGACTGCAGTATACTAGGCTTCCCTATCCTCCACTGTCTCCCAGAGTTTGCGCAAACTCACGTTGATGAGTCGGTGATAACATCCAACCATCTCATCCTCTGTTGTCCCCTTCTCCTCATGCCTTCAATCCCTTTCCCAGCATCAGGGTCTTTTCCAATGAGTGGAAAGTGGCCAAAGTATTAGAGCTTCAGCATCAGCATTAGTCCTTTCAATTAATATTCAGGTTGATTTCCTTTAGAATCAACACTCTAAATTGATTATAGTATTGTTTTCTGTAATCAGTATACTGTGCTTTTTATGGAAAGACAGACTTCAACCATAATCTGCTACTTCAAATTATTTGAGGGAATAAAACATGATACTAACCAATATGAAGCAGCAGCATTTATAAATCAGTAATAACATGTTTATAAACTTTTCTTGATTTTTATGTTTCTTTTGTTTGTTTTTCTACTTTTCAGGCAGCAATTCCTGCCAACTAAATAATGGTGGATGTTCTCAGCTTTGTTTACCAACATCAGAAACTACAAGAACTTGCATGTGTACAGTGGGATATTATCTCCAAAAGAACCGCATGTCATGTCGAGGTATAAGGTTTTGAAAATCTTATCTCTAGAGAATTTATTTCATCGATACAGTTTTTAGGCAACCAGAGTCAGCTTTATCTTTGTTTATTGAGGTTACCATATAATTTTTTATTCTTTATTTTGTTAACATGATGTGTCACATTGATTGATTTATAGACATTGAACTATCCTTGAATCCCTTGCATAATCAACACCTGATCATGATGTATGATCCTTTCAACATATTGTTAAATTCAATTTGTTAACATTTAGTGAGGATTTTCATATCTACGCTCATCAGTGATATTGGCCTATCATTTTTATCTTCTTGTGGTATCTTTGCCTGGTTTTGGAATTAGGGTGATGCTGTTCTCATAGAAATAATTTGGAGGTGTTCCTTCCTATGGAATATTTTTTGGATAGTTTGAGAAGGATACCAAGATCCCTAAAGTGGCTGCTGCCAGACTGTCATTCCCAGGGGGCTTCCCAATTTCCTCCTGCCTCTCAAGGAGGCTCTCCAAGATCACCAAGCGGATCTGACCCAAGCACCTTTCAAACTACTGTCTCTTGCTGGTACTGACAATATGTGAGATTTTGTGTCCACTCTGTAAAAGAGAAGCCTCTGTGTCCTGTATATCTTTGGCTCTCCAAAACAAGTTCAGCTGTTTTTCAAACTCAGCTTTCTGGTGGCTTGTCTTTAAGGGCAGGATCCTTGGGCTGGGGAGCCCTGTGTGGGGCTCAGACCCTTCACTCCTTAGGAAGCACCCCTGTGGTGTGAATCCTCCTCCTCCGGGGGAGTAGGTGTGTTTCCTGACTGACAAGACCATGTCTCTGCCCGTCCTACCCATGTTTTTGTGATTCTTTCTTTATATATTTATAAAGATATAAAGGAAAAAGTGGAAAATCTTTTCTGATAATTTTTAGAATGTTCTCATAAGCAGATGGTCTCTAAGTAGTTGTAATTTTGGATTCCTTTGGGAGGAGGTAAGTTCAGGGTCTTTCGACTTTGCCATCTTGATCCCCCCTCCTGCCAATGGAATGATTTCAATATTAAATATTCATTTTGCTTTTGTTTTCTTTTAAATTTAGGTATAGAGTCATTTCTTATGTACTCTGTTCATGAAGGAATCAGGGGAATACCTCTGGAACCAAGTGACAAAATGGATGCTTTGATGCCTATCTCAGGAACTTCATTTGCTGTGGGAATAGATTTCCATGCAGGTAAATAGCTTTTTATTCATAATTTATGTATGGTATTTTGATTTATTAAACATGATGGAAATAGGACCTTTCCATCTGTACTCTGATAGTCAAGATGAGGAATAAGGAAACAAATCAGAAGTGAATTTATAAGCCTTACACAAATTGTTATAAATATGTTTTGTCTGAAAAAGTAAAATTTTTCTAACATGTAGCAATATAAAAATGACATATTTGTCACTTGGTTGCTTTGTTTTTACTTTTTTATTTTTCAAATGGCATGCTTACTTTTCTCCAATGATACATATTAAAAATAAAACACTTTAGCTTATATACTTAAACATATATATTTAAAATATTTTTCAGAATGTGATTATCTATTCTAATACAGGTAGCAGCAAATGAAAATGTTAGGCACTCAGTCATGTCTGACTCTTTGCAATCCCATGGATCTTAGCCCACCAGGTTCCTCTGTCCATGGATTTCTCCAGGCAAGAATACTGAAGTGTGTAGCCATTCCCTTCTCCAGGGGATCTTCCCAACCCAGGGATTGAGCCTAGGTATTGCAAGCAGATTCTTTACTGTCTGAGCCACCAGGGAAGCCCCAAGAATACTGGAGTCCACATAATTGAAACAATTATAAATGCTAAGCCATTCTGTATTACTTTTCAATACAGTAGCTATCATTTTAAAGTCAGAGTTTAACTTACCTTTTTATTTTAGCAAACAGTGAAAGAAAGCAGATTGGACGCTATCATTTTTCTGTGGCTAATAAAGAGTATATTGTTGGGGGCCAGAGTGAGGCACTCGGCCCGTGGCAAAGGTCATGAGGAAGGAGGCTCGACATACGCAAAGGCGGGATCGAGCCTCAGGAGTCCCCCTGGAAATCCTCGAGCATCTACCCCCATAACCAGAGCCTGCCTACTTTACTACTTTGTGCTCATCTACACCTCTGACTTTACGGGGGGCTGTCCCCCACCACCTCTTTCAGAGAAGGAGTTAACTTAGAGCTCCAGTTAATAAAAACTCCTGGGCGTGACAAGAGTGTTTTAACCTACAAACTCCTCTGAAGGTTCTCTAGCCTGCCTGACAGGCTCGTCCGGCCACATGTGACTGCTCACAGCCTCCCAACCGTGAGAGGCACGAGATGCTTTAAACCTTCTAAAAACAGGTTCTTTAGAAAAGTTAGAAAACTATTAGTATAAGTATAGTGGGCTGATTAGAAATTGTATTGGTGAAGGGTTTTTCATTTGTTGAGCCAATGTTTGTTGCTAAGTCTCCATATCCCCTGCCCTTACACACATTAATGAATATATAGAAAAAATAAGTATTAACCTTTGATATTAATCACGTTAGACCTTAGGCTAAGTAAATTCTTTCCTTAACTAAAACCCACTACACCCTCACCCTATAGGAATGTAACTTTATTTGGGTGGCGTCTGTTTTAAGAATAATCACCCCTGGAGAAATAAGTGTCCTGGTTGACTGACCACTGTCACAAGGAGAGGGTCATAAACTGTCAGCAGGCCCCCTGGCCAGAAGATGATGTAACACCCCTAAGACCTCTGTATACATTTGTATGAAGCACCTGACTTTGATAAAAGTCAGGACTGCTGACCCCGTGTAATTTTTGCATAACATCTCAGTGTATGAAAGTAGACCATGGAAAATAAAGAATTGGGATCAGTTTCTCGAAATATTGGTCTCCCCATGTCACTCACTCTCTCACTCTGGCTGAGTCCCCATCTGGAGCACGGAACCCGCCATGCTTACTAATTATGCCTGGGCTTCTAAGATCCAACCGGGGAGGCCTCAGTGTCTCCTCTCCTTTGGGAGAACGGAAGGACGCCTGCGGCCTAAGTAAGTGGTGCAAACTTCTTGTCTTGAAGTTTTATTGGTCTCCCGCATAAACCAAGCCAGTCAGCCTCTTTTTTCCACTGAATTTTCCTACTGAGCTATCCTCATTCTATTACTCTTTATATCTCTAATTAATATCTAATTGAAACTATTGTATCCTGATCCTCGCCGACGCCGTTCCCGCTTCGCATACCCTGGATCAGCCGGGGCTGGACCCCGGCAGTATATGATGGAGGGGCCAGTTCCCTGGTGGTCTAGTGGGTGGGATTCAGCACTTTTACTGCCAGGGCCCAGCTTCAGTCCTTGGTTGGCAAACTGAGATACCACAAGCTGAGTGTCAAAGCCAAACAAATGAACAAAACAAATAAACAAAAAAAAACTTGTGTGATTGGGCATTGATGGTAGAAACTGTTAAATCTATTGTAAGATATAAGTCTTTTGTTCTAATTGCTAAATTCACATATAGCATAAGCATTGGATATACTTCTTTTGTTAATATTAATATTTATTATTCTATGCTTGAAGGATTAAATTTATAAAAGCAGATTTTTCCATCTCTCATCCAACCAAGTCTTGTGCTTCTTGTTTTAGGTTTGAAGATATAATTCATGTTCCAAGTTATTATTTTTTTTGTATGTAAAGACAATTTTATCTAATATTAAAATAATTCTTCTTTGACCTGTAATCTTTAAAAAAAACTAAGCATCAATACATGAGCTTCTGATATTAAGCCTATTTTTTCCCCTCAGCTTTTACACATTGTTTAATCATGTGTTAATGCAATGCATGGCTATAAATTAAAAAAATTACTGGGGATTTTCACAGATGATTGAAAGATGGGTTTTATTAAGAAGATTATTTGTACTAAATACTTTGAATCACAGAAAGGCAACTTTCCTATGATTTTTAAATGGTTAAATGGTTTTCCCAAATATATTTAGACAGATATAGCATATTTTATTGATTGATATGTTAATTTTTTCCAAAATTAGCATGTTTTTTGATCAAACAAGGCTCTTTGATCCAATCTCATTATTTGTGGAATACTCCCTACCCTACCATGTGTAATCTACACTGCCTTTATTTACAAACATATCTTTCTTTAGAATTTTATTAATAGGATTTAATAGATGCAAAACTAAGAAAAACTTGAACTTCTTGAAAAGTATATTCACATATGAATTTTTACTAAATATACATAATCCCATGTTTTAGCTGGCATCACATATTTGATTCTTTTAAAAACTCCATAATGATTTTTGAAAGTATTTGATAAATTTCCAAATCAAATGTCAAATAAGCCATTTGGTCAAATGCTGTGATTAGATCATTAGCAATCTCTTGTTCCTTAAGGGAAAACTGATCATCTGTATGAGTTGAATTTACTTTCCAGGGTTTTATAATGACCCTGAGATGTTGAAGTTTCAAATAATATGCCACTAGAGAGGTAATTTTATTTGCAAAGAATAGTATTCTCCCTATTTCTACATCTGTGCTAAGTCACTTCGTGTCCGACTCTTTATGACCCCATGGACCATAGCCTACCAGGCTCTTCTGTCCATGGGATTCTCGAGGCAAGAATACTGGAGTGGGTTGTCATGCCCTCCTCCAGGGGATCTTTCCAACCCACAGATCTAACCCCTTTCTCTTATGTCTCCTCCATTGGCGTGCAGATTCTTTACCATTAGTGCCACCCTGGGAAGCTCCAAATCCATAGTAACTACTGATACTTTGTAATAAACATACTTTGTATCAAAATAGTTTTTCAATAGAACAATTCCTAGTTATTTGTTAAAACTTTGTGTTCTTCATATTGTACCTGTCCATATTTTAAAATTGCATTCTTAGAAAGGAAGGCTCTTTAGAAAATAATTTTATTCTAAATGTAAAAGGATTGCAAGCATTTGGAATAGTCATGTGAAATTAGAATGCTGAATAGTCTATTAAAATTTCTGTTAATTAGAAAACAGAGAGATAGAACTTGCTTTGAAATCAAAGATGGTCAGACATAGGGACCAATAAAACCTATGGTGGGAAGAGGCCAGATTTTAGCAACAGACAACCTGGATTCTATAACCAGTTTAAACCCTTAACAAGTGTTGACCTTGGGTACATTACTTAATTTTCCTGAGACTCAGTTTCCTCACTTTTGGCGGTATGAGAATATTTAGATCACTTTGTGCAAATGTTTGAAACGTTTGATACACATAGGTACTTAGAAAATAGTGATAATATAGAAATCAATAAATTTCCATGGAAAACAGTAAATTGTAGAAGTTAGCATATGTGATATATATTTACAAACCTCTTCTGCAAACTATATTTAAACTCCCAGTTAGCAAGGATTTTGATTTCTGTTTTTTTTTTTACTTTTTTTTTTTTTCTGTTCAGTTATCTGCATAGATTAGTAGTTGTTTCTTAACTTCTTGGAGACAGAAAGAGTAGGTTAGTAAATTTCTCTAGTGAAAATGAACTTAATGATAATGAATAATATGTAGAGCAGATATTTAAAGATTAAATAACATCACCAGCTCTTTGAAGTCATTAAATATAAACCTAGGAGGCTAGACAGTGTCTGATGGACAGTACTTAGACAGTAAACCAACAGAAAACACTAATAGTGATGGTGGTGGTGGCAGTCTTATCAGGAGTTTTTGACCATGTTTCCACATACCTTTGGTGCTTCCTTCTACTATATAATCTGATCCTTTTATGATTGCATTTTATGAAAATGTATAGCATCAGAATAAGTTTCAGAAACTTGATTCATATCAATATCACTGTAGACAGTATAGAAGTTCTGTGGCTAGGCTGAGTGAAGCTGCTTTTGAGGGGAAGGAAGGAAAATAACTGAATTGCCCCAGAGAGATTAATATAAAAAATAATTTTTGATACATCAATCCTTTTTATCAAGACCTTTATAACCTGATCATAGGTTCTTCCTCCAGTAGTTCCCTATGCAGACATTCTATCTGCTCTTCTTTTATTGATTGTATTCACTTTAGAGACATAGTTTCTACTTTTAGGATCAAAATAAAGATGACAAAATATAAGGGCACAACAGCCTCTTATTCTAAACATAATAAGTAAATGGTGTGAAGAAGGATTGCTTGTCAAGTATGACCATCATAATTTATATAATATTATTTCACTACAATTCTAAATGTCTAAATATATGCTCAAATCCATACCTTTCACAAGGATTAACACATCTGAATCTTGCTGGGTTTTGGTTGTAATGAATTAAAGTTTTCTGCAGTGAGTGAAAGAATTTCTTTCACCAGATGAAGCGATTCTGGATACTACCCACAGAAGAAAGAAGACCCTGTGGCTATTTCAAAATGTTCAAAGCATTCTTTATCACTTCACTGGAAAAGTCCCATTCCACAGGAAAAAAAAAAAAAAATCAGCTTTGAAAATCCTGGCCTGCTGGGTGATATCCCTCCTGATGAATGAATACTGCATTTGATGTTTTACAGATATATTTTAATTAGGGGAAAAGCCTTCATAACAAAGCTCACTGCTCCAGTTAGAAATGTGATCTTTAGTAAGCAATGCTCTATTCAATTTCCTCACCCCCACTTTGGAGATATTCATGACTTTTTCATAATAATCACATAATAGGATATTACTTAACTGGATGAAATTCTACTCAGAGCATAATGATTTACTGAACTTTTCCAGCTTACATTCTTTTTTCATCTTTTATCTCTTTTGTTCAAATTGGAGTTATCCAACTCAGTGTTAACAAATGTTGATTACTATCTGCTAGTTAAGTTGCTAAGTTGCTGTGGGAAATAAAGATAAACAATAAATAGTTTCAGAAGTAATGCATGAATGGATAATCAGTAGGATTATTTTTTTTCTTTTTTAAAGAGAGCATCGAAGAGCCATTATTGTGATGTCATTGCTTTACAGTTACTATGGGGAATATTCTAAATGCCTTTTTCCACCATCACACAGTGATCTGGCTATTAAGACAATACACAAACTGACAGAACATACCATTACACATCTGTTAAAATCTAGAGAATATAAAACACAAAGACTAAATCCTAATGCAACCTATAGACACTAATATAACCTGTAGACCTATCAGGGTAGGTTCAATACTTGTAACAGATGTACCACCCTTATTGAGATGTTGCTAGTGGAAGAGGCTGTGAGTGTAGGAAAGGAAAGGGCATATGGGGACTCCTGCTCAAATTTGCTGTGAATTTAAAATGGCTATAAAAATAAAGTCTGTTATAAAAGTACACAACAACACTGAAAGAGAATATGTGACACGATACTGTTGCTGTGTTTACACAGTTGAATGTCATTTGTTTCCATGAAAGACTTTCTTCTTAATAGTCTCACATCATTTACATCTATCTTTGAATGTTAGAATGAACTTTTGACTCAATCTAGTGGCATTTCTCATGTTACAGATAAGGAAACAACCCACAGAGATCAACAGGGGGAGTAGTAATGGAGTGTCCTACTTTTAATTCTTCATGCTATGCCATCTTGCATTTCTAACGTCTTAAACACGATCTAACTTAGACCATTATTGGCACTACTTGATGAAACTGAATTGCACTTCTGTAAATTTATACTGATAGAAGATCATGTTTTATTTTGATTTATGTAAAGAATCATATGGCTTTAAATCCATTTAATAATTGAAGCAGGTGACACTCAAGTGAGAGGCTCGTTTTCCTTTGCTGGGAGGCTAAGCAAACAGCTGTTTACAATTTTTTTCTAATAACCATTCTGTCACCAACCAAGGCCAGAGAAGAATTATAGAAAGAATTCATTTTATGTCAGTAACAGCAATAGCTTAAGAAATACAATACTGTTGCTTTCAGACATTTTTTCAATTTTATGAAAACCATTTCCTTGGAGACAAAGTGACTTTTTAGGGCTGGTTCAATTTCTTCTTGTTCTTTTGACAGTGAACCAATACTGCTTTGTGCTGTCATTTTAAATTTGCTTCAAGACTGTATTTTCAAGTCATGTGAACAGTTTGTATGTATTTGTAGATAGGCAAGTCCAGTAAATCTTTCAAGACGTATAATACCAACTACCATAAGAAAACAAGCTTTCCAACACTACCAGGAAACAAATAACAACCATACATAGAATAAGTCATTATAGGTTAAACAAATTATTGGAAGTAATTCACAAATCCTTTTTGGATAATTTTTGAACTCAGAGCATAAAATACAAAGCAAAAGAAAGTAACCTTCTGTAAGGCTTCTGGAGTTCTCAACAGGTTACCTGAAATCAAAAGCTCCAGAAGATTCACAGTGATGACTTACTATGATGAAAGCTTTGGTCAGTCAGCTTATTTAGGGTATATCATTCTGTTATCGGAAATGTTACAAAGTTTCATGAAACTTTTTTCTCAGGCAGTTAGCATTCCTCATGGAAGTGAAAGGTCCCAATACCAGCTTTGTACTTATTCACAGAAGTACATCCAGTCTGTTTGAACACCTTTTCCCCCCTCTTCTGAGTCTCTCTGTGCTGCTGTATTTATTTTTAGCTTCTCAGGATCCTTTTCAACTTAGGATTCTCTTCAGGTACCTCTTATATGTTTGTATCTGATACTATGATGTCTTTCCTTCTCTTTTCCTTGTCAAAACTGAGTTTTGAACCCTATTCTCAAAAGATCTGGTTACACTAATTCATAATAAATTATTAAGAGTGGCTAAGAAATTGACAAATTATCTTACTGGTATGTTTGAACAAAGCACTGTATATTAACCAAATACTATAAATCCAGCAAAAGCACAATTAAAGACATGTGAAGAAAATATGTTTAGGAATAGGTCAATATTTTGGATGTTTTGCAAATTATTTCATACTCTGTCTCTAAGATAATAGATTGGCATCTATTTAGTTGTGGAAACTGCTGATAGATCAAATGATAATGTGCAGGTCTCTTAGCTTAGGTGCATTTATACCATTCATATTAAGTGTAGCTTTAACCTAGGAGTGTTTGTTTTCCCCATTTTTAGAAAACTGAGGGCAGATTAGTCCATTTTCCTTTTTAATACCCTTTCTTTAAAAATAAGTTTGAAAGCTATAATTCAGCTTCCAAGATTATTGGCCATTAGTTTTTAATCAAGTAGACAATTTTCTAGTTAAAAGAGGAAAAAAGAAATTATTTAATTGATTTTCTGACTGGCCATAAGGAATGGACGATCTTTAATTCTTTTTTTCTCATTTGATTTTATTCTTAGCCATGGGCAGTAAGTGGTAAGTGGATCCTTTTTGGGAACTTGAAAGGAAAAATGAACTAATTATTTCTATAAAATTCTTATTATTTTTAGAATATGGACCTGGCTAAACTAGAAATCTTAGAGATGGAACCAATCACTCATGGTAGATTAGGAAAAGGATGAAATTAAAATAACATCCTAAAAAATCCATATCATTTTTTTAAGCAGTTACTCCATTATCACAGTTAAATTTGGAAAATTTTATGTGTTTATGCAATGTAAGTGATCAAAATAATCTGTTAAGGAAGATAGTATTTTAAACAATGAAGAAAAACTGGGTTTGAGGATGTGATATTGATTCCAGGGGATGGTGAGGGACAGAGAGGCATGGTTGCAAAGTGCTGCCATGCGTGGGTTGCAAAAAGTTGGACACAATTTGGAGACTGAACAATAACAAAATGAATGCAGAGGAGAGGTGATTGCTTCAGAATGCTCAAATTAAATTATTTATTAAGTACTTGCCTTTGGATTTTTGCCCTTGAAATTCATATAAGTCATGATTGAATAACCAGTAGTGAAGTAATCAATATTAGATCCCTGATAATTTATAATGAGAATTTTAATTATATGGTACTTATGGTTGGAAAAGAAACTTGGTAGACAATATTAGGGAATAGGATTTTGGGGGACAATGATAATATGGTTACCAATTGTAGAGTTACCCCTGATAAACTTAGGAGCAGAAGGTTAATGATACAGCCTCATCTGAGTGAGAGTGGTGGGGGGGCGGGGATGATAGTGATCACTGTCATCATCAAAAGGAGAATAAGAAAATTATTTTCTCTTAATGTTTATATTATTTTTAAATTTTATTTTTGTGTTTTTAATACCAAAAGCATTTTCTGTTAGGGTATAGCCAGTTCACAATGCTGTGATCATTTCAGGTGAACAGTGAAAGGACTCAGCCATACATATACATGTATCCATTCCCCCCCAACCCCCTTCCCATCCAGGCTGGCACATAATGTTGAACAGAATTCCATGTAATGTTTGTATTATTTATCTGTTGCTCTATAACAAATTACTAAAATTTAACTACTTAAAACAACAGAAAAATAGTATAGCATCTATGAGATCCCTTAGGTCTCTTATTAGATTGCCTTCAAAGCACTGGCTAGATATGTGGTCTCATCAGAAGGCTCAACTAGGGAGGATCTGCTTCCAAATTATCAGTGTGGTTGATGGCAGGAATTATATCCTTGTGAGTGTTTGACTGAGGGTCACTGCTCCTCACTGACTATTGACCTTAGTTTCTTGTCATGAGTGCCTCTCCACAGGGCAGTTTAAAACATGATGGTTGCTTCCCTTAGAACTAATGATAATAATAATGAGAGAAAAAAAGCACACAGAAACTGGCTTATTAATATAAGCCAGACCTTTTGTAATCAAATATCATAAGTGACAGCCCATCGCCAAAATATATTAGAAGCTAGTTACTCAGTCTAGCCCACATTCAAAGGAGCGGATTAAAGGGGGGAATGAATACCAGATGACGGGAATCACTGGTGGCCACATCAGAGGCTGCTTACAACAATATTCAAGAGTTTTATTCATATTATCTCTATACATTGCTGTCTAAAAGGTGAATTCTCATTGTCTGTTTGGATTATCTGTGAGGCTCCTCTACAGACAGCTTCTGAATTCTGGTTTAAATCAATTGAGGATGAATTAATATGAAGAACCAGGATCACAGTCTTGAATCTTTTACCTCTAATAAATAATAAGTCTTGGATACCTGGAGAAGTACTCTAGGCAGAGAAAAATAATAAGGCCTAAATAAACTGTTAAATGCTTTACAGATGGAATGAGACAAAGCTGAATATATTTATGTGTGTGTCTGTGTATACACACACACACACATATATATACACATACATATTTCGTAATGTGTGTGTGGATATATATCAGTTCAGTTCAGTTGCTCAGTTGTGTCCAGCTCTTTGCGACCCCATGAATCACAGCACGCCAGGCCTCCCTGTCCATCACCAACTCCCGGAGTTCACTCAGACTCACGTCCATCAAGTCAGTGATGCCATCCAGCCATCTCATCCTCTGTCATCCCCTTCTCCTCCTGCCCCCAATCCCTCCCAGCATCAGAGTCTTTTCCAATGAGTCAACTCTTCACATGGTGGCCAAAGTATTGGAGTTTCAGCTTCAGCATCATTCCTTCCAAAGAAATCCCAGGGCTGATCTCCTTCAGAATGGACTGGTTGGATCTCCTTGCAGTCCAAGGGACTCTCAAGAGTCTTCTCCAACACCACAGTTCAAAAGCATCAATTCTTTGGTGCTCAGCTTTCTTCACAGTCCAACTCTCACATCCATACATGACCATTGGAAAAACCGTAGCCTTGACTAGACGGACCTTTGTTAGCAAAGTAATGTCTCTGCTTTTGAATATGCTATCTAGGTTGGTCATAATTTTCCTTCCAAGGAGTAAGCGTCTTTTAATTTCATGGCTGCAGTCACCATCTGCAGTGATTTTGGAGCCCCCAAAAATAAAGTCTGACACTCTTTCCTCTGTTTCCCCATCTATTTCCCATGAAGTGGTGGGACCAGATGCCATGATCTTCGTTTTCTGAATGTTGAGCTTGAATCCAACTTTTTCACTCTCCACTTTCACTTTCATCAAGAGGCTTTTTAGTTCCTCTTCACTTTCTGCCATAAGGGTATTTTCATACACACACTCATATAAGTGTATATATGTGTGTATGTTACATGCTAGGGTAAGACGTAAGTGAGAAAAGATCCCAGAAGCACTCAAGACTGAATGGGTTTTCAACAACAACAACAACAACAACAAATGTATTATATTAGCCAAAGGCTCAGAGATATCTGGCCATTCAGTGCCTTGGGTTCAAAAAGCCAGGCTGAGGACAGGTGGTAGTTTGTGGTCCTGGTACTAATATCTGACTTAGTAGTTCTATGACAGAGGTTCTCAACTGGGGATGATTGTATGCCCCAGATTATATTTGGCAATATCTGGAAACATTTTTCATTGTCACAACTGAAGGGGTGCTACTGGCATCTACTGGGTAGAAGCCAGGGATTCTGCTAAACAATGCATAAGACAGATTTCCACAATAAAGAATGATTTAACCTCAAATGCTAACTGCCAAGGTTGAAAAATCTAACATATATTTTCAATGACTTTGAAACACACCTCTGATGTAATGCCATTATCCATGAAAGTAGCAGACCCAATGTCATTTTCATTAGGGGACGATTTCTTATCTTAGTCATCTTATTCATTAGTTTCTGGTTTTTTATAACATGAATTTGCCAAATTTGCTTTTGACCAGGATTCCATAAAAATTCTCCAACAAAATCCAGAAACTCATCATATCAACTTTTACAGTTTTTGACCAGTGTCTGGAAAAGTCTTCATGTAATATTAACTTACACTAAATCTTCTACTGACAACTGTCTGACACCAAAGGCTTTTAGGAAAAGGTCTTTCAAGAAAATCCCATGGAAGGAGGAGCCTGGTAGGCTGCAGTCCATGGGGTCGTGAGGAGTCTGACATGAGTGACTAAAGTCTGAGCGACTTCACTTTCACTTTTCACTTTCATTCATTGGAGAAGGAAATGGCAACCCACTCCAGTGTTCTTGCCTGGAGAATCCCAGGGACGAAGGAGCCTGGTGGACTGCCATCTATGGGATCACACAGAGTTGGACATGACTGAAGCAACTTAGCAGCAGCAGCAGCAGCAGGATTGCATAGGGGATACAGAGGTATATGACACCCACAGAATTATGAGCGTAGTTGCCTTCTTGGTACCAATACAGGCTGTGTGTTGACTGATGTTAAATATGCTTAGAATGAGTTCTGTTGTATCCAGTGTTCCTGTCTAGAGTTTTGTGACTAGGTAGGGAGCTAAAATATTTGGCAACAATTGACAGTTCTTTATGCTCACCCACCATGGGACACAGAGCATCTGTGCAAATCTCCCAAGGATAGCATGTTATTCCCCATTGTTTACTGTGGGTAAAGCTTTCTGTCAGTATATTCATCTAGGACTATGCTGAAAAAAAAAAAAAGCCCGATCTTTAGAATTTTGTCTTATTTATTTATTATTTAATTTTATTGAGGACTGAATTAGAGGGGCTAGATGTAAATCAAGTGGGGAAAAACTCAGATGCAACTGGAAATGGAACTTTATAGTCAGTGTATTAAATACTAGAATAGATTACTTATGAGTAATCTGGAGGATTACTAGCTCTGGCTCTGGAGGATTTTAAACAGTTAAAACAAACCACTTCTGAATCCTGATTTCTCTGGGTGTCTTTCAGCTTTTTTTTGACTATTCAACTTCCAATATTAACAGCTTCAACAGTAACAACCTGTAGGCTATTTTTTAAACCCATCTATTTTCTTAGTCAACAGTCATTAGAACCTATGTGAATAGAATCAGAATTAGGTTTCCGTGGTTGAAGCACAGAAAGTGGACTATTGTGAATCTATTCTTTTCTTCAGGGGAGAAACAAAAGAGATGTTCACAGAAGAGATTCTATTTGTGTTCCTGCTTTCCTTACAAATTGAATATTAAGATACTAAAAATAATTGATGATTCCACAGTAATTCAAGGTTCTAACTATATATGAAAAGCTTTTTCTAAATCCTGGGTAAAAGAATTCAAAAATTTTATGTTACTTATGAGACATTATGCTGATTATAAGGAAATAGAGCTAAGATTTATTGGTGACTCGTATTCATAACCTTATTTAAAATGTGACTATAGACATATTTGTTTCCATTTAATGTTTCCCCTTAATACTATTTTAGTAATAAAGCAAGTGATATTTTTGAGCTTGGCTCAGACTTGAATTTATAGATGCAATAAAGAATTACAATGAGTGTATTTGCATACTGTTTACAGTGTTAACTTGAAACCCTATTATCTCAAAATAGGATGATTAAATGAAAAAGTAGACATCCACCAGTTCAATCATCATTAAACATTATTGAAATGAGTTTATGGAGTGATAGTCCTTAGTTCAGCAATCATTTATTGATGGCAGATATCAACTTTTAAATAAATATTTTTATTTATTAATTTTTTTCTAAATTGTACATAATGGGGAATTTGGAAAATTAAGAAACACGGGACAAAGTTGAGACAAAATTACTACACCAACAGCAACTGTTAATATTTCGGAGTATTAACTTTCAGTCGATTTTTTAAAATATAAATATCTTATTTTGATAAAATGTTATCTTAAACTTTTTACTTAATATTTTAACATGAACACCTTACTATGTTGTGATTAACAATCTGTAAATACTATTTTGAATAGGGCTACATTATTTATCATGTGGCTTACCACACTTTTTTTTTTTTTTTCCTTTCTAATATTTTTGAACATTGTGATTGTTTTAAGGTTTTGGGTGTAAGTCTTTTTCATAACATTTGTGATAATTCCTCAAAACACAGTTTCCTTTTTTAAATAACTAATAACTTTTTTGAGATATAATTCACACATTATAGAATGAATACATTTAAAATGTATAAGTCAGTGGTTTGGAGTATATTCAAAAAGTTGTACAACCATCACCAATATCTAATTTTATAACATTTTCATTATTCTAAAGGAAAACTCCATACCCAAGAGTAATTCTCATGTTTCTCCTAATTTCCTAAGACAATCACGAATCTATTTTCTTTCTGTATCAGTTCAGTTCAGTTGCTCAGTCGTGTCCGATTCATTGCAACCCCACGAATTACAGCACGCCAAGCCTCCCTGTCCATCACCAACTCGTTTGCCTATTCTGGACATTTCATATAAATAGAATCATCTGCTCTATGGCCCTCTGTGATGATTTCTTTCACTTAGCATAAAATTCATACATGTTGTAGACTCAGTACCTAATTATTTTTTACCAAACAATATTATATTTTATGAATATATGACATTTTATTTATGCATTCACCAACTGATTGTCATTTGAGTTGTTTTCACTTAAAAATAAGCTTCCAGAAACATTCATATACTCATTTTGGTGTGGAGATATATATATATATATATATTTTTTTTATTTCTCTATTATGTATACCTAGAAACAAATATGATAGGTTATATGGGAACTCTCTGTAAACTTTGAAGAATCAGATCAGATCAGATCAGATCAGTTGCTCAGTCTTGTCCGACTCTTTGCGACCCCATGAATCGCAGGACTCCAGGCCTCCCTGTCTAACACCAACTCCTGGAGTTCACTCAGACTCACCTTCATCGAGTCAGTGATGCCATCCAGCCATCTCATCCTCTGTCGTCCCCTTCTCCTTCTGCCCCCCAATCCCTCCCAGCATCAGAGTCTTTTCCAATGAGTCAACTCTTCGCATGAGGTGGCCAAAATACTGGAGTTTCAGCTTCTGCATCATTCCTTCCAAAGAAATCCCAGGGCTGATCTCCTTCAGAATGGATCTCCTTGCAGTCCAAGGGACTCTCAAGAGTCTTCTCCAACACCACAGTTCAAAAGCATCCATTCTTCGGTGCTCAGCCTTTTTCACAGTCCAACTCTTACATCCATACATGACCACAGGAAAAACCATAGCCTTGACTAGACGAAGCTTTGTTGGCAACGTAATGTTTCTGCTTTTGAATATGCTATCTAGGTTGGTCATAACTTTCCTTCCAAGGAGTAAGCGTCTTTTAATTTCATGGCTGCAGTCACCATCTGCTGTGATTTTGGAGCCCAGAAAAATAAAGCCTGACACTGTTTCCACTGGTTCCCCAACTATTTCCCCATGAAGTGACGGAACCGGATGCCATGATCTTCATTTTCTGAATGTTGACCTTTAAGCCAACTTTTTCACTCTCCACTTTCACTTTCATCAAGAGGCTTTTTAGTTCCTCTTCACTTTCTGCCATGAGGGTGGTGTCATCTGCATATCTGAGGTTATTGATATTTCTCCCGGCAATCTTGATTCCAGCTTGTGTTTCTTCCAGTCCAGCGTTTCTCATGACGTACTCTGCATATAAGTTAAATAAGCAGGGTGACAATATACAGCCTTGACATACTCCTTTTCCTATTTGGAACCAGTCTGTTGTTCCATGTCCAGTTCTAACTGTTGCTTCCTGACCTGCATACACATTTCTCAAGAGGCAGGTCAGGTGGTCTGATATTCCCATCTCTTTCAGAATTTCCCACAGTTTATTGTGATCCACACAGTCCAAGGCTTTGGCATAGTCAATAAAGCAGAAATAGATGTTTTTCTGGAACTCTCTTGCTTTTTCCATGATCCAGCGGATGTTGGCAGTTTGATCTCTGATTCCTCTGCCTTTTCTAAAACCAGCTTGAACATCAGGAATACCAGCCTGTTTTTCAAACTGGTTGAAATGCCTTGCATTCCCACAGTAGTGTGTAAAAAGGTCTAATTTTTCTACATCCTCACCACAAACTGTTATTATCTTTTTTAATAGTCAGAAATGATATCTTACTGTGGTTTTGATTGCATTTCCCTGAGGCATAATGATTTTGAGCATCTTTTGATGTGATTATTGGTCATTTGTATATACTTAGAAGGAAATGTCTGCTCTGGATTTTTGCCTATTTTTTATTTTTTTTAATGTTGAGTTCCTAGAGTTCTTGATTTATTATAGATAAAACCCTTTATAAAGTATGTGATTTGCAAAAGTTTTCTCCCATGGTATGCTTGTCTTTTCACTTTCTGATGTGTTGACAAATGCAAAAGTTTAAATTTTAATGAAGTCCAACTTTTTTTTTTATTTTGTTTATTGTGCTCTTGAGGTTCTAAGAAAACATTACCTCTAATTTAATTCTATGTTTTCATTTCAGTGTTATATTTTAGCTTTTATATGTGGGTCAATAATCTATCTTGACTTAATTTTCACATACAGAGTATAATATCCATGTGGACTTACATGTTGTTCAGTAATGAAATCGTGTCTGACTTTTTAAGACCCCATGGACTGAAGCACGCCATGCTTCCCTGTCCTTCCCTATCTCCCAGAGTTTGTGCAAACTCATGTCTATTGAGACTGTGATGCCATCCAACCATCTCATCCTCTGTCATCCCCTTTTCCTCCAGCCCTCAATCTTTCCAGCATGAGGGTCTTTACCAATGAGTTGGCTCTTTGTATCAGGTGGCCAAAGTATTGGAGTTTCAGCTTCAGCATCTATCCTTCCAATGAATATTCAGGGCTGTTTTCCTTTAGGATTGACTGGTTTGATCTCCTTGGTGTCCAAGGGACTGTCAAGAGTCTTCTCCAGCACCACAATTTGGAAGCATGAATTCTTTGGAACTCAGCTTTCTTTATGGTCCAAATTTCACATCCATACATGACTACTGGAGAAACCATAGTTTTGACTAGATGGCCTTTGTTGGCAAATTGATGTCTCTGCTTTCTGAAACACTGTCTAGGTTTGTCATAGCTTTTCTTCCAAGGAGCAAGTGTCTTAATTTCATGGCTGTAATCACTGTTGTGGTGATTTTGGAGCCCAGGAAAATAAAATCTCTCACTGTTTCCACTTTGTCCCTATGTATTTGCCATGAAGTGATAAGGCCTCATGCCATGATCTTAGTTTTTTGAATGTTGAGTTTTAAGCCAGCTTTTTCACTCTCCTCTTTTGCTCTCATTAAGAGGCTCTTTAGTTCCTCTTCACTTTCTGCCCTTAGAGTGATTAGGTATCATCTGCATATCTAAGATTATTGCTGTTTCTCCCTGACATCTTGATTCCAGCTTGTGAGTCACCCAGCCCAGCATTTCACATGATATACTCTGCATATAAGCTAGGTGACAATATACAGTCTTGATATACTCCTTTTCCAATTTTTAATCAGTCCATCGTTCCATGTTAGGTTCTAACTGTTGCTTCTTGACCCACGTACCAGTTTCTCAGGAGACAGGTATAAGAATTTCCCACAGTTTGTTGTGATCCACATACCCAAAGGCTTTAGCGTAGTCAATGAAACAGAAGTAGATGTTTTTCTGGAATTCTCTTGCTTTCTATGATCCACCGGATGCTGGCAATTTGATCTCTGGTTCCTCTGCCTTTTCTAAATCCAGCTTGTACATCTGGAAGTTTTTGGTTCACTTACTGCTGATGCCTAACTTGGAGAATTTTGAGCATTACTTTGTAGCATGTGAAATGAGTGCAATTGCATAGTTTGAACTTTCTTTCACATTGCCTTTCTTTGGAATTGGAAGGAAAACTGACCTTTTTCAGTGGCCACTTCTGTTTTCCAAATTTTCCGGCATAATGAGTGCAGCACTTTCACAGCATCATCTTTTAGGATTTGAAATAACTCAGCTGGATTTCCATCACTTCCACTTGCTTTGTCTGTAGTGATGCTTCCTAAGACCCGCTTGACTTTCCAGGATATCTGGCTCTAGGTGAGTGACACACCATCGTGGTTATCCAGATCATTAAGACCTTTTTGTGTAGTTCTTCTGTGTATTCTTGCCATGTTTTTTAAATCTCTTGCTTCTGTTAGGTCCTTGCTGTTTCTGTCCTTTATTGTGCTCATCTTTGCATGAAATGTTCCCTTGGTATCTCTAATTTTCTTGAAGAAATCTCTAGTCTTTCCCATTCTATTATTTTCCTCTATTTCTTTGCATTGCTCACTTAAGAAGGCTTTCTTATCTCTCCTTGCTCTTTGGAACTCTGCATTCAGTTGAGTATATCTTTTTCTTCCTCCTTTGCCTTTCACTTCTCTTCGTTTTCATCTATTTGTAAGACCTCCTCAGACAACCGTTTTGCCTTCTTGCATTTCTTTTTCTTAGGGAAGGTTTTGGTCACCACCTCCTGTACAATCTTACAAACCTCCATACATAGTTCTTCAGGCACTCTACCAGATCTAACCCCATGAATCTATTCGTCATTTCCATTGTATTACCCTAAGGGATTTGATTTAGGTTATACCTGCACAGCTTACTGGTTTTCACTACTTTCTTCAATTTAAGTCTGAATTTTGCAATAAGGAGCTGGTGATCAGCACCACAGTCACGTCCAGGTCTTGTTTTTTGCTGATTGTATAGAGCTTGTGCATCTTCAGCTGCAAAGAATGTAATCAATCTGATGTCATTGTTGACCATCTGGTAATGTTCATGTGTATGTAGACTTGTCTCTTGTGTTGTTGGATGAGAGTGTTTGCTATGACTAGTACAGTCTATTGGCAAAACTCTGTTAGTCTTTTCCCTTCTTCATTTTATACTCCAAGACCAAACTTGCCTGTTATTCTAGGTATCTGTTATCTTCCTACTTTTGCATTCCAATTCTTTTTGATGCAAAGGACTTTTTTTTTCTTCCTTTGGTGTCAGTTTTAGAAGGTCTTGTATGTCTTCATAGAACTGTTTGACTTTGGCTTTTTCAGCAATAGTGGTGGGGCATAGATTTGGATTACTGTGATGTTGAATGGTATAAGTTTCATATTTGTTTTGTTAACTTTATTCCTGTTTGTATGCTACTGAAAGGAAATTTATTGATTTTATTTTTGGATTATTCATTATAAATGTATAGAAATAAAATTGATTTTGTATATTGATCCTGTATCCTACAGCCTTACAAAACTCATTTATTAGTTGCAATAGCTTTTTTACTGGATTCCTTAGTATTTGCTGTATACAATGACATTCCTTCTGTGAGTTAGCATGCTTCTTTACTTTTAGTATGGATGCCTTTTTTTCAACTTCTACCTAGTATTTCTTCTTTTTATTTTATTATTTATTTACTTATTTTTACTCTCCTCTTCCTTCTCATCTTCCTCTTCCTCTCCTCTTTCTTCTTTTTTTTGCCTAATTTCCCTGCCTAACATCTATAGTATGCAGACATTCTTTTCTTATTCTTGATATTAAGGGAAACATCCAATATGATACATTAACTAATTACATGATGTGAGCTGTTTTTACTGCTTTCATTTTGTTGATATTCTTAATCTATTCCTAATTTGTTGAATATTTTTATCATAAAGGATTGTTGGATTTGGTTCAGTGTTTTTTCTGTTTCTTGAGATGATCTTGTACCTTATTTGCTCTGATGATATGGTGTACTACATTAATATATTTCCAGATGTAAAAGTTTTGATGTCTCTTTTTGTGGTTTTGTTTGGGCAACTAGTTGGCCTATAGTTTAGCTTGTAGCTTTCATAAGCTAAATCCTTCTCTTAATTATTTACAACAAAAGTCTTTGTTGCTTTTGATAGCACACTTAGAGTTGAACTTCTCCATAGTGTTCAAATAAAGGCAATTGCTTTGGGGAGAGCTTTGGAGTATTCTACTCTTAAGGACTGTTTCTCATTCTGAATAAAATCTGCTTGTCACTAATCCTGGTACTAGAGAGGGTGGTAGTCTCTGGCTTGTCTCTCTTGGCATGGAACTTCTGCTCCAGCAGCAAAGTGAAGTAAGGGCAGTCAAGATCACAGTGTTCTTAGTCTTCCTCTCCTGAGGAAGAACTTGCCCCCTATAGATGGGGCATGGGTCAGTTAGGGAGGCCCTGAGCTTTCTACTGAATCACCAGGAGTTTAGAGTCTGCAACTTGGATTTGGAGGGTGTAAGAAATGCTCGTGTCCTGTCTTTCCTGGTAAGACTTCTTATTAGGAGCTGAGGAGAAAGAGAACCCCATCTTCTTACACAATTCTGGCAATAGTAGAGTTTCCACCAAGCTGAATTGGACAGGATAAGAGGGACTGTTCCTACTAAGATTAACCAATTCTTTAAATTTTTTTTCTCCATTTACCATATACTGTTACATTAATTTTGAGAGATTTTAAACTTTTTTAAAAATAATTTTTACCAGTTTTGCTTGTTTCCCTGGAGGTTGGACCCACTATGCTCCTCATGTCACCATTCTGAGACTAGAATTCTTGGCACTTATTATTCAAGTGTGCACAAATCAATGACATTGTTCAAACTCTTACTGACAAAGTGTTTCTGTATAATTTGTGCAAGAAATATGGAAACAAGTGGCTCAAGCTTAATTTAAATTTTTTTTTCAGGAATTGATGTCTTGTTTACTGAAGTGAAACAAGATTTTGAAGTAGAATTTACCCAGTCATTAAATGAATGCACAAAGATTATATTGTTGTTTAGCTGCAGAAAAGAAAAATTATAATAGACTTAGCTGAAAATTAAGTATAAATATTTTGTTACACTTAAAATTTTATCTGCAATGGAAAAATGTTTCTATGACTACCTTATTCCAAAACCATAACTAAAAAATAATTTGAGATATATACACTATTTTATAAAAGGCAAAACTATGAAGACAGTGAAAGATTAGTAATTGGGAGGGGGTAGAGGTGAGGTGGGGATGAGTAGGTGGGACACAGAGAATTTTTAGGGTAGTGAAACTATTCTGTACAATACAATAACAGTGGACACATATCATTATGCCCTTGACAAACCTATGAAATACACAATACCAAGAGTGATTCCTAATGTAAATTAGAACTTTGAGAGAAAATGATGTGTCACTGTAGCTTCCTTAACTGTAACAAATACATCACTTAGTGTGGGAGGGATTTTGATAGGGAGAAAGGTTGTGAGTATGTGGAGACAGGTGGTGTATGGAAAATCTCTGCATCTTCCACTCAGTTTTACTATGAACCTAAAATTGTTCTAAAAAATTGTCTATTATAAACAGGATTTGATATGTTTGTATAATATACACTCATTCTGGAACAAACAAATATATAAATAAACATCACCCTTTATAGAATAAATACTAAAATATGGCATTTTAATTTGTTATTTTTGATCATTAGATTTAGTAGAGTCCTGTTCATTCAGTGGCTGTTTAGTATTCTGGATTATAGAAAACTATTCAAATGAATAGTTGCTATTCATAACAAAGCACTCCTGCTGCTGCTGTTGCTCCTGTGTATCTCTTCTATGAGCATTAATATATTCCGTTGTGTTTTGCAACGATTTTCCTGGGGTGACAATATACAGCCTTGACGAACTCCTTTTCCTATTTGGAACCAGTCTGTTGTTCCATGTCCAGTTCTAACTGTTGCTTCCTGACCTGCATACACATTTCTCAAGAGGCAGATCAGGTGGTCTGGTATTCCCATCTCTTTCAGAATTTTTCACAGTTTATTGTGATCCACACAGTCAAAGGCTTTGGCATAGTCAATAAAGCAGAAATAGATGCTTTTCTGGAACTCTCTTGCTTTTTCCATGATCCAGCGGATGTTGGCAATTTGATCTCTGGTTCCTCTGCCTTTTCTAAAACCAGCTTGAACATCAGGAAGTTCATGGTTTATTTAACTTATATGCAGAGTATATCATGAGAAACGCTGGACTGAAAGAAACACAAACTGGAACCAAGATTGCTGGGAGAAATATCAATAACTTCAGATATGCAGATGACACCACCCTTATGGCAGAAAGTGAAGAGGAACTCAAAAGCCTCTTGATGAAAGTGAAAGTGGAGAGTGAAAAAGTTGGCTTAAAGCTCAACATTCAGAAAACTAAGATCATGGCATCTGGTCCCATCACTTCATGGGAAATAGATGGGGAAACAGTGGAAACAGTGTCAGACTTTATTTTTGGGGGCTTCAAAATCATTACAGATGGGGACTGCAGCCATGAAATTAAAAGATGCTTACTCCTTGGAAGGAAAGTTATGACCAACCTAGATTGCATATTCAAAAGCAGAGATATTACTTTGCCAACAAAGGTTTGTCTAGTCAAGGCTATGGTTTTTCCTGTGGTCATGTATGGATGTGAGAGTTGGACTGTAAAGAAAGCTGAGCGCCGAAGAATTGATGCTTTTGAACTGTGGTGTTGGAGAAGACTCTTGAGAGTCCCTTGGACTGCAAGGAGATCCAACCAGTCCATTCTAAAGGAGATCAGCCCTGGGATTTCTTTGGAAGGAATGATGCTAAAGCTGAAACTCCAGTACTTTGGCCACCTCATGGGAAGAGTTGACTCATTGGAAAAGACTCTGATGCTGGGAGGGATTGGGGGCAGGAGGAGAAGGGGACAACAGAGAATGAGATGGCTGGATGGCATCACTGACTCGATGGACGTGAGTCTGAGTGAACTCCAGGAGTTGGTGTTGGACAGGGAGGCCTGGCGTGCTGCGATTCATGGGGTCACAAAGAGCTGGATGACTGAGCGACTGATCTGATCTGATCTGATCCTGAGAACTCAACAGTGGTAGCAGCTTTAATGATAGACATATTCCAAACAGGAAAACGAATCTCGGGGACAAGAGGAAAGTTTAGACATCTTTCTCCAAATACAAATCTTTTTAGTGACAAATTTGGAAAAATCAAAGCTTGATTTTATTAAGGGAAGTGCTATCTCCTCAAAATGGTATTTAAATAGTATCATGCCTATGTGTCAGATATTTCAGGAGAAACATGAAACCATGAGATCATGGCTCAGTTACTTGGCATGAATTGTGCTTGAAGATTTTCTGGGGAAAAAATAGTTCTTAGAATATTAATTGTATATTTATATCAACTCAGGTGTCAAAGAATGAAATACAAAATTTGCATGGAATTTAAAGCTAAAATATTTCAAAATACACTAAATGGTGGAAAAATTAAGAACCATAGTCATTGTTAAAAGGATTTTTGAACATTTATTTCTTCAACTTTGAAAACTGGGTTTTATTCATGTTGCTGTAGAGTACTTCTGTTTTCAGATACTTTATGTAGAGTTTTCACTTGCACATAATGCATGCCGAAAAGTTAAACTGTGTAGGCGAACATTGGCTCTTTGTTTGGTTTTGTCTTTTTTACTCAGATCACAGATTGGATGTCTAAAACGGTTTCAGTTTACTGGGAAAGTATGCCCCATCCTTAAGAGACAGTTCAGGATACCTAAGAATTGTGTATTTAAGGTCACTTAGACATTGAAAGTCTTTTCACATTTACTGTCACACTTTAGGAATGATTGAGAAATTTAATCTGGAAATTCCTTTTGCATTTGTGTCATTTTCCTTCTGTGTGAAATACTAGAATCCCCTTGTCACTACACTTATAAATAACAAGGTTAAGATTAATAAATGATATGACCTTGCAAGCTTTAACTTTTTGAATTTAAGTTTTTCAACTGATAAAATGTATATGAATCTGTGGCAAGAAATAAGTAATGACAAGTGTCCATGCTTTGTTTAACAAACTCCCCCATACTAGAAAGTCATCAATTACCGAAGCAATTGTAAAACATTTTTCATATATCAATTGTGGTTTGTGAATATAGAATAATATCAAAATAACTCCGTATGCATTAAAACAAGTATAAAACTTGAAATCAGGATGGACTGGTTCACTTTTTACACCTCTGTTTCTGGTTGAATTCCTGCCATTTATCCTTAGAGGATTCCCCATGCTTTGTTTCACTGTACTCCTGTAATTGATTATAGTCTCCAGATGTCCAGGCCAGCTAATTTTTGTTGTTAAAGACAGTTTCCCACTGGTAACATTAGTTCTTTTAGTCAGTTTCAAATGAAATTTATAGTATCAGGATGGACATACAAAACATCATTATATTATTATGATTCAAAATTTTGTATGGATTGACAATATACTGAAATATAGATAAATACTCCTAGGGCTTTTTTAAAATCTTAGCAATAGTAATGTGTTGACAGCTCTTGATATCACATCAGGTGTTCAAATTTTAAATGAGCCATGATAATTATGTTTTTGAACAGAAAGACTAAATGGCCTGGAACAATCAACTTGCCCTCTGTCCTGGAAATTGCTCCCTATGAAAAATAGTCCTGCATTTGCAATTACACATAATCCTTAATTCTGAAAATTGTTGTCATTTGCTGACTTGGATGCTTTACACACTTCCAGAGTTACTTATTCTCTGAAGTTCTTCTCCATCCCAATGTGTTAACATTATGCCAGCTGTCTCAGATCATTTTTAAATTATTTCTGTTTTCATTTAATCAGAGATTTACCAGAGTCTGACATGAGAGACTTTAGAGCTTATCTAATCCAAATTGATTATTTTTCATGTAAAGTAAAAAAGTTTTGTTTCAAAATGGCCATCACGCGGACAGACTTCATAGAAACAGAGACACACCTAAGGAACTCTGCACCAGGTCTCACTGTTTGAGTTTTCCCAGATACACAAGCAAGCGAGCTTTCACATGATTACATTCTCTAGCATTCTGCTCACCCCAGCTGATGGCAAGCAGAGTAGAGACATCAGAGCAGGAAACACTGCCCCTGCTGAGTCTTGCTCCTATGGCAGGTTCATAAGCAAAACTGTGGTTTTTGGCCCAAAGTTCTGCAATGATTTATTACACCGCCTTAGAAACTGGCACAGAAGCCCAGACTGTTGAAGTGACTTGTCCAAAAATGCACATCTGTGAGTGACAGAGTTGGTGACGGATAATAGTGTTCTGATTGAGCTTAATAATTCTACTTCATCTTAATAGTTCTTAATAATTCTACTTCATCATTCTTTTTTTATTTAATATGTTTGGATGTGTTATTAGATTTTGCTTAATTTTTCATAAGGCTATTTGAAAGGAAATAGTAGGGTTTTGATTTTTTTTCTTCCTTCTTGCTACCACAGCCTCTTCTTTGTTGTTAATGAACATAGCTTTATGTTGAAAGTAAAGGCCCAAACACTTTCCTTTTATTCTCTTGCATTAAATGGCTTCATTTTGCCTGCTGCTGGCAAAAATCTAACTAAAAAGCTCTAATAAATAATCAGTAATATACAAACCTGTCCTTAAATGCATACGGTGAGAAATTAAGTGCTCAAATTCAGAAAAGAAAAAACATGACTCTCCTGTGTGTATTTGCAAATTCAGAATAATCACAATAAAATACAGAATTAATTACAAGTTAACCTTGTGAAACATAACTTGATTATTTCCAGGTTATTATCAGTGCTCTGAGCATTGGAATATTTCAACTATGATTCAAGTTAAATGGGTTTTAATGATTATAGTCTAGGTGACTCGCAAAATAAAAGAATAAGGTAAGAAGCCTACATATTCACCTGCTTAGCAAAGCTACAATTTGATTCAATATAAGGTAAAATAATTTATTAATAATTTTTACTACATTTTTATTTAGATTTAATTTTTTTTTGTTTCAGTTTTTCTACTTTTAGAAAAGACAGTCATCTTCATTTATTACTCTTTTTGTGAACTCTATAAATAGAAAGGAAAAAAGGGAGTTTATATGTAGGCGAATTGGAGAAGTGCTTTGAATTGAAGAGTATCTTTTACAGAGTTCTTTCATTGATAGAGCAGAAATGCACCAGTATCTCCAGAAGGGCTCTTCAAGTGTTTATTTATCAACTGTATCATGAACCATATATTAACCCAAGGCTGGACAACTTCTCATAGATATCATAAAACCTCAGGAACAATCCTGTGTAATAGGCTTTATTCTCATTTTAAGGATTTGTAACTCAGACTTCAGAAAGGTTAAATGATTTGTTCAAAGTCCCATATCTGATACACTATGGTGCCCAAATATTCAGTTCTCTACTGCCTCTGAAGCTCAGTTTTCTTTCTACCTTACAATATTCCCTCTGCTAAACAGTAAATAGTTTATTTGATTACTTAATCCTTTGAGTCTGAAGAGACAAGTTATAAGCTAATATATAGTCATTGTGAAAAAGATTTTTCACAGACAGATTTTTCATACTGAAGATAACCAAATGGCTTTTGCCTTGGAAAGGAAGTTGGGGAAGGTCGGGCAGTGGAGTATCTGAGTTCAGGAAGAAAATATTTTATTAAATGGAGCAATTCTGATGAAGGACAAAAATGAGAGAGGAAGAAAAGGGAGAGTGAACTCTCAAAGTGGAAAGTATTAAAAAATAATTTTCAGCCATTTTGTAAATTGTTTCAGCATAGTCATAATTTTAATAAAATGAATGAGTGCTCAGTATTAATTTGAAAGTAGAGAGCAATTTTATAGTAGTTTTTTAAAAGTTTAAAAACTACTGGATCAGATTGGATTCTTCTCCTATTGTAAAATACAACAGAAAAACAAAAATGTGTTGTTTTTTAAAAGAATTTCAGTAGTAGAAATTGACCAATTAGGCATTGGCTTGTTGACTTTAAATTCAGTAGAGCTGATCACTTTTGAAGGAGTTGACCTTTAATTCCTTAAAGTAGTTTTACAAATTCTTCTTTTGCATTTGAGTCATCTTTTTATAGGGTGCTTTAAAAAGAAAGAATACCATCAAATAAATGTAAAATGTGGGGTACAAATTTTCATATGCATATTGGCTTCCAAGAATTTTCTCAGTGAAAGTGAATAGTCTGTCCCTTGTCTGATTACTTTTTCCTACTACTGCAATAGTACAGTATTTCAGTTTGAAAAATAATGATATATTTGACCTTATTCTTTTTAAGCAGCAAGTAATTTAAAATACGATATTATTATTGAATTGTGCTGTTATCCATTGGCCAGTTTCATTGGCCCAACAATCTTGAGCACCTACACTGTGCCAAACTCTTACAAACTGAAGGTACAGCAGAAACAAAACTGGCAGCATCTCTGTTCATGTGGAGCTTATATCCTAGCGGGAAAACTAGATCACAAACACTCATTCCCCTCCCCAATATAATTTGCTGTCAGACAGTGATAAGCACTAAGGAGGAAAAGCAGCTTTAAAGAGTGGAAGATTCAAAGCAGCTGCTATTTTAGATGATGTGTTAGGAAAAACGTGGAGAGGTAAATTTTAGCCTGAGTGAAAGAAATGAGAATCCTGTGCAGATTCACTGGAAAGCAGAGTACAGTAAGCCTTAAGATAGAAGTGTGTTGAACTAGTGTTGAACTAGTGAGTTGAACTAGTGAGGTCAGTGGGCTGCAGCCCTGTGAGCCAAACTGACAGAGAAGTAAATTCCTTGAGATTTGGGTAGAACTTGCCTCCTTCTACTTCTTGGCCATATGAATGACCTGGCAGCAATAATCCAATCTTTGATTATCTTTGCAACCCAGATAGGGTCGGGGGCTTATCTGATGGTGTGAACCGAAGCTTAGTTTCTGAAGGGTCTGAATCCTTGGTCATAGTTCTCAGACTGGGGTTGCTGGATGTGTCTTTTTCGGGAGAGTACTAGAAGGCTCCTGAGTGAAAGACCCAGGTTTCACATATACTCCTTCCTGGCTGCATGGTACGAGAACAGTTGTACTTCCTCATGCTGCTCAGGGTCAAAAGTCCATGCTGGTTTGGAGACTTAGCTTTTCATCTGGTCATCCTCTAGACACAAGAAGTGCAGATTCTCTTGGCAGCTGGTGTAGCTTGTAGTTCAATGAGACCCTTGCAGGGGTCGTTTGACAAAAGTGTAGCCCTTTGCAACCAGGAGCTCCAACCCTACAGAATCCAGAGTCGGAGGAAAGGAAAACACAAAGTCCTCCAGGGGGTCATTGAGAGTATTTGTTTCATCTTTTAATTCTTAATGCACTATCCTCAGAAGCAATCTAATTTTTATCACCATAGTTTAGTTTTGCCACTTTTAGAATTTTATTTAAGTAGAATCACACACTATATATTCTTCTGTGTCTTTCTTTCACTTCAGGCCATCATATCCATGCATGTCTTAGTAGTGAGTTCCTTTTCCATTGTGTGAATACACTGTATTCTGTTTATCTATTCTTCCATCGAGGAATGTCTTGTATGTTTCTAGTTTGTGGATTGTATGGATAAAGCTTTGGACTTTCTTGTACGAAGCTTTTTATGGATATTTTACTATTTAACTTTATGATCTAATCATCATATTTCATACATTGGGAAAATAGAAATAAAATACAACATATAGTGTAGGATTTATAGGAAGACATTCTTCATACATGTCTTAAATAAAGACTTTGTCATGGCATGCATTCATTCAATTTGACATCCAAGGAAAGAAGGCAGATCCACTTAGTCACTCACTACATTTCCTAAAGCACTAGAGTTTCCTTTTGTAGACGCCTATCCAATTATCTACTAGTCTGTCACAGTTTTTCTTTTAAGATCTAAGACTTAAGCTCAAGGTAGTATAGCAGAAGGAAAGGATACACACACACACACATGTAACATACATATATAGAGAATTATTATAGTTCTTCTTTGATAATGGGAAATATTTAAAATTTGCTACTTCAGAAAAAGTCTTTGTCCTTGATCTACCCTCTTAAGATGCTCTGTCACAACTTTCTAAAACTATTTCATTTGTATTCTCACTGAATCAAAATGTCTTAAAGAGTCTGGTTTTCTTTATCTCCCTAGGACATATTAATTTTTTTAGAATGTCTGAGCCTACCTTATTATTGTTTCTTATTAAATTACATCTTTCTTCATTTACTTGATAATGCAAGCTGATATGGGGATCTTTTTAATGTTTTTTTCTGTTTCATCAGAGTTAGTTTTCTAATATAATCTTTAACTTCTCATCAGCATGAGCTTGGTTTAATTGAGGTGAAAAATCATTCCCTTGCCCAAGCTGCTTCAAGACTATTTTTAGTAAACTTGTTCCTCATTCTGCTAAGACCAAGAATAAGACTATTTCTAAAATGCACCCGTGAAAGCCTAGTTCATATAAATACTTTGTTTGCTTAGAGGTTTTGTTTTTTTAACTATTTCTTTATTCCTAAAATGCAAAATTCATGGTTAATAATTCTGGTAAAATGTTGCTGAAATTTCTGCAGATTCTTAGTTTCCTAAATGAATAGACTATTGTGTCATCCAATTAAATTGTGTTAAAGATTAAAGCCTTGTGATATATTTTATTATCATAAAATCTTCTGAATTCAACAGTCAGCTAAAATATTACTGCCTCAGGAAATTATCATCTAAGTAAATTATGTCTTCTCTTACCCTCCTTTACTCTAGATGATTCTCTGCTTTTAACTTCTTTTTAAACCATTTACTTTATTCTATTTGCATTGTTATTAATTGAATACAACATGTACAGTAAGTCCCCTACACATGAATGAGGTCAGTTCTGAGAGTATGTTCGTAAGTCCAATTTCTTTGTAAGTCCAACAAAGTTAGGCTAGGGACCAGCTAACAAAATTGTCTATTTGGTACTGTACTGTAATAGGTTTGCAATAGTTTCCACACAAATAATACATTAAAAGCAAAAAACAAATACAAAAAATAAAGAAAAAATTTTAATCTTACAGTACCTTAAAAAGTACAGTAGTGCAGTACAATAGCTGGGCATGTTCACACCTTTGAAAATTCATAACTTGAAGGTTCGTATCTAGGAGACTTAACGTATTCAATTACCATTTATGGAAAGCTAGAGATAAGCATTGTGAATCCACGATGAGCAAAAATCAGTTTCAATCTACAGGAAAGGAAAATGCATACGAGTAAGCTATGCATTAATTAAGCCCAGCTATGGAGGTAAGCAACAAGGAAGATGGTGATTTAAAATAGGATAATTGAGAAGTCTTCCTGGAGGAGGAAAGCATGGGTCTTAACATCTGAATAATAGTTTTCTGGGTAATGAGGAACAGAAGACATGACATGAGGAAAAGCACAGAGAAGTGATATGATGGCTGTGTGCACAGGGAGTAAGGGCAACTACAAACACGGTGGGAACACAGGGTCAACCTGAGGCAAGAGGTGCGCTAGACAAAACCAAAGCAGGACTATGGGCTGAATCTGTTCCAAGAGGGGAGCAAGGTGGATGCTCTGTGACCAATAGTGTACTCAAATATAGGGTAAAAACATATTACAAATGTTTGTATTTAATTTTTCTTGACCTTTAAAATTTTATATTTATATGCATGTTTCCTATATGTGTACATGTATAATGGGTTTATATATGATATTTACATATAAAATATATAAATATACATATATACACATAGAGAGCAAGAGGGAGAAAGAGAGAATACTCAAATTCTTTTACTCATCAGAAAAATTTTTAGGCCACTGTTCTTGATCATAGATGGTCCCATATGACTTACTAAGTAATCTGAACTTCATCCTAAGTTGTGAGAAATCTAGGAACATGAACAATGGTATGTGAGAAGACCTGATTTGCATTTTAGCTAAGATATTTGTGAAAACAGATTTGAGGAAGATAAAACTGTAGGAAGGACACCATTTAGGAGGCTGTTGCAGTCATTCAGAAGAGAGATAGTAAAGACCTGAATGAGACTGTAGTGGCACATGCAGATTGAAAAACAAAATAGGAATCAAAACCTGAAGGGCTTGGTGATTGATTGGATGTGATGGTAACATAAGTAAATACTGATGGAATCAAGGACAACTTTCAGGTCTTTTGGTGATGGGGAATATGTTCTTCCCATCAACTGAGAGACAGAGAGCAAAGAGGGGATGTAGGGCAGCTCTGTACATTTGTTTGTTTTTAATAATAATATTTATTTATTTATTACTGTGCTGGGTCTTTGTTTCTGTGCAGGTTTTTCCCTAGTTGCAGCAACCCGGGTCATTCTCCAGTTGCAGTACATAGGCTTCTCACTGCAGAGGCTTCTTTTGTTGCAAGCACAGGGTCTAGAATGTGTGGGCTCAGTAGTTGTAGCCCAGGCTCTAGAGTACAGGCTCAATAGTTGTGGCACACAGGCTTCGCTGCTTTTTGGCATGTGGGATTCTCCCGGATCAGGGCTCTAGTCCATGTCTCTTGCACTGGCAGGAGGATTCTTTACCACTGAGCAAACAGGGAAGCCCAGTTCTGGTTTATGTTCTGACATGTTGAATTTGAACTGTTTCATGGCATGAATTCATGCTAGGTTATTCATTCATCGAGCTTTTGTATCTGTAGAGTCCAAAGCCAGAGCAGGCGATGGCACCCCACTCCAGTACTCTTGCCTGGAAAATTCCATGGATGGAGGAGCCTGGTGGGCTGCAGTCCATGGGGTCGCCAAGAGTCGGACTCGACTGAGCAACTTCACTTTCACTTTCATGTGTTGGAGAAGGAAATGGCAACCCACTCCAGTGTTCTTGCCTGGAGAATCCCAAGGGGGAGCCTGGTGGGCTGCCATCTATGGGATCATGGACACGACTGAAGTGACTTAGCAGCAGCAGCAGTCCAAAGTAATGTACTGGATTCTGAGAAGCTAACTAGAAAGATAACATGGAACCTTACTTTCAATGTACTCTCCATACAAGTTGAGAGACAACTGCAACTTACTGCAAAATGATAGGTGATGTTTGTGGCTACTAAGTACTTACAAGAGGGTGACTGATTATTTGGGAAGATTGAAGAAATCTTGGTCATTCTGGCATCCCTTTATGATACAACTATCCTTGAATAAAAAGCATCAATATACAATTAAAAAAAGGTTTATCAGGAATTTGTTTACAAAAATAGAATCATTGTGATTTTTTCGGAAACCTCAGAGCACATTTATATGTTATGTTTTATCATGTTAGCTATGATTAAATAACAGTAAAGTCAACGGAGAAAATAATTATATCCTAAGATTCTTATTCATCCATCACCTCTGAATTATATGGTATGCATAGATATTTAAGACAACCATTGAGGACAGAACTTTTATTGATTCTTTAATAATGTTAATAATAACTCTTTCCAAATTTGAAAAAATAAATTTTTTGGCCTGTCCTTTAAGTACAATAAACACTGACAACTTTAACTAACCTTTAGAGCAAATTTTCTGTATCACTTTTAATAGTAAACTTAAGTTTGCCTTCTGAAAAGGTCACTATGCATCCAAATCAATATTAATTTTTATTATAAATAATTAATTGCTAGTGACTTTGGAAATATATAGCAATGCCAAATGTTTATTTTGAAGAAATTTTATACTGTTTTTTTATTTATTTGATTTTTTAATTTTATGATAGTAATTTATATATTTGTCCTTTTATAAAGCATCTGCTGACAATGCGGGATACCCAGGTTCAATCCCTGAGTCAGGAAGATCTCCTGGAGAAGGAAATGGCAACCCACTCCAGTATTCTTGTCTGGAAAATCTCTTGGATGGAGGAGCCTGGTAGGCTACAATCCATGGGGTCGCAAAGAGTTGGACATGACTGAGTGACTTCACTTTCACTTTCAGAGGAGAATAAGAATATTTTATGTAATTTTACATTTATAAAGATGATGGTAATATTAAACTCAAACCACATTAAAACTTCAAAAGTATACACAATTGTCAAATTTATTATTATACTTTTATTGGCATATGGGATCTTAGTTCCCTGACCAGGGATCTAACCCATGCCTCCTACAGTGAAAGTGTGGAATCTTAACCCACCAGACTTCAAAGGAAGACCCAACTAGTTAGTATACATTTCATTTTGTTATATGATACAGCCTGTATTTTTAATAGTTGATTACATATATTATGTACTAGGCATTACATACTTTCACAAAGCATTTATTTACTTATCCTCACAGACACTTTATTAGTCCCAATTTACATATTGGGAAACTGAACAGAAAGATTAAGGAACTTTAAAATGCCTCTAAGTAATACAGCTGAGATCTATAACTCAGGAAATCCAACCACACTGTGCAAGCTGTTAATTATTATGCTACATTGCTTTCTTTAGTAAACTTCTTAAGGATTTTTTTTTTTTTCCACCAGAAGTAACGAAGAAAACAAAAAACAAAAAACCTCCAGACATATTTGCTGGGAAATCCTCTGTTTTTAAGGTTTATACTCCATCTTTGTCTGACTTAACCAATTTGAGGTAGAATATAGAAACCAAACATTTGAAGAACAAGATTTCTGCCTTTTCCCTATTCAAAATTAAAAGTGATACAGAACATTAGTGTTTTCTGAAGTAGGATGATGGTTTCCTGAAAAAATGTCTGAGTGGGTGTCCCCCGAAGATATATCTACTCAACATGCTGTCTCAATTTTACAGTTTTGTTTTGGATGTCTAAAACAGAATAAATTAAAACCATTTCTGCTTGGAGCTACTATCGGTCCTCTTATCTGAAGAAGACGGGAGTGTGACAGCACGTATGAGTTCTTGTGTGCTACCTGAAAGTCAAAATTAAGCACACAGGACTGTGAGAACTAACTTAATGCATATGAAAAACAGCACATTGGCTATTGCTTTGAAGAGATAAAACAGTGAATGCTTAAGAAAATGTGAAAGATTTTTTTTTGTTACCCTGAGAGGAAACAGTTCAACACCTGAAAATGGAATTGCTTTTATAATGAGTATGTTTAATGCAGATTTCATTCAGGACACAAAAGCTCAACAGGCATATATTTCTTATTTGATAAAAGAGTAATTTAAAAGAGAATGTACATTATCTAAAGGTTTCATAACATTGTACCTTAAGGGGATTAAACTATCTAGAAACTTTGAAGTCTTGCAGATTTTATTTACTCACAAGATGAAGTTCTTACTGATTTGTTGCTGTAGGGAAATTGCCCATTAGGGTTTGTATCGATTTGCCTTTCTCAAAATAAAAGAAACAAATGTCATTCATTAGCACTTTACTGTTGAATCCCTTTTAATATGGACTATTAAGAACTTGGGTCACTTTTAACCTGCAAAATGTCTGAAGAAATGATTCAAAGTTACAAAAGACTAGAAAGTACAACTTAATTCTTATCTGTTCCCAGGTATCAGAACTGGCTGTCATCATCAATTAGGTTCATGATTCTTCCTGAAATAATTTTGTTGTCCCTCCTTCCTATTAACAAAGATGAGCCCACTTATTAAATTGGTTCTTTCTCTGAACTAGGTTTCTAGGAACCATATTGTGTATCTCTCCAAATCCAAATGTTACCCGCTCTTCAAAGATTAGTCAAAGCCTCACTTTTTCCATGAAATCTTTCCTAATGACCTTGACTTTGACCTTGCTTTCCTCCCACTTTCTATAATATAATAGTTTGCTCCAGAGGTTTCATGTGGTGCACCATGACGCAGACTGTGCCAGAAACAGGGCATGACTGGAAAGTAGCAGCTGCTTTGGTAATACTAAACCTTCCATTTTTGTCAGACAACTTACTAGTTAACCAAAAAGATTTCATTTAAAATGTGTCATTTTATTAAAAATTATTTACTTATAAAGAATATATATTATTACTGAATTATATATTACAGCTGAATACACTATGAAATATATACCCAAATAGAAATTTTAAAAGGATCAGATCAGATCAGATCAGTCGCTCAGTTGTGTCAGACTCTTTGAGACCCCATGAATCACAGCACGCCAGGCCTCCTTGTCCAACACCAACTCCCGGAGTTCACTCAGACTCACGTCCATCAAGTCAGTGATGCCATCCAGCCATCTCATCTGTCGTCCCCTTCTCCTCTTGCCCGCAATCCCTCCCAGCATCAGAGTCTTTTCCAATGAGTCAACTCTTCGCATGAGGTGGCCAAAGTACTGGGGTTTCAGCTTTAGCATCATTCTTTCCAAAGAACACCCAGGGCTGATCTCCTTCAGAATGGACTGGTTGGATCTCCTTGCAGTCCAAGGGGCTCTCAAGAGTCTTCTCCAACACCACAGTTCAAAAGCATCAATTCTTTGGTGCTCAGCCTTCTTCACAGTCCAACTCTCACATCCATACATGACCACAGGAAAAACCATAGCCTTGACTAGACGAACCTTTGTTGGCAAAGTAATGTCTCTGCTTTTGAATATGCTATCTAGGTTGGTCATAGCTTTCCTTCCAAGGAGTAAGTGTCTTTTAATTTCATGGCTGCAGTTGGACCAAAAAAGTAAAAAACCACAATGTTAAGGTTTCCGTGTGTTGCTTTGGATTTTCTTAGTCATTCCCTACAGTGTGTATACTCAACTCTGATGTGACTTGTCTGTAACATTATGATTTGATGTGTTAAAATGTGTTATATATAATATATATTGTATATAACATCTGATTCTAAAAATTATTTTATGGAGATTCCTAAAAATGTAGAAACTGAAATAAGATGAACAATTAAGATAGAAAAAAATGAGTGCTAAGAGAAAAATTAAGGAAAAAAATAGCATGAAATGAGAGATAAAATCATGTTGTAAAATTCTATAGAATTTTGGTAGAAGTGGGCAGCAAATTTAACTTTTATACTTCTAATAACTGGTGCAGGAAGAGAAACAATTTCAGGTTTCACAATGTCCATATAATTTTTAAAAATTCAAGCAAAAATACATACTTCTGGTATAGAACATAAACAGCTCAATAAAAACAACTTATTAGGAATGGAGAAAGATCAAAACAAAGTAATCTCCCTATGAACTGACTTATAATTTGACTTGAATCAGGCAGAAAGTGAAGAACAGTAATTTCTAACATATCCGGGGCCAGTGGCCAATCACAATCAACTGAACAAATTTTTTTTAAATTATTTTTTCAAGTTAAAGTCCTCTGTAAACTGGAGGGGAAAATGTCACCCCCAAAGCTATAATATAAAGTTCTGGAGGCTATATCAAGTTCTTGTCTCCCCCTTCTCTTCTTGAAAATCCCTTTGGCAATGACTCATTAATAACAAGATTGTAATGGAGGTTAGGGTGGGATGTGGTGGGGTGGGAGTAACATTTTATAATAGAAATCTCCTTCTCAAGATATTGCTGCTACTGCTGCTGCTAAGTCGCTTCAGTTGTGTCCGACTCTGTGCGACCCTATAGACAGCAGCCCACCAGGCTCCCCCGTCCCTGGGATTCTCCAGGCAAGAACACTGGAGTGGGTTGCCATTTCCTTCTCCAATGCATGAAAGTGAAAAGTGAAATTGAAGTCGTTCAGTCGTGTCTGACTCTTCGTGACCCCATGGACTGTAGCCTACCAGGCTCCTCCATCCATGGGAGTTTCCAGACAAGAGTACTGGAGTAGGGTGCCATTGCCTTCTCCGCTCAAGATATTATACCCTGTTAAATAACTGTTTTTCTTCTTATCTGTGCCTTTTACAGGTTAACTAATAATTCTCAACCTGCACACTACCCTAGACTGAGCAATTTAAAAATCTCTGAGGTGTGGTTGCATCTTTAGTATTCTTTGAAAACTTCCCCAGGCAATTCTAATGGGTAGTCATTTAAAACCAAAAAAAATAGATTATTTAAAGGCAGACCTATTGCTGAGAAAGGGAGCAGTGATTAGAGATAGGTTCTTTCTGAAAAGTGGCTAATCAGAAAGAGGAGGGAATGATAAATTGAGACAAGAGAAGAAGCTGAGAATAAGACATGTCTGGGGCTGAATATGAAGCTGCCACTGGGAAAACAAACCCTGTAGTGGGCGTGTCTAGGAGACCTCTTAGAAAAAGACATTTAATTTTCAGCTTGAAGTCTTTATGTTGTGATAATAAATTTTTGTATCTCATGCTTCTGTGCTATTGCACTGTCTGTATTGCAAGTTTGTATATATAGTTCTGTGTATAAATGTAGGTGAGAGAGTAAGATATGAAAGTGAAAATGAAAGTGAAGTCGCTCAGTCGTGTCCAACTCTTTGTGACCCCATGGGCTGTAGCCTACCAGGCTCCTCTGTCAATGGGATTTTCCAGGCAAGAGTACTGTAGTGGGGTGCCATTGCCTTCTCCAGGGAATCTTCCCAACCCAGGGACTGAACCCAGGTCTCCTGCATTCCAGACAGACTCTTTACCATCTGTACCACTAAGACATGGATTAAGGGAAAAAACTGAGTCCTGAATCTGGACTGAAATGACACAGAAAAGTAACAAAATATTACATTAAGACACATGATGACTGGGAAATGCAGGAGTAATAGCATAAAGGCTCTTCTTACAAAAATAAGAGAAGGTGGTTATTGAAAGAGTAAAAGACCAGAGTTTGAATTAGAGGGAACTGCCATATCTGTCAAAGTTTTAGAATGAAAATCAGCTTGGAGACCATTGTTTTACTCAAACTAGAGGAATTAATGGATTGTGTAGCCTTAAAGCAGCCCTTGCAAATGTAGAAACAATTGGTTTCTGGGTATATCTGTTAAGGTCACTGCTGATAAGTAGCAAAAAAAAAAAAAAAAACATTGTTTTTAATTTAAAAGCTAACTCATGGAGAATGCTTATATTTGATTTTTAAATGAGAAATGTGTCTGCAACCAGCTCATATGAAAGTGATAGCAAATAAAGACAAGCAAGCACTGGTGTTTGGAGCGAGGAACATTGTTCATTTTGATTCCAATAGTCAGTTACAGTGCGGGTTCACTATAAGCATTGATACCAAGAATTGTATTGGCTCCATACAGCTGAATCTTGTTTGTATATAACAACAAAAGCTGACAATGTAACAACAAAGTCCTGACAGCTTTCTCTATAAGATAATAAAGAGTGTAGCTGGTGAAAATTGTTGAATAGCCACAGGTGAAAAATTCTCTAGAACCCAAGCCTGAAGTTTATCAGGAAACCAGAACACATTTTTTCTTGTTGTTGTTGTTATTATTGTTTATTTATTTATATTTTGGCTGTGCTGGGTCTTTGCTGCTGCATGGCCTTTTCTCTAGTTACAGTAAGCAGGGGCTACTCTCTAGTGGCGGTGTGTGGGCTTCTCGTGGTGGTGGTGGCTTCTCTGACTGCAGAACACGAGGTTCTGGGGCATGTGGGCTCAGTAGTTGCGGTACATGGGCTCAGTAGTTGTGGCTCCCAGGCTCTAGAGCACGGACTCAGTAGTTGTGGCCCACAAGCTGAGTTGCTCTGCAGCATGTGGTATCTTCTCAGACCTGTGTCTCCTGTGTTGGCAGGTAGATTCTTTACCACTGAGCTACCAGGACAGCCCCAGGATATACATTTTATAGAATTTTCCATAAGTTAACTTTGGGGATTGAGCACAATCGTCCTTACTTTCAATGTATAGGATAGAGTATAATGGGTCCAACAGAATGGAAACAAAAACAATTGGATAGGTAAACTGAGCTCATCAAAGTTGTAAATTTTAGTATCTAATGTCCTTAGGTAAATTTTTTGTAAATAAAATTTTATTGAAATATAGCCATGCCCATATATTTGCATATTTTAATTTATTTTTAACAACATATAGTTATTTTACAATATTATATTAGTTTCAAGTTTCCCACTCCAGTACTCTTGCTTGGAAAATCCCATGGACGGAAAAGCCTGGTAGGCTGCAGTCCATGGGGTTGCTCAGAGTTGGACATGACTGAGCGACTTCACTTTCACTTTTCTCTTTCATGCATTGGAGAAGGAAATGGCAACCCACTCCAGTGTTCTTGCCTGGAGAATCCCAGGGACGGGGGAGCCTGGTAGGCTGCTGTCTCAGGGGTTGCACAGAGTCAGATATGACCGAAGCGACTTAGCAGCAGCAGCAGCATGTAAATATTTGTTGAATGAACATAATTAAAAAATCATATTTTAGAATAAGTATTGGAGTGCAGTTATGATAGTCTTTCATCCTTTTCTATCTTTATATGTATTTCCACTTTATATCTTTCAAGTTTGTAATAAGATTTTGTCATATTTCTGCCTGATTCTGTTACTAATTAAAACATTCTTGATGTAGCTTATGTTTATTTAGTTATATTCCTGGGTATTAGACTACATATTCTTATATCTTAGTGAAATTATTCCACTTAGGGTGTAGAGGGGTACAATATATATGTTAATATAAGGAAAGGAGAATTGGATGTGAATGGTGATATAAATCTTCTATCCTCTTGGTCCTCCTTAATACATCACTACATGATTGATTTGCTTACTAATAGCCCAAGTATACAGCATAAAAGAATATAAGAATACATCTCAGTTATTCAATGCTCTAATCCAGTGGATTTGACCATTTAGAGATGGTCTCAATGTTACAAATTAATCTATTATTCATATATGGAATTTTCATGAGGTATCTACTGCCCATGTAGCTGTTTTGGTAAATACTGAGTCAATTGCAGTCCCTACTTATCACATATCTCAGACAATTTCCAAGAAGAAATGCAGGGATGCATTTTCAAGTCAATATAATAATAAAGTATGTGCAAGATAATATGGTATATGTGTGAAAGAATGCTTTGTGGTTATACTGAATAAAACTTTGCAGGGCTGGCAAAGCTATTAGAGAATAATAGGAAAAAGTAAGGGTCAACTACATATTTAGTGTCTTTTTTATTCTAATACCTGTGAAGATTGTTGTCAGTGTCTTCTCTGAACTCATAAAAACACTTGTCTTAGGACTTCCCTGGCAGTCTGGTGGTTAAGACTCAGTGGTTCCAATGCATGGGGCATAGGTTTGATCCCTGGTGAGGGAACTAAGATCCCACATGTGGTGTGGCCACAAAAAAATTTTTTTAAAGCCTCTTATCTTTACTACTAATATGCTGTTCAAGCTATACTATTATCAACTGTTAGTAATTTTTCAATGTGCGTACCTTCTGTTCCTTAATAACTTTATTAAGTTTCTCATGTACAAGCTTTGTCTCCCTTAGTTGTGTCTCCTTTCAACCAGTCTTTGTACTACACATCACAGTAATTCATTTGTTCATCAGATATTTACTCTGACCTTAGTATGTACTAGCCACTCTTCTAGGTGCCAGGGACAAGACAGGGAACAAAATTAAGTCCCAGCCCTCAAAGGGATTATATTTCTGTGAGACAAGACAGATGCTAAACAAACAAATCAGTAAGTATGTAATGTGCTTGACAGTAATACATGCTGTGGAGAAAAATAGGTCTGTAAGGGAAATGGAGCATGACAAGGAAATAATTTCTATAGAGTAGTCAGGGCAAGTTTGAGTAAGAAGGGAAATATTTGAGCTAAGACAGAACCATGCAAGTAGCTAGGGAAAGAACATCCCAAGCAGAAGAAAAAGTGATGGAAAGAAATTTGGACTGAATAGTATTTGGTTTTAGGGAGAAGAAGTTCTTGTTACTAAAGCAGGGAGAGTGGAAGGATAATAGGTGAGAGAGAGTTGAAGGGTATGGGTGGATCATGAAGGAGGGTCTTGGGAAGGAACTTTACTTTTACCTTGAATAAGATGGAAAATGATTAGAGCACTGAATGAAGAGTAGAGAAATTATCTTACTGAATTTGGATAGGGTGACAGTGGACCCTCAACGGAGAAAAGGCTCATGAGGAAAGGGAGACCTGAGGCCAAAGTGGACGTTGGGCTTAAGTTAGAGTCTTTTGCAGTACTTCAGGTAGGAGGTAATAATGACTTGGATTACATTCTAATTATACAGTGTGAGAATGGTGAGATGAGGGATATGATTTTAAAGAATAAAAAGAGCTAAAATATTTGGTAATAGATTGAAGATGAGAGTAGTCAGTGATGAATTAGATGTGAAGTGTGAGAAAAAATTATTAAGGACAGCCTAAGGTTTTTAACCCAAGAAACAAAGGATGGAAGTGCCCTTCATCATATCACCATGGCAAGGGGAGCTGCCACATGGAAGACTGTGAGAGAAGCATGTTTCAGGTAGAAACCCAAAATTTGTCTTTCACAGTCAGGATTGCCTTTTCTTATATTCCAGTGGAGATACAAAATAAGTAACTGGCTATATGGGTCTAATGTTTGCAGAAGAGAGTGGGGCTCTTCATATAACACTTAAGTATTTATGCAAAAGTAGGGCTTATTTTGCGTATTTTTTGGAGAAGTAAATGGCAACCCACTCCAGTATTCTTGCCTGGAGAATCCCAGGGATGGTGGAGCCTGGTGGACTGCCGTCTATGGGGTCGCACAGAGTCGGACACGACTGAAGTGACTTAGCAGCAGCAGCAGTGCTTATTTTTGTTGATCAATTCATTTCTTCAATCATAAAAACATATCAACGGATACTTTGACAAAATGGGAAAGATGAAACAAGTCCTTACTTTGCAGATATGTATATGAAAATGGTATCTCTGCTCTGATTCAAGCATGTATCTGAGTAAACCAGTGTTGCAAACAGGGGCTGTTTGGAATTTTTCCCCAGATAGGTAATAGAATTTAGACTGTATTTCGTTTGAAACAGAACCCCCAAACTTACTGATAAATGGCTTTTTTATACTAATTGCCTTTTCTTTATTTCCATAGCCTGTCACTATGCCAGATGGAAATTATATTGGTCTTAAAGGATTTGTTCTTCATTAGCCATGTAGGTCACAACACAAAAACTTACTTAGTTGGTAGCAAATTTATTATTTAATGATTTGTCCCCAGTGTCTTTCTGGTGGCTGTATTTAACATCATTGATCTATAATTGCTACCCTTTATGCATATGCATGCACATATATTTCATTTATAGTCTTTAGACACATTTTTCATTCAAATATTCAAAAAGCACTGTTATTTAAAGACTCTATGATAGCACAGAGCCATTCTTCAAGTGTTCTTAAGCCCATTTTTACAATTAGAGTTTGAAAAAGAATGCACAGGCTTTGTAGTTGACATTTGGGAAACTAGTACCTCAGAAGGAATAATTGGATGATAAGGTACTTTTAAAGCTTTATACATTTTGAATGACCTTATGTTTAAAATACCCTTGACATAATTGAAATGTCCTGTTTCTTTCCATTCTCTCTTTACTTTGAGACTTTGTTGATTATCTCCAGTAGTATTCTTATCATATGACATTAGAACAGATGTGATGAGAAATGCTGTGGTCCAAAATACTATGGTATGATATCAAAATTTTAAATTCATGGGAGATAAGTATTTATGAGTTTAAATGAATAGAAAAATGAAAAAAAATGTAATGGACTATTTGCACATATATTTTAAAAATGCTTTAAAAAACATTTGACTAGATTTTCTCATGTGGTTTTAATATCTTTCATACCATTTTTATTAGTAAATTTTAATGAAGAACATTTATACTCGGGTACCCCAGGATGATAACGTTCAAAATGCTGATGCAGTGTGCTCCTAATACATATATCCCTGATGCTATAAAAGATTGAGGGCAGGAGGAGAAGGGGGCAACAGACCCCATTTAACAGAAGGGTTAAATGGTTTGATGGCATCACCAACTCAGTGGACATGAATTTGACCAAACTCTGGGAGATAGTGAAGGATAGGGAAGTCTGGCTTGCTTCAGTCCATGTTCAAAGAGTTGGACAAAACTTAGTGACTGAATAACAACAAATACATATATCAATACATTCTATAGTGTATGTATGTTTGTTTGTTTTATCAATAGAAAATGATACCATCTACTGGACAGACATGGGCTTCAACAAAATTAGCCGAGCTAAAAGAGATCAAACTTGGAAAGAAGACATCATTACCAATGGCTTGGGAAGAGTGGAAGGAATAGCTATTGACTGGATTGCTGGTAAAATCCATGGCTTTCTGTTTTTGTTTTAAGCCTGTATTGTTAGGGGTTCAATATTCTTCATAAAAATTCTGTTTCTGAGTCATCACAGGTTTTTGTTTGTTTTTTTTTGTACTTCTAGCCACAGGAATAAATGGTCTTGTTTGCTTTTTTTTTTTCACTCTTTCTAATACTTCTGAGCCTTTGTATACGTGTTTTTATGTAGAAGTAGATTACGTAGTATTAACTTTGCTCAACTCTCCTGAGTCCCATGAGGCTGATAAAAAAGTATTAGAAGTTGTCTTTTGCCTGAAGTCAGTAGAAAGTGAAAATAGAGCTCTTTTTCAGGTGAGAGAAGTTTCCATTTATTTTTAACACACAGAAGTATCATTATATGGGTTAAACAACAGATGTGTGAGATTAACAAGTATTTACATATGAGTTTATTTATAGCTTTCTGCTTAATGTACCTATTAAAAAAGAATATAGGAGGTAAATGATTTCTTTATGGTTATGTGAATGTTCAGAAAGTTAATTTTAGCTATAAGTAATAAATAATTTTTCTCACAATTATATTATAAACATTTCTGTATTTCTTCTAGGTAACATATATTGGACAGATCACGGTTTCAACTTAATTGAAGTTGCAAGACTCAATGGCTCTTTTCGTTATGTAATTATTTCCCAAGGTCTGGATCAACCAAGATCTATAGCTTTGCACCCAGAAAAAGGGTAAGTTTAACATTTACATACATTTGGGGATTTTAGGTGACTTTTCTAAAGTTTCATTAAAAGAAAAATCTGTATGTTGATATTAATATTTATTTTTAATCATAATGTTTGAAACAAATTCAGTATCTTACCTAACTGGAAGGAAAAGTTTGTTTTCACTTTGTCATGTGTATTTCAGTACACATTTGATGGGCTTACATTTATTATGTGTATTTATTTATTTATGGCTGCACTGAGTCTTCATTGCTACCTGCAGACTTCTTTAGTTGAGGCAAGTGGGGACTCCTCTCTACTTGCCGTGTGGTGGGCTTCTAATTGCAGGGACTCTAGGGTGCCTGGGCTTCAGTAGGTGTGGCTCATGGATTTAGTAGTTCCAGGGTATGTGGAATCTTTCTGGATCAGTGGTCCAACACTTGTCCTCTGCATTGGAAGGTGATTCTTAACCAATGGGCCACCAGGGAAGTCCTTATGCAGTCCTTAATGTGTGTGTAAATCCAAATGAGTACAGCAATGCTTTTCTAGGTTATTCATTTAAAGTTCCTCCCTAAAATTGTTTATGTGTTTGGAAGTCAGGTTTTTTTGGTGAATGAAGTAACCATCTGATAGCCAAACTTGTTCTTCAGTATTTCTAAAGCTTCAGTTTCCATTTATGTATTTATAATTGTTATATCAACATACTCATCCCAAACTTTTTTTCTTCTTCTTCTTAAGTTACAGATAAGTATATCTACCGTCTTATTGAAAGTGCCATTTTTCCATTTGGACAACCAAACTCTATAGTCTAATTAAAATTCTACAATCTGAGTTTCTATTAATAATTTCAATTAAATAAACTGAGTTTCTATTACTAGAGGAAAATCTTGAGATGAATTTCAAAGATACAATATGACATTTTTGGTATCTTTCTCACATATCCTATGTTCAGTATACCAGAAATCCTGTTACCTTTGGTTTCAAAATACATTTATGCTTTACCTACTTCTCCCAGTTTTCATTGTTTCCACCCTAGTCTGAGTGTAATCACTCTTGCCAACATTTCAGGATTGTGGATTACCATCTTCTATCCTTGTATTCCTATAGTCTATTCTTTATGTCACAGCCTAATGATCCTTCTCAAATGTAAATGGCAGTAACTTCTTTGCTCAGAATTCACCAGCGAGTCCTCTTTCCCTCTGTTTAAAAGTTTATAACAAACTTATTAGAGTGTTTTTGTTGCCTTTTAATGACTAAATTATGTCTGACTCTCTTATACCAATGGACTGTAGCCTACCAGGCTCTTCTGACCATAGGATTTCCCAGGCAAGAGTATGGAAATGTTCGCCATTTCCTGAGCTACTCAGTTGGCTCAGGGGTAAAGAATTCACCTACAGTGCAGGAGATGGGGGTTTGATCCCTGGGTCGGGAGGATCCCCTGGAGGAGGGCATGGCAACCCACTCCAGCATTCTTACCTAGAGAATCCCATGGACAGAGGAGCCTGGTGGACTACAGACCATAAGGTTGCAAAGAGCAGGACACGACTGAAGCAACTGCACACACACATGCACACATTTTCTTCTCCAGAGATTCTTCCTGACTCCGGGATTGAACCCAAGTCTCCTGCACTGGCAGGCAGATTCTTTACCACTGAGTTAACAGGGAAGCCCAGAGTGACATTATTTCCTCCATTTTACAGATAAGGAAACTGATACCACAATTAAAATATATTACTCTGTCATTAACATTATATATGGGAGAGTTATATTTTCTAAATTTCAAAGATTATGCTGCATTATATATGTATGTATGTGTGCTACCTGTTACATCTATACATATAAGTATTACAGAAACTAATAACCAAAAATATCAAGCATATAAGAAAATAGGCTTAACAGATTTTACAAAAAGTTATAATAAAAATTTAAAGACTAGAACTATAAGTGAAAGAGAATAAACAATAATGACAAAATGTTAGAAAAGCTAGATGTTTTAGAAAATATTTGAGTTGGGTCTGACTTTCCCTGTACATTGTCTTGCCTACAACTGCACATTCATGGACACTTGCCAGTACACGTTAAGAATGTTGAGGGAAGGTATAATTTTGTTTAGTTCCAAGCATAAAACACATGTGTCAATTTAGTGTGTCCATGTCATACCTGTAAACTTGAATATAAAATTTCCTCTTCCAGTGTGATGGTGGCTCAGATGATAAATAATCTGCCTGCAATTTAGGAGACTCTGGTTCAATCCCTAGGTCAGGAAGATCCCCTGGAGAAGGGAATGGCAACCCACTCCAGTATTCTTACCTGGAGAATTCCTTGGACATAGGATCCTGGTGAGCTACAGTCCATAGGGTCACAAAGAATCAGACATGACTGAATGACTAACACTGACTAATGCAATGACATTTTTAAAGTATCTTTTTCATTTATACTTTATAATAAAGCAGTGAATCAGTATACCCTCAATGGAAAAAATAAACCTGATCAATTGTTGGACTATATGTAATTATTTTTAAGGTAGGAACAAATATAATTTGAATGTTATAAAATATGATAGATACACAGGAAATGGGTTTGTTTGAATAATATGATTTCTTCCCATCATATAGAGAACTTCTTGTGCCTGGTCTATTACTGATTTATGCAGTTCAATTTAACAGGCCTCTTGCTGCTAACTTATCAATCTTTAGTTTTCTCTTGCATTTCTTTTGAAGCCGAGTTTTGCCCTCAAGTTGTTATTCCAGACCTTCTTTTGTTAAGTATATTTTGTACAGTCATCTTAGCATATAATAATATCTATTTCTCTTTAGAATGATTGAAGACATCAGGCAAAAACTCTGCATGTACTTCACTATTTTGTCAGTTTAAGTGCTACTCCCAGCCAACAAGATCATGTCAGGATGTCTCCATCTCCTCCTCAGCCTTTAATTCAGTACATGTTGACAAAACAGGACGATAGATGATGTGAAAGATACCAGTAGACACCATAAAGTATGATGATATAAATAAGGTGTAGCTTTTGTTCACAATGAGTTTTCTGTTTAAACTTTTAAACAAGTACAAAATTGTGTTAGAAAATTAAGTAACATAATGTAAAGTAGAACTAATATGGAAGCACCAAAAGACTATATTGATATAACTCAAGCTTAAATCTGATACCTAAATTTCATGTTAAAGTGAAAATTTTTATATGACTATTATAAAACTACATTAAATTTTCAGAAAACAGATAGCTTATGACTGGTGTAGGTAGTAAAAGTGAGGGTAGTAGCAGCTTTGGTGATGATTAGTAGACACTTTATTGAGGAGACATGAAGAAAGAATGTTTTTGAGATGGAGTGAAATGTATTATATGAATAAGAAATAAAATAAATAAAAAATTAGTAGTGGCAAAGCAAAGGACATTGCCAAGACCAAAAGTATATAAAGGACATGTAGGAAAAAGTAGTTAATGTAGGTGGAAGATAAGTTGGGGCCATAAAATTGGCAATTGGATTCCCCACATTTTAAAAATGTTATGATGACTCCATCCCCAGTTTACCAAGTGAAACACAAACTGGCCCTGGATCCTCTCTCCTAAGCCTTCCCCATGACTGCAGAGAATCCACATAAGCTGAGATCAGAAGTACATTGAAGTTGTTGCATTCTTTAAGAAATTCTTTGGAATGGTTCTTTATCCTTCCAGGAAGGATGTTATGCAGGAAGAGGAAGGATTCTTTCTCTGCCCTTAGATCAATAAAGAGAGACAACAAGAGACCAATATATAAGTGGGAAACTAAAATAAATATAAAAGTTGTAAATGGAAAAGTTGTGTGACTTTTTTACTGCAAGTTCTTAAGCCAGGAGGTGTCAGATCTAAGCTGGAAAGAGGGAATAATATTTTAAAATAGATATGAGATAAAAGTTTGGACTTAGAAAGATCTGATCTTTTATGCATGAGAATTAATCTTAATAATATCATTCTGTTTTTTTTAACTAGGATTGTCTTGGAAATCCTGGATTCTTCCTGAGATAGCAAATTCTGGAGAAGAGATAGTAAAGCATAAATAGAGGCAAGAGTTGGATAAATATAGAGTCATTCCTACTTATTCCAACAGAGTTCAGGTTCTGCAATAAAAAATGGTAGTGGATGAAATTATCCAAGGAAGACTATAGGAAAAAAAGTCTAATGACATGAATGAAGAATGTTTACAAATAGGGGATAAAATGATTATGAGGAGCAAAAACAAAATTAGCAATAAGGCAAAAGAAATGCAGAGAAAGAAGTCATTTCAAGTACTCAGAAAAATCACTGTCATAGAAATCAAGAGAAGAGAGTTTTAGGAAAAACTTCAAATGTATCTGCAAGAAGGAGGTTGAGAGACATAAAAGCAGAAAACAGGACATGTAATTGGTGAGAGGGATGACATTTTTAATTGTTATGAATTTCAGGAAACTGATAAGAGCAGAAGCCAAATATAAAGAATTAATAAGTGAAAGATAATTAGAAAATAGAGCCAGAATATTTAGACTACAGTGACAGAAATTTGGACAATGAAGAAAAAGAGTAAAAAATAGAAAGTTTGTTGAGAAGATAGTAGGGTATAAAGAAAGGTTTTTCTTAGTATGGGACCAGGGAGGTATTGCACATATTCATCAGCTGAGGGGTGGAAGAAAATGTGTGTAAAGAGGAGATAGATTCCAAGGAGTTTAGCAGTAACCTTGGCAAGGAAGAAGCAATAGGGTGGAATAGGAAGAATGGAGGATAGCAGATGGAAAAGATTTGAATCTTAAATCAGGTATCTCTGAAAACAGATCCTGGAATGAAAATTCAAGTCAGGTAGAAGTCAGATAAGAAAGGGGCCAAACAAAGGTTAGACTGTGAACCTTGGAAAGTTTTGGAGGGTAAACCTCACTTAGCAAGGGAGCTTGACTTCGAACTCCCAGCCAGTTATTCACTGGATAGGGCAACCCTGGGGAGATATACATTCCCAAGACTTCTTGCTCTCAGCACCACTTGCAAAAGGAGATTCTAGTAGCTGTCCTCTGAAAAATGTTGCCTATATGAGTTACCAAAAAGAAAAGGACACAGTAGCTGGGTATTGGAGTGCCTAGAAATCGCAAACAGGATCGAGGGTGTCTAAATGCAGCACCAATGGTGTCCACTACAGTTTGGAAGGTCAACGTGGACATTTCCTACCTTTGATATCTTTTTAAGTATCTTGATCTCAAATGCTATATCATTTGTGGTTATTGGGAAGATTAAATGAGGTAAATTTAAATAGGATGATTATATTAGGGAAAGTTCTCTTCTATTTTTGGCAATGGAATGAATGAAGGGAACAGAGTACGCCAGTTGTTGTTCAGTCACTCAGTTGTGTCTGACTCTTTGTGACCTCATGGACTGCAGCACGCCAGGCTTCCCTGTCCTTCACCATCTCCCAGAGTTTGCTCAAACTCATGTCATTGAGTTGGTGATGCCACCCAACCATCTCATCCTCTGTCATCCCCTTCTCTTCCTGCCTTCAATCTTTCCCAGCATCAGGGTCTTCTCCAGTGAGTTGACTCTTCATATCAGGTGGCCAAAGTATTGGAGCTTCAGCTTCAGCAGTAAGAATATGCCAGTAGAATCTATTTTAGAGGTTAAAATTAGTGAAATTGAAGAAAGTCATAGATGATATGCATAGAAGTAGTGGCTATAAGTGAATAGGTAGATTTGCTGAAATTATTGTGGCAAATAGAATATGAATAAAAAGGATTAAGCAACATGTGTCCAGCTGCAATGAACTTCTAGAATCTAATGAGGTATTTATATGACCTTGAGTAAGAATGCTTGGTAACTTAGCAGTAGAAAAATGATGGGAAAAATAACCCCAAAAGGGAGCAGGTGATAACATAGTCAAAGTTGGCAATTATAAGGGAGTAAACATGAGTTGCTAATCAAGAGATGAGGTCTAGAAATTAGTGATGAAGTGGAATGAAACCAAGAACAGGAAGTTAGAGTAATGTAAGGTTGAGGCAAAAGAGAGATAGATGTAAGTCCCTGAAACAGAAAAGATGAAGAAGCATGAGCTGGGATGTTCACAGGATCAACAACATGAGTCATAAGGTCTCTAAGTATGTCATCTTGGAGGGGGAAGATGGCAAAATTGTCAGCTATTAGTAAAGCAATTAAATGGATTTGGTGTTTAAATGTATTAGAGCGAATATACACATTCATAATGTGAATGTTTTGAAATAGAGTATATAACCTCAAAGAAAGTTTTTTTTTTTTTTTTTTTTTCCCCCTTACTTAAATATACTTCACTTTTATTCTAGACACAATGGCATCCATTTCTTTGGGCATCTCATTGCAGTTACTCTTCGATTCTATCATCTTTAACTTACAATGAAGATTTTCCCTTTGCTTTCAACTAGGCTCAGATCCCTCTTATTTGAAAAGAAAAATGCTGCCCTATTTCTCTCTGCATGTTTACTTCTCTAGTTCTTAGAAGTAAATGTCTCATCATTGAATTTCTGAAATGAGTTTTCAGCTTTAGTTCTTTCTAGGAATATCTAAATTTATCCATAGCCAAATCCAGATTTTTTTTTTTCAGGTTTCATACTGCTTGCCTTCTTAACTTTTCCATTGATTATCCACTCAAGAGTTTTGCTCTGTTACCTTCTTTAACTTGGAGTTTTACTGTTCTCTCTGATCCCTCCCATATATATATAGGTTTT
>NW_011494902.1:9761807-9764773 GCF_000754665.1 Bison bison bison | reverse complement strand
TTTTTTTTTTTTTTTTTTTTTTTTTTTGAGCACTGTGTATCTGTTCTGAGCACACACATTTAAAGCTTTGTATGCTATTTTCTCACTTGCTATATTTATCTTTTACATATATTTTCATGTTTCTAACTTTAATCATTGCATTACATCCAATATTTTATCTTCATTCCTTTTATTTCTGTTTACAATTTCCTTTAGAAATGATTTATTCTTATTTCAGTGACATCCAACTTTCACTAAAACTTTTTTAATCTACTTTCATATACTACATCTATTTTTCATCTACTTTCTGTCCTAAACATTGTGTCTTTTTGTGTAACCATGGTTCTTTTGTCCTGACAAGATCGAAACTTAGACTTTCCACAGGTTTTCATCAACTATTTCAATCTGTCTGTAAATCCTGTCATTTTTTATCTCCAGGTGTCTCTTAAGTTTTCCACTTCTCTCCATTGTGACTCTGAGCTCAGAGCTGACTTAGCTGGCAGATCTCAGTAAACACTTTTGATTTATTAATTTTGAGCCTCCCCTCCCCACAAGATTCACATTTCATCCCTCAAAAAAAATCTTTGACATGAATAGCCATTTTAAATATTATTTCTCTATCTTCACTTCTTAAAAACTTTTCTTCAGTATTACTGCATCTATAGACATTTTTCAGGATTCAAAATTGACTTGATATACCTTTTTAGATATTATGTTTCTTTTCAGGAAATGTTTATTACTGCTTGGAAATATTAGTGAAAAGTGTCTTCCAATACCTTATCTATATGCTTACTGATGAGTTTAGAGGAGTGGGAAAAGGGCTTATCAATGATCACTCTGCGTAAAAGTTACTTAAACACCGATTTCCAGGTAATATTACATAGTCATATAAGTGTCAAAATTCATATCATAGGAATGAAGTACAGCATTTAAATATTCTGCCTAAAGTTAAAAAGTGGCAGGTGTCCTTACCAAAGGAAAAGGTGAACCATAATGGAGTAAATCAGCTGAATCCAAAATATAAATGTTCCTTGAAGAGTGGGGCATGAAGCCTGATTTTGAACAATGGAGACTTGAAGTCTTTTAAAGTGTATCCAAATGCAAAATAGAAAGTGTATATGAATTTAGTTTAGCTTGAAAAATCAGTTTCTCTCCTCCACTGACTCCCTTTTTCTTTGGTAAGGCCTCACTCTTTAAAAAATTAAAATGTAATCTCTTTATGCTAAAAAGTGTTTTTCTACCTACAAGAACAACAACAAAAGATGTGTAGAAAGTCACAGTATGATATCAAAAAAGCTAGTTAATCTTCCATGATGTATGATCTCTAAATGAAGCACAAATACTCTATTTTTCCCCCTTTTTAGGCACCAGGATCTACATTGCCTCTCTTAATTTAGCTTTATATCTCTATGAGCATAAATAACTTTCTGAGAAGTGTTCCTTTCCATGGCAAAGATCCAGCTTTCTGTGGTATCTTGGTATTCAACAAGTACACCTGTTAAATGGTCTTTGATTGATTACATATATGTGTATGTGTGTGTGTGTGTGTATATATGTGCATTTTGAATATGTTCAATAATATATAGAAGGTCTTGAATTAAAGTTTAACATCTTTGAAACAACAAAAGTATAGCATAGTTTAACACCATCTCCTAAAGTATATTTTGTATCTGAAGTCAAGGTGATATACAATAAAGAAGGAATTAACTTTGATTTGCAATAGAAATAATGATGGAATCAGGGTGCTAATTCATAATATTAATATACCATGATGGTTAAGTAACTCAGAAATACCGCAATAGTACCCCAAATCACATCCACCTTTTTCTATTAATACAAGACTCTGAGAGAGGCATATTAACAAATTATAAGGACAAATGAAAGAAAACTGCTGTGTTTTATTTTCCATTAAGTATTTTCTCCAAAATTCTACTTCAATCACTCTTCTTTCAAAGATAGTTATGTCTTACCTGTTTTTTTCCCTATATGTTTCTCATTTCTTCACCTCTAAGCACAAATCTTAAATCTTACCTTTCCCACTGAAAAGAAAAATGAAGGGCCAGAAGTGATAAAGATGCCTTCTGCTTTCATTGCAGGTACAAGCTAGTGAGGGAGAAAGAAAACCCAGAAAGGTCATGGCACTTCCTTTTGTAAGAAGGAGGCCCTGGGCCAGACTACCAAAGCCATGTTGAATGGAGACCAGTAACAGTTGCACAAAAGTATAGGACCTTGTTCCTAATTTCTTAAGAGATCCAACCAGTAAAAATTCAGTAAAGGGTAAACGAGAAGTTTAAGATATTTCTCTGTCTGCTTATAGAAATTTCTTCAGTTTGTTTTAACTGGGATATCCAGGGCAGGTTGATATGACTGATATATAAGATGGTTTGGGTGTCATGAAACCAGTTAAAATTTTCTGTATAATATTTTAAGAATTCCAAATCAACTCATGAGCACTAGAAGTCTAGGCTCTTGGAGTCTGTGTTAAATATTTCATAGGAAAATGCATATATTATAGGGAAACATCAAGTGTTATAAATTGAGAAAACAAAAAGGAAATTAAAAAATGGACCACTCACTCAGGAAAACAACTGTTAACCATATAAATACAAACTAATATGTATATATATATATATATGTATATGTACACATTTATTAAAATGAAAGGATGGGAAATATGGCAGGATATAAATAGATACATAAAATAAGGAATTAAATATAAACCTAACATGTTATGGAATTACAGATGCAATGGAATGTTTCTTTCTAAAGATTTTTTCTCCATATTTCTCCACTGTTGGCTGGGCACACACATAATTGTTTTACGTAATTACTTAATATTGCAAAGTCAGTTCAGTTCAATTCAGTTGCTCAGTTGTGTCTGACTCTTTGTGACCCCATTGACTGCAGCACACCAGGCTTCCCTGTCCATCACTAACTCCCAGAGTTTACTCAAACTCATGTCCATTGAGTTGGTGATGCCATCCAAC
>NW_011494902.1:9756298-9761707 GCF_000754665.1 Bison bison bison | reverse complement strand
TCTTCATATCAGGTGGCCAAAGTATTGGAGTTTCAGCTTCAACATCAGTCCTTCCAATGAATATTCAGGACTGATTTCCTTTAGGATGGACTTGTTGGATTTCCTTGAAAAGTCAAGAAGGAATCTAATGTAAAACTTAATGATAAAAAATAACAGAATACCACCTGAAGAAACAGGTCTTCAATATTAAGAAATAATAAAAATATTTCTAAGTTGAAACAGAGACAACAACCAAGATGGCCTGTATCTTTATTTGCTTAGAAAGTTCACCTCTGAAGTTGTTTATGGGGATTACAACTTCTCTTACCATAGCACTTGCACAGTTTTTGTGTTGAAGCCCCTACTTTCATGACTTACAGAGACTTAAAACTAGCAAGTTTTAAGCATTGCTGTTAACATTTTTCTCAGGTAATTCTTTATTTACCCATTTGTGTCTGTCATTAAACAGTGACCTTTATAAGGGTCACTGAGTCCAATTCATCTCTTATTATCAGTTCCTGGCACTTAATAGATACCTATTTAATATTTGTTGAATGAGTGCATGACTGCAATGAAAGAATACTTTTGAGAATCATCCACCAAACCACTATAAAAAAATTAGAAAGTAGTATTCAAGGTTATATTTTCTCTAGACTTTCTTTGAGCAGAGTGTTCCAGTATCTGTGGTTGCATTCTTTTTATACTTTCAGGAGCCTCTAAGAAATAGTAACACATCAGGACTTGAAAAGTGATTTGGGATTGGCATGTAATACTTTGTCAAAACAAAAATTGCACACAAATGAAGGCAAAAGGGGTGTGAATAATCCCTCTCAGAAATAGAGGAATATACCGTATTCCTCATAGAGGATGAAGGATGTCAATTCACATATTCATGAAATGTATTCAAACTTTGACAATACTGTATTATTTTGCTTGTGCTTTGGCATGAATTTAGAGACAGATATATGGGCTGAGGTATACAATTAGTATGTGTTTTAAGTGATTCTAGTGATATTGCTCAGTTACTATTCCCGATATATAAAACCCTATAGGGCTTTTGTCTTTCTTACTTTCTACAGATAAACTAACACAATGTTGAACTCCACTCTAGCAGAGAACAGAGTGACATTCTTTATTCTCTTTTCAACCAATTGCCTATGTTAGAGATTAATGTGATATTCATTTTTTGTACCAGCATGGCAATTTTTGACTATTTCAGGTTTTCTCCAGCACATCTGATAAAGTATCTATGTTATATTCTCTTAGGGAAAGGATAGGACTAGAGGAAATAGCAAATTTATTGTAAAACTTGCAACCCAGATCTATGCTCCAGTGAAAGAGTCAAAGAACCTTAAAAGAAAATGATTGATTCAAATTAGAGGCTTTTCACTATTTTTCATATATTTAAAATATAAGAATCATATTTAATATATGTCTGTAACAATTTAAACATGTTCATTCTTCTCTTACTCATATTCCTTTATTCTTTCCCCACCAGATTTGGAGCTTAGGTTTCCTGTTAGCCTTCTTTCCCCCAAAATATTTTTTGGAACTATTCAAAGACATGTATAGTACCTTGAAAGTATATTTTTCAGCAGAATCTAATTGTTATGTAAAAATATTTGTTTTCCATTATTAACACACCTATGTGTAAACTAATTCTGTGATCACTACAATTATAAATTAAAAAACTTTTGGGGACTCAACTCTACCCAATAGTCTTCTACATATTACTGAAATATCAAAAGTTAATTGGAAGTTAACTTGTAATATGTATTCTTTGCACATATTCCTGTCAAGAACTTCTATGTCTGATTAAGACAATAGGGATATTTGTGTTATGATGATTTCTGATATTAGTAGTATTTCTATAATATTTCAAACCACTTTTGAATGTCTGGGTTTTTTTAATCTGTTTTTAATTCTGTAACTGTAAGCTTCTGTGAATGAGGGTATTTTCAGTGTAAAACAAAGTATTATCCAGAGAAATGTCTTTTGCAGCATTTGATTTTGATAATTTAAAAAATTTCTGGATCTGGGATAGCCTTGAAAAGTATTTTCAGGGCTAGATCAACCAAGTTAATACTCTAAAGGCAATTTTCTTGGTTGTATCATATGAACCAACAAACACTTCACAACAGCAAAACTGAACTCATATGGGGATGATACAATTTGAAATGCTATCACTGAATCTTAATTTCCATGGAGTCTCAAAAACCAGTGAAAACAATTTTAATTTCTTCCCATTGCTAGATATCACATTTAGATATGAAGAATCTATGTTCATTAAAAATAAATCAAACATGTATATGTAAATTGCTTCTTAAATTATTCATAAGTTTCTCCCTTCAGTTTTGTAAGTAGCATTCTTTCTCTACATTTGGTTTATCATTCCCAAAGGTTTTCAAGGTGTTAATTTTGTACTCTCCATTTCAGTTTAATGAGCAAATCAGTTGTTATTTACCTGACATTCATAAAATGTTGCTTAACTTTGGTGGGTGTAGAATCTTTTAGTTGTATTAAGCTGATAAATATTTTAGCCACAAAAGTGATGCCTGCAGTCAGTTTTGTCCTATTTAGCTATGTTGTAACAGTTTGTCAAATTACTACTGAAAATTGAATAAACTCTGTATTCAAGACAGTTTTATTTTGAATATTTTTTTATTCCTAATTTTGTTGCCATTCATCTAAGCCTCCTGCATGGAAGTATTGCAAATTTAAAATAGGAGGAAACAAGGGATAAAGAAGGAGAGACTTATTTTTAAGACTAAGACTTTTTTCATATTTTGTTTTGTGTTTTAAGTATGGAGATTTTTGCTATATTTATACCTAGGGGAAAATAACATTTGATATTGTTGTTGTATTATATTTGTATTTTTTGAGACAACATAGAGAAGAAGGTACAGACCTGGGTTAATAAAGCCTGTGCGCAGTTCCCTTATCAGCCATGTGATTATGATCATTAACTCCCTGAATTGCAGTTTCTATAGTTGTGAGATTTAATATGTTAAATGGCTGATTTGACCTACTCACTTGATATAATATTTTTATTAGTCATTTAGTACATTTGAAAGCAGTTTACTATTAAATAAAATATATATTATACTCCCTTCCTTCCATATTTTAACTCTGGAATATATTAAAAGTATATGACAAGAATCATATTGAATAAATAAGCACATCTGTCGTGGTGCCTAAAATGCCTCCTTCACAGTATAACGTTCTTCCCATCTTAACAAACAACTGATTAGTCATTTTAATGTCATTGGTAATGCTAAAATTTCTCCTTGAAAAGTTAAATGATGCAACACATTTACCTTTCAGTTAAAATATTAATTTTTAATAATTTTTTAATGCAATGTCCCTTAAAGACTTAAAACTCATAATTTTAACACAAGTATAGGTATCATCATGCCTGCTTCAACCTAGATATAATCAGTAAAATATTAATAGTTGGATTTCTTGCTACAAAGTTTTCCCTTTTTGATTTATAGAGCTTATAAATAGGAGTGAAAGTTTCTTCAGAATTAATATACTTGGGATTCCAGCCATAGCTCAATTTGGTTGTAAAAGTCCAATGCATTTATTTTATACAGCATTTTCAGGGGGAAAAAATCAACTTTTAAGATAAATCAAAACAATATGTATAAAGGATATACACATATTTTTATATAGTTTAGTATTTTCATGGAGAAATACAAAATGTGAACATCAGATCAGATCAGATCAGTCGCTCAGTTGTTTCTATATGCAGTCTCACTTTCTCTTCTTGTGTACGATTGCTTATATCAGTCAGTTCAGTTGAGTTCAGTCACTTAATCATGTCTGACACTTGGCGACCCCATGAATCGCAGCACATCAGGCCTCCCTGTCCATCACCAATTCCTGGAGTTCACTCAAACTCATGTCTATCAAGTCGGTGATGCCATCCAGCCATCTCATCCTCTGTCGTCCCCTTCTCCTCCTGCCCCCAATCCCTTCCAGCATCAGAGTCTGTTCCAATGAGTCCATTCTTCGCATGAGGTGGCCAAAGTACTGGAGTTTCAGCTTCAGCATCAGTCCTTCCAAAGAACACCCAGGGCTGATCTCCTTCAGAATGGACTGGTTGGATCTCCTTGCAGTTCAAGGGGCTCTCAAGAGTCTTCTCCAACACCACATTTCAAAAGCATCCGTTCTTCGGTGCTCAGCTTTCTTCACAGTCCAACTCTCACATCCATACATGACCACTGGAAAAACCATAGCCTTGACTAGACGGACTTTTGTTGGCAAAGTAATGTCTCTGCTTTTCAGTATGCTGTCTAGGTTGGTCACAACAAATATGCACAGAGTATACACTCTTTTGTGTGATGAGTCAATGATTGCCATATTTTTCTAAACTTTAGTCACTGCTATTTTCTGACAGCTGAATAAAGCTTCACTGGGCATAACTTCAGAAGAATAGATCTGGTTTATCTGAAAGCATGAATTTCTGTATTGTAATAACAGAAGCAGAAGATATTAAGAAGAGATGGCAAGAATACACAGAAGAACTGTACAAAAAAGATCTTCAGGACCAAGATAATCATGATGGTGTGATCACTCACCTAGAGCCAGACATCCTGGAATGCAAAGTCAAGTGGGCCTTAAAAGCATCACTACGAACAAAGCTAGTGGAGGTGATGGAATTCCAGTTGAGCTATTTCAAATCCTGAAAGATGATGCTGTGAAAGTGCTGCACTCAATATGCCAGCAAATTTGGGAAACTCAGCAGTGGCCACAGGACTGGAAAAGGTCAGTTTTCATTCCAATCCCAAAGAAAGGCAATGCCAAAGAATGCTCAAACTACCACACAATTGCACTCATCTCACACACTAGTAAAGTAATGCTCAAAATTCTCCAAGCCAGGCTTAAGCAACATGTGAACTGTGAACTTCCAGATGTTCAAGCTGGTTTTAGAAAAGGCAGAGGAACCAGAGATCAAATTGCCAACATCCACTGGATCGTGGAAAAAGCAAGAGAGTTCCAGAAAAACATCTATTTCTGCTTTATTGACTATGGCAAAGCCTTTGACTGTGTGGAAAATTCTGAAAGAGATGGGAATACCAGACCACCTGATCTGCCTTTTGAGAAATTTGTATGCAGGTCAGGAAAAAACAGTTAGAACTGAACATGGAACAACAGACTGGTTCCAAATAGGAAAAGGAGTACATCAAGGCTGTATATTGTCACCCTGCTTATTTAACTTATATGCAGAGTACATCATGAGAAACGCTGGACTGGAAGAAACACAAGCTGGAATCAAGATTGCTGGGAGAAATATCAATAACCTCACATATGCAGATGACATCACCTTTATGGCAGAAAGTGAAGAGGAACTCAAAAGCCTCTTGATGAAAGTGAAAGTGGAGAGTGAAAAAGTTGGCTTAAAGCTCAACCTTCAGAAAACGAAGA
>NW_011494902.1:9748795-9756198 GCF_000754665.1 Bison bison bison | reverse complement strand
CAGCCCTGGGATTTCTTTGGAAGGAATGATGCTAAAGCTGAAACTCCAGTACTTTGGCCACCTCATGTGAAGAGTTGACTCATTGGAAAAGACTCTGATGCTGGGAGGGATTGGGGGCAGGAGGAGAAGGGGACGACAGAGGATGAGATGGCTGGATGGCATCACTGACTCGATGGACTTGAGTCTGGGTGAACTCCGGGAGTTGGTGATGGACAGGGAGGCCTGGCGTGCTGGGATTATGGGGTCGCAAAAAGTCGGACACGACTGAGCGACTGAACTGAACTGAATATAAACATTATATTTCTTGAAAGAATAGGTGAAATAAAACATGGATTATGTACCTTCTGTGTTTTAACATTTCATTTATTGACATGTTTTATTTCTGCATTTTCTGTCTGATTTTCTTTCTATATTTTAGTTTCTTCCATAGTACTTCCATATTACAGATTACTAAAATAAGCTTTGCTTTGTATGAATTCATGCTTTAAAATAGCATCACAAGATAATTTATATAATTCAAACTAGAAGAGCTAGCCATTTAGCAATCTAAGTGGACAGAATTGAAATTTATCCTGCATTTGTGTATGCATTCATAAATTACCTAGTGCTGTAGGTTAACAGTGAATAATAAAGATCTCTGTCCTCATTGTGCTTAACATCTAATAGCACCCAAATATATCAATAAAAAGTAAAATTGTAAAGAAATACAAGTGTAAATTTGCCACTCTAATTCACACAATGAAGTAGAATGTATGGTGCAAAAATCAGAACATAGAAGGCTTCTTGAAGGAAATGATGTTTGTGATATCAAAAACAGGAGCAAATTAAGCAAGTATAAGGCATTTCAGGTAGGGTAGTGTGTACACAGGGTATTTTGGAAACTCTTCCTAGTACTTTCTATGAATAGCTAATTTTTTACAATAAAAATTATTTTATTGCAAACAAATACATACATATATTTATTTGTAAAAGGTATTTTTGTTGTTAATATGAATGTTATTGCTGTTTTTATTAATAATATACATTTTTGTGTTTACCTGAGTTTACCTAAAATTTCATTTCAGCTACTTGTTCTGGACTGAGTGGGGACAGATGCCCTGCATTGGAAAGGCTCGCTTAGATGGCTCAGAGAAGGTTGTCCTCGTGAGCATGGGAATAGCATGGCCAAATGGTATCTCCATTGACTTTGAGGTCTGTTGGTTGTCTTAAGTGTTTAAACTGCATTAAATGCAAACTTGCTTTACTCAATTTTTAGTGTTCTCTTATTTTCTTTGTAAAACACTTAATAAAAAACAGCTTGTAATATTACTTTTCAATCGATCTTAGGAAAATAAATTGTACTGGTGTGATGCTCGAACAGACAAGATAGAAAGAATTGACCTTGAGACTGGTGGGAATCGTGAGATGGTGCTGTCAGGGAACAATGTGGATATGTTTTCAGTTGCAGTCTTTGGGGCTTACATCTACTGGTCTGACAGGTAATTTATTTTTTCATAAGTATTTGAGTCTCAAAATGTTATTTTAGTGTCAGTTGATTTACCCTTGTAGGATTAGCCATTTCTTACCAAGGTCACAAAAAAATCTCACAAACCATGTAATTTCCACAAAAAAAGCAGTTGCTCTTGCTATTCCAGGCTCAACTCTTTCAATGTCACAGACTAATGTTGGTTTCTTTCCCTTCTGCTGGGCCATCTGTTATCTTCAGCTTAAATAACTGGTTTGGTTTGAATTAGTTAAAGATTATTAATCGTGTATGTTCGACTTCTTGGCAGAGCACATGCCAATGGGTCCATCAGAAGGGGCCACAAGAATGATGCCACAGAAACTGTAACCATGAGAACGGATCTTGGAGTCAACTTGAAGGAGGTTAAAATCTTTAACCGAGTAAGAGAGAAAGGTCAGTGCTCTTCTATTATCAATACATTTTATGCTATTTTTTTCTCTTATTTTTTTAACATTTATTTATCAACTTAACTTAGATATTAATTTTTATAAGTCCCAAACCTCAAGACCCTCTTTTTTTTACCCCCTAATTTCTAACAAAAATTATATGGTAGCCTAATGAAATTAATTTATAATCATTCATAGATAGATATTTTTGCCTAGACAGTGCATGGATATGGACATGTTATATACTTGGCCTGTCTTCAGTATAGGTTTAGACTAAGTAATATAGAAACATTTGATAAATACATATATTTAACCTAAGTATAAAAAGCACAATTAGGATATTAGCAAAGAGCAGCCAAATGTTTTTCCATTTTATTTAGAACTGACCAAACATGCTGCATTACTTGGCCCAAAAGGTTGTCTTCATGTCAGATTATATTTTAATATATAAAGTGATGATGGCTTCGGAAGGTTGCTATTAGTGTGAAATGTGTCCACAGTCATCATTTCTTTGAAATATGTTTCTTTAAAACATATTTCTTTAAAATATGTTTCCTTAAAACGTATTTCTTTAAAATATGTTTCCTTAAAACGTATTTCTTTAAAATATGTTTCCTTAAAACATTTTTCTTTAAAATATGTTTCCTTAAAACATATTTCTTTAAAATATGTTTCTTTAAAACATTTTTCTTAAAATATGTTTATTTAAAACATTTTTCTTTAAAATGTTTTTAAACTGGTATGACAGTGACTTAGATATTTTTTAATATCATTTCTATTAAGATAATATTTATTTTAAGTGCCATTAGAGGATGATGGATTCATGAAGGAGAATTAGTCTGACATAGAAATCTTAATAGCATATTACACACTCACTCAAAACTGGAGTAAAAAACTTATGCCCAGTATACTTAGGATGTTAGTAACATTGGAACCATGAATTTCTTTAATACCTTATATACTTCATAGACACAGGTAGTGCTTCTTTGTTTTCCTTGGTGAACTCAGTTCATGTTTTGAGTGAATTAGTTACTTGCTCCAAAGATTACAATACTTGAAACCTATTGTAATCTCAGTATCAAGTTTCAAAAAAGTTATGTACTTAACTAACAGATTAAGGTTAACTTTTAAATAATTCTCTTTAGATGGTCAGGGAAGCAGAAGAGTGTGAAATAATAAATCTAAGGTTTTAAAGTGGAGTGACTAAAAAAACAAAACAAAACAGTACTTTACAGTGTTTGATTTTTTTACTGACCAGTCTAAAATTAAGAATAAAATAATCCAGAAGATTCAATGTTAATTTTTAATATGTTTCTAAGAAAAAACTATATGGAAAACAAAAGCAAAAGCACAATGTGTGTATGTATCTTTTTCTTCTCTCTAGGGACCAATGTTTGTGCCAAGAACAATGGGGGATGTCAGCAGCTCTGTCTTTATCGAGGAAATTCCTGGAGAACTTGTGCTTGTGCCCATGGATATTTGGCAGAAGATGGAGTTACATGCCTAAGGCATGAAGGCTATTTGCTGTATTCAGGGAGAACAATATTAAAAAGTATTCATCTTTCTGATGAAACCAACTTAAATTCACCAATAAGGCCATATGAAAATCCACGTTATTTCAAGAATGTCATAGCCTTGGCTTTTGACTATAATCAAAGAAAAGGTAGCAACCGAATCTTCTACAGTGATGCACACTTTGGAAATATACAGCTTATTAAAGATAACTGGGAAGACAGACAAGTAATTGTTGAAAGTAAGTACAACATTTTTTTTTAATAGTTTAGTGGAAACGGGTATCATTTGGAGTAATAGAGAAATTAGAGTGGTGATTGCATGTAGTAATTACATTTTCCTAGAGTTTTTATTCTAAAACAAGTGCATATCATCCAAAACCCCAAAAGTCAAAGAAGCAATTAACTGCTTAACGTGTACAGCATGAATATTATGATTATTAGCTTCTAATCATGGAACATTCAGTATATTCCTTTATAATGTTTATTATAAATGTTTATTAAAATTCATGGGAAATAATTTTTAGTATAAAACTTACTAATTTTATTTTCTTCTAATGGGAGAAATTATATCTTTAGGGATACCTATCTAATTATATTTGATGAATTTTATTTTCTCAAATATCACAGATTATCTTTGTTATATCAAAGATATATCTTTGTGATATATCTGTTACATATCTTTGTTATATATTTGTTATATATCTGTTATATCACAGATATAACATTCTTGATGAGAGAATGTAACTAATGAATTAATATTTTTAAGACATTTAAAAAATTTTATAAGACAGTCATTTTAATATTTTATGGGATTCAAATGTAATATTGTATGAATCATCTATATAATTTAGAGAAACCTCTTCCTCTCATCCAATTTTACAGGAACTATCTTCCTATTCCTTGTTTAACATATGGAACATATTTCCATATATTCCTTACTTTCCCAATTTTACTTTATTGAGGTCAACCTTTGTCATTACTTTTTAAATTTCAAAGTAATACATAAGTTTATTGTAAAATGTTCAAGTAATATGGATTTGAAAGGAAGTTTTTGCCCCATCACTGCAACATCAGTTCCGTTTACTTACTTGTGACAGCTGTCATGCCTCCAGAATTTTCTATATGTATGTGTTTCATTTGTAATTACAAAAATGGAATGATCTGTATGCAACATTCACCTGCTTTTTTCACTTAGAATATATCTTTAAAGGCTTTCATTTAAGTATATAATGCTCTATCTCATTATTTTGAAAGCCTGTATCTATCCTGTGTCTCTGTGCCACGTCACTTCAGTCGTGTCCAGCTCTTTGCGACTCTATGGACTAGAGCCCACCAGGCCCCTCTGTCTGTGAAATTTCCCAGGCAAGAATACTGGAATGGGTTGCCATGCCCTTGATCAGGGTGTCTTCCTGACCCAGGAATTGGACCCCAGTCTCTTATGTCTCTTGCATTGACAGGCAGGTTCTTTACCACTAGTGCCTCCTGGGAAGCCCATCTCTCCTGTACTAAGGGTAAATTAATTTATTTAACCATTTTCTTATTGACAATCATTTAGGTTGTTTTGGTGTCTTATCATTACCTACAATGAATGTCACATAAATATTTTTTCACACATGTGAATATTGCTTTTGTATAGAATCCTAGAAATAGAACTGCAAAATCAATGTTAATTTTTATAATTGGTCAAATTTCTTTTCAAGAAGACTATATTAATATATAATTTCATCAACTGTTTATGAAAAAGACCTATTTTCCCTCACTTTTGACAATGATTTTATAATATTTACTATCATATAGCTAATACATAAAAGAGTCAGCTTATGTTAATATAAATATATATTAACTAGAGAGATAACTAGATAACTAGAGAGATCCAGTATCTACTCATATATTTTATTCATATGAAAAATAGATACTTAATGTCAAACTCTATTATACATTACCATCCCATGCTAGGCCTGCTATAGTTTATTTTGTTCTTTCAACATTTAGTATCTCAAAATCCTTTGGGTCTATTCAAATCTGACTCAGCCTTTCCAAGTCAGTTCAACTGTGTACTTTCAAGTATATACAAATATAAAATATTATTTCTTTATTCTGTAGGGTACCATACTTATTGATAGTTTAATACCAATTTGTATATTCTAGCACAAACATACATATAGCATTGTGTATTCATGCTATTTTGCTCTCTAGTGTGTGTGTAAATATGAAGATACAACTATAAATATACTAATCATAGAGTTCAGACATTTGAGAGTTGTTGATTCTTTAGTTATAGCTCTATGAAGTTTATACTATAATTCTCTTTGGTCCTCACTCCATTTTCTTAGACTAATACAATTTAGAGTTGAATATGCTCATGTTGCACATGTAATCTATTAACTTCTTCAATTTAAAAAATTAAATTTCTATTGAAATTTAATAGAATCTCTAAGATACTAAAGGTCTAGAGAATAAATAATCTGTCTGGGGAAAGGCAGAGGGTACAATGGAACGGAGTCAAGGAATCTAAGTGATCAAAAGTATGTTCATAATAATACTAGATATTTGTCTTTTTTTACAGTGTTAAAAATGGCACCAATGGTGGAAAAACCACTGTGGCTAAACTGATGATACCTTAGCATTAATGAAGACAGCAGCACCAAACAGTACTAGTAGTGAGTGTATTTTTCAGTGCCACTTAATAGCAGGAAAAAAAAAAAAAAAACCAGTTTAACCTAAGAATGTCCTTGAAGAAAAGCTAAAAAAATAATTTTATTAAATCTTAATCTTTCCTAATCCTTCAGATTACACCTCTTTTTACACTCTGTGATAAAATACAAATAGGGAACTTCTATTGCATTCTTAAGTCCAATGGCTGCTAAAGGAAACTGGGTATTTCTGTCTTTATGTAAGTCCATGGTTCTTTTAACTGACATTATCTTTTACTTGAATGAGGAACAGACAAACTATGATTATTCAAACCTGGTTGTGTGGCAGACTGAATACCATAAGTCTATCATTCCAAGGAAAATAACCTACATTTGTTGCAAATAATAAAAATCAAGCTTTCAAGTAAAAATTAAATTTTTGGAAGAATTGTATCTACTATAGTAAGCTTGATAGTTTCCCAATACTTAAACGCTTTTCTGATGAGATGGTAGTGGTATTACTAGTGATTTGAGGGGTTGTTGCATACTGAAATTGTCAACATTTGGAAGATATGCGCAACTCAGGGAACCAAAATTTTCCTACTTATATGGTAAAATCATGCCTGGGTAAATGATACATTAAGAGTATAAGATAGACCAATGAATTTAATGAAATGGAGTATGAAACATTCATCACTATGGTTTCTGATTCTCCACTGAATCTAACCTTTAAGTAACTATCACTTTTCATGTTCTGTAGTATAAAAGCATATTCAGAATTATCTGAAAGGCTATGAAAACCCTCCTTCCTTTTCAACTCTGTAGCTGTGTGAAGCTGGATTGTCTTTATCAGTTCAGTTCAGTCACTCAGTCGTATCTGACTCTTTGAGACCCCATGAATTACAGGACGCCAGGCCTCCCTGTCTATCACCAACTCCCGGAGCTCACTCAGACTCATGTCCATCGAGTCAGTGATGCCATCCAGCCATCTCATCCTCTGTCGTCCCCTTCTCCTCCTGCCCCCAATCACTCCCAGCATCAGAGACTTTTCCAATGAGTCAACTCTTCACATGAGGTGGCCAAAGTACTGGAGTTTCAGCTTTAGCATCATTCCTTCCAAAGAAATCCCAGGGCTGATCTCCTTCAGAATGGACTGGTTGGATCTCCTTGCAGTCCAAGGGACTGAAAGCTGTGGTACATATACACAATGGAGTATTACTCAGCCATTAAAAAGAATACATTTGAATCAGTTCTAATGAGGTGGATGAAACTGGAGCCTATTATACAGAGTGAAGTAAGCCAGAAGGAAAAACACCAATACAGTATACTAACGCATATATATGGAATTTAGAAAGATGGTAACGAT
>NW_011494902.1:9747412-9748562 GCF_000754665.1 Bison bison bison | reverse complement strand
ACATTTCAAAAGCATCAATTTTTCAGCGCTCAGCCTTCTTCACAGTCCAACTCTCACATCCGTACATGACCACAGGAGAAACCATAGCCTTGACTAGACGGACCTTTGTTGGCAAAGTAATGTCTCTGCTTTTCAATAGGCTGTCTAGGGTGGTCATAACTTTTCTTCCAAGGAGTGTCTTTTAATTTCATGGCTGCAGTCACCATCTGCAGTGACTTTGGAGCCCAAAACAATAAAGTCTGACACTGTTCCCACTGTTTCCCCATCTGTTTCCCATGAAGTGGTGGGACCAGATGCCATGATCTTCGTTTTCTGAAGGTTGAGCTTTAAGCCAACTTTTTCACTCTCCTCTTTCACTTTCATGAAGAGGCTTTTTAGTTCCTCTTCACTTTCTGCCATAAGGGTGGTGTCATGTGCATATCTGAGGTTATTGATATTTCTCCTGGTAATCTTGATTCCAGCTTGTGCTTCTTCCAGCCCAGCATTTCTCATGATGTACTCTGCATAGAAGTTAAATAAGCAGGGTGACAATATACAGCCTTGACGTACTCCTTTTCTTATTTGGAACTAGTCTGTTGTTCCATGTCCAGTTCTAACTGTTGCTTCCTGATCTGCATATAGGTTTCTCAAGAGGCAGGTCAGGTGGTCTGGTATTCCCATCTCTTTCAGAATTTTCCACAGTTTATTGTGATCCACACAGTCAAAGGCTTTGGCATAGTCAATGAAGCAGAAATAGATGTTTTTATGGAACTCTCTTGCTTTCTCCATGATCCAGCGGATGTTGGCAATTTGATCTCTGGTTCCTCTGCCTTTTCTAAAACGAGCTTGAACATCTGGAAGTTCACAGTTCACATATTGCTGAAGGCTGGCTTGGAGAATTTTGAGCATTACTTTACTAGCGTGTGAGATGAGTGCAATTGTGCGGTAGTTTGAGCATTCTTTGGCATTACCATTCTTTGGGATTGGAATGAAAACTGACCTTTTCCAGTCCTGTGGACACTGCTGAGTTTTCCAAATTTGCTGGTATATTGAGTGCAGTACTTTCATAGCATCATCTTTCAGGATTTGAAATAGCTCAACTAGAATTCCATCACCTCCACTAGCTTTGTTCATAGTGAGGCTTTCTAAGGCCCACTTGACTTCACATTCC
>NW_011494902.1:9746668-9747312 GCF_000754665.1 Bison bison bison | reverse complement strand
CACGAACCTCCGTCTATAGTTCATCAGGCACTCTATCTATCAGATCTAGTCCCTTAAATCTATTTCTCACTTCCACTGTATAATCATGAGGGATTTTATTCATAAATTCCAACTAAAATAACACAACAAATTTGAAGTAGATATGAGAATTCAGCTGTATTGTAGTAATCCAGTCATTAAGCACACTGATAAAATGATAAAACATTGCTTTTTCTCATTTAAAAAATGCAGCTATTTTCATAGATGATGCCATTTATATTAGTATGCTATCATTTTTTAAAATATATTAATACATATTAAAACATTTTTCAGTTTAAATTTCTAACAATGTAATAGATAGTACCTCACATATACAAAAGGTTTCCTGGAATTTTCAATATTTTTTAAGAGTGCAAAAGTCCTCAGAACAAAAATAATTGCAAACTACTCTTCTAGACTAAAGGCTCAGAGAATTTGAAGTGTAAAAATATGAAAAAGCTTTTTAAGGAATCTCCACACTGTTCTCCATAGTGGCTGTACTAGTTTGCATTCCCACCAACAGTGTAAGAGGGTTCCCTTTTCTCCACACCCTCTCCAGCATTTATTATTTGTAGACTTTTGGATCGCAGCCATTCTGACTGGTGTGAAATGGTACCTCATAGTGG
>NW_011494902.1:9730227-9746568 GCF_000754665.1 Bison bison bison | reverse complement strand
TGTATATTTTTGAGATTAGTTGTTTGTCAGTTGCTTCATTTGCAATTATTTTCTCCCATTCTGAAGGCTGTCTTTTCACCTTGCTAATAGTTTCCTTTGATGTGCAGAAGCTTTTAAGGTTAATTAGGTCCCATTTGTTTATTTTTGCTTTTATTTCCAATATTCTGGGAGGTGGGTCATAGAGGATCCTGCTGTGATGTATGTCGGAGAGTGTTTTGCCTATGTTCTCCTCTAGGAGTTTTATAGTTTCTGGTCTTACATTTAGATCTTTAATCCATTTTGAGTTTATTTTTGTGTATGGTGTTAGAAAGTGGTCTAGTTTCATTCTTTTACAAGTGGTTGACCAGATTTCCCAGCACCACTTATTAAAGAGATTGTCTTTAATCCATTGTATATTCTTGCCTCCTTTGTCAAAGATAAAGTGTCCATATGTGCGTGGATTTATCTCTGGGCTTTCTATTTTGTTCCATTGATCTATATTTCTGTCTTTGTGCCAGTACCATACTGTCTTGATAACTGTGGCTTTGTAGTAGAGCCTGAAGTCAGGTAGGTTGATTCCTCCAGTTCCATTCTTCTTTCTCAAGATCGCTTTGGCTATTCGAGGTTTTTTGTTTTTCCATACAAATTGTGAAATTATTTGTTCTAGCTCTGTGAAGAATACTGTTGGTAGCTTGATAGGGATTGTGTTGAATCTATAAATTGCTTTGGGTAGTATACTCATTTTCACTATATAGATTCTTCCAATCCATGAACATGGTATATTTCTCCATCTATTAGTGTCCTCTTTGATTTCTTTCACCAGTGTTTTATAGTTTTCTATATATAGGTCTTTAGTTTCTTTAGGTAGATATATTCCTAAGTATTTTATTCTTTCCGTTGCAATGGTGAATGGAATTGTTTCCTTAATTTCTCTCTCTGTTTTCTCATTATTAGTGTATAGGAATGCAAGTGATTTCTGTGTGTTGATTTTATATCCTGCAACTTTACTATAGTCATTGATTATTTCTAGTAATTTTCTGGTGGAATCTTTAGGGTTTTCTATGTAGAGGATCAAGAGACATGTGTACCCCAATGTTCATCGCAGCACTGTTTATAATAGCCAGGACATGGAAGCAACCTAGATGTCCATCAGCAGATGAATGGATAAGAAAGCTATGGTACATATACACAATGGAGTATTACTCAGCCATTAAAAAGAATACATTTGAATCAGTTCTAATGAGGTGGATGAAACTGGAGCCTATTATACAGAGTGAAGTAAGCCAGAAGGAAAAACATAAATACAGTATACTAACGCATATATATGAAATTTAGAAAGATGGTAACAATAACCTGGTGTACGAGATAGCAAAAGAGACATTGATGTATAGAACAGTCTTATGGACTCTGTGGGAGAGGAAGAGGGTGGGAAGATTTGGGAGAGTGACATTGAAACATGTAGAATATCATGTAAGAAACAAGTTGCCAGTCCAGGTTCGATGCGCGATACTGGATGCTTGGGGCTGGTGCACTGGGATGACCCAGAGGGATGGTGTGGGGAGGGAGGAGGGAGGAGGGTTCAGGATGGGGAACACATGTATGCCTGTGGCGGATTCATTTTGATATTTGGCAAAATTAATACAATTATGTAAAGTTTAAAATACAATAAAATTTAAAAGAAAAAAAAACAAAAACAACAAAAAAAAGAACTGATTTCCTTTAGAAAAAAAAAATATGAAAAAGCAAAGAGTAAACAAGGAGCAACACATCATTTGGTATGATTAGAATATGGGTTGTACAGCATGAGTGGTGTGAGATGAGGCTAGCGTCCTAGAGAGGAGTCCCATATTGAAGGATTTGGTTTGTCAAGAAAAAAGTATTAAAATTTTTATTGAAATGTAATTAAAGTGTACCATTCAATAGTTTTTGGTATATTCCATTATAAATTTTTTAAATTAGATAAAAATATGTAAAACATAACATTTACATTTCAACTATTTTTAATTGAACAATTCAGTGATGTCAATACATTCACAGTATTGTGCAACCCTCACCACCATTTATCTCCAAAACATTTCTTTCTTTTTAAAGACAAACCTCATTGAAGCAATTATTTCCCATTCCCCATCCTTGTATTCTCTGGTAACCTTTCATCTATTTTTTCTCTATGTATTGGCTATTGTATATATTTCATATAAATGGAGTCATACAATATTTGTTTTATCGTGTGTTGTAACTCACTCAGCGTAATATTTTGAAGGTTAATTCATGTTTTAGGTATCAGAAGTTGATCTGCCTCATTATGGCTGAACTATGTTCTCTTGTATGTATACGCTGCTGCTGCTAAGTCGCTTCAATCATGTCCGACTCTGTGCGACCCCATAGATGGCAGCCCACCAGGCTCCCCCATCCCTGGGATTCTAAAGGCAAGAATACTGGAGTGGGGTGCCATTTTATTCTCCAATGCATGAAAGTGAAAGGTGAAAGTGAAGTCACTCAGTCATGTCCGACTCCTAGTGACCCCATGGACTGCAGCCTACCAGGCCCCTCTGTCCATGGGATTTTCCAGGCAAGAGTACTAGAGTGGGTTGCCATTGCCTTCTCCGTGTATGTATATAGCATATATTATTTATCCATTTATCTGTTTATGGATACTTGAGTTACTTCTACCTTTAGTTATTGTGAAAATGGTACAGTGATCATTGATATACTATTATTTAAGACAAGGAGTTTCAATTTTTTTAGTAGATAAAGGGAAAACAATGGAAAGCTTTAAGGCATGTATTTAATAGGATTTCTGTTTTATGAAGATAACTCTGGTTATGTTATTTTGATAATATTTAAGAGATGCCATAGGAGTTTGTTGCTGTGTTACAGATCCCATTTCTATAGGGGTAACTTGAAAGCAGCTTAATCAAAGTATATATGTATTCCTGTTCAGTTGTTTTCTTTTTATTTGGTTGATAGTTTCCTTCACTGTAAAAAAGCTTATTAGTTTTATATAGTCACATTTATTTTCACCTTTATTGCCCTTCCTGAGGAGACAGATGCAAAAAAAAAACCTGCTTTTTTTTAACTCGGTCAACTGCATTACTATCAATTGGTCTATTAAAATTTTCTATTTCTTCCTAATTTAGGTCTTAGAAAATTGTATATTGATAGGAATTTATCCATTTCTTCTAGGTTGTTCAATTTGTTGGTGTATAATATTTTGAAGTAATTTTATTATCCTTTGTATTTCTGTTGGGAGCCACATTAGACATTACTGACAAAATGGAGGCACAGCCCCAACCCCCTCTCCTCATTCCACAGACACAGTCCCAAGATAAAGGAGTTAAGTTTTGTGATTCTGACTTGTTCTTTCCTTTTTTTGGTTGAGCTGGCTAAAGAAAATTTTAAGGTGCTTATTGTTCATGAGAAAAACATGAAAAAACACAAAGCCTTCTATAGTTGTGCCCAAAAAATAATCTATAAAATAACCATTGACATTTGTTCAAAGATTTTTACAAAAAATGTCCCAGGATGAACACATAGGCCACAACTTGAGGCCATGAAAAAGATTGTTATCTGGGACCTGTTTGTGAGGAAAGTGTTTATGACAAAGAAAGTTTGCTGAGTTTAGGGTTTAAAAGTAATTAAAAATAGTTAAAACCCTTTTTAAGAGATAGTGAGCTTAAGATACTAGGGACAAACATGATTTAAAAAGATAAAAAATAAACTGAAAAATGTGGTATACAGCCCAGACATAAACATGAGTTACAATGTAATCACAAGAAAACAGGATTCTGAGAAAATCGCTGAAACAGGAACTCTGTTTAAAGGGCAACAATGAGACAATAAATCTGGGTGAGAGAAAACTAAATATGTCAAACCTGTGACCTAATGCTTTTGTCAAAGTAAAAAAAAAGACCTGATGCTTAAAATAAACATGTAGCCCCACACCTTGATCATTCCCCACCGACACCACTCATCTCTTCAGACTGATACCCTGGCTGCTGGAGCTGGACTCCGACATATTTCTGTGTTGTTAGTTGTAAGGCTAGACTGAGATTTTTCTTGGTTCTTGGCATAGACCAATATTACTATAAACTTCCCTCTTAGAATTGTTTTTGTTCTGTCCTGAAAATTTTAAGACTGTTGTGCTTTTCTTTTCATTTGTCTCAAGATATTTTTCTCTTTTCTCTTAAATTTCTTCAGTGACCCACTGATTAAGAAGCATGTTGTCTGGCTTCCACATATTTGTATACTTTTTGCAGTTTTCTTCTTGTAAGTAATTTCCAGTTTCATAACACTGCAGTCAGAAAACAATGCTTAATATAAATTCAATCTTCATTTATTGAGACTTGTTTTGTGGCCTAACATGTGATCTATCCTTGAGAATATTCCATGTGCACTTGAAAGGAATGTGTATTTTGCGCACTTGAAAGGAATGTGTATTTTGCTGTTTTAGGATGAAATGTTCTCTAGTTAAATCCATCTGGTCTAATATGTCATTTAACCCAATGTTTCTTCATCAGTTTTCTGTCTAGCTGATCTATTCAATGATGTAAGTAGTTATGTTAAAGTTTCCTCCTCTTACTGTATTACTGTTCTTTTTTTAATGTATTATTTGCTTTTTGTATTTAGGTGCTGCTATGCTGGGTGCATAGATAGCCTCTTGGTTGATTAATCTCTCTTTTTCATTACATGATGCCCTCCATTTTCCCTTGATAAAACCTTTGTTTAAAAGTATATTGCTACCCCACCTTCTGTTTGTTTCTATTTGCATAGCGTATAATTTTCTATCCCTTCACTTTGTGCATCTTCAGATATGATATGATTCTCTAGTAGGCATTTAGCAACACTGTCTTTTAATTGGAGCCTTTTGTTCATTTAAAGTGATTTTTGATGACTATACATACTGCTCTTTTGTTAATCATTTTTGGTTGTTTTGTGATTATTTTGTTCCTTTCTTCTTGTTTTCTTTTTGTAATTTGTTGACTTTCTTCAGTGTTATGTTTGTATTTCTTTCTCTATTTTGTTATCTATGTATTATCAATTTTTTGCATGTGGTTCATATGTAACAACCTACATAAATGTTTAAAGTTGATGGTTGCATAAATTTGAGCACATTCTAAAAGTAGTACACTGTTACTGCCCCTCTTTTATAATTTGTGTGTCACTTTTCTATTTTAGATGTAAAATTTTTGCCTCTTTTGTCTTTTAATCTTCATACTAGCTTTATAGGTAGCTGATCCATTGCCTTTACTACATGTTTGGGATTTACCAGTAGGATTTTTTTCTAGTATTTTTCTAATTTTTCATTATGTCCTTTTTCTTTTCTATTTGATAATACCCCTTTAATATTTCTTATAAGGTCAGCTGAGTGGTGATTAACTCTTTTTTAAGTTTTTGCTTGTCTGGGAAACTTTGTATCTCTCCTTTAATTATGAATAACCACCAGTATATTCTTGAGTATTCTAATCAGAAGTTGTTTTTTTTTTTTTTTCCCCCCACCCCCCAGCACTTTGTATATATCAAGCAAGTTCCTTCTGGCCTGTGAAGTTTCCACAGTAAAGTCATTAAATAGATAGTCTTTGTGGGTTTCCTAACTTATTTTTCTCTCGCTGATTTTAAGATTCTCTCTTTAACTTTTGACATTTTGATTATAGCTTGTCTTGGTGTGAGTCTTTTTGGGTTCATCTTGTCTGATACCCTCTGTACTTCCTGGATTTGGCTAGCTGTTTCCTTTTCCAGGTTATGGAAGTTTTCAACCATTATTTCTTCAAACAGTTTTTCTATCCCTTTATCTTTCTTGAACTTCTATAATACAAATCATAGTATTGCATGGTATTGTTCCAGAGATCTCTTAAACTATATTCATTTGTAAAAAAAATTGCTATCTGTTCTTTTGCTCTCCCAGTTGGGTTATTTCCACTAATCTGCCTTGCATCCTCTAATCTTCCTGCATCCTCTAATTCTGTTGACTCCCCTCTTTGTATTTTTTATTTCAGTTAATGTATCCTTTGGTTCAGATTCACTTTAAAAATTTTTTTCTCTTTGTGGAAGTGCTGAGTTCATCCACTTGTCCCTCAAGATTGGTGAGCCTATTTAACTATTTTTTTGTTTCCTATCAGGTAAATTGTTTATCTCTGTTTTGTGTGGATTATTTTCTGAGGTTTTGATTTATACTTTCATACTTTCATTTTAAGTTTGTCTCCTCTTTGTGCCTAAGTGTATTTGTTTCTAGGTTTTTAGTATAAATTAGCTATGTTTCCTACTCTTGAAAGAGTGGACTTATGTACAAAGTTTCTTGTTTGGCCCAGCGACACAACCCCCTGTGCTTACCAGAATCAGGTGGTCAAGCAGTGTGTGTTTTCCAATTGTCTTTAGGGTGTAACTGCTGGATGTGCACCGGGGATGGTGTTGGCCCCTAGGCCAACTGGCTATAACCTCTGACTCCAACTGTTGTGGGCAATCTGATAGGTGGAGCTGCTTTAGAGGGACAGCACTGTCAGCCAAAGCAGCTTTCCAGGTTTGGGAGAGAGAGAGAGGCACTGGCCAAGTTGAATAAGTTGGGTAGGGCTGGTACTTGGGAACACTAGGGCCAGGTGCGCAGTATAGCTGAGTTGGTGGAGAATGACAGAAATGGATCAGGTTGGGTAGAAAGAGAATTGAAAAACATGGTGCCTTACAGCACTTCTGTACCTGGCGAAAATTCCAAAAGATTCCTGTTACTCTGGCACATGCTCTAAAATCAGTCAACATATCTCCTTAGTGTATGACCTAGGAACTTCTCAAGCTACTGCTTCACTGCAACTCAGAATGAGTGAATGAGTGCACAACCTCTTTGCAAGCCAAGTCTTGGTTTCCCATAACCCTCCAGTTCTCTTGGACATAAGCCTCACTGACTTTTAAAGTCAAATGCTATGAGAGTTCTTCTTTCCAGTGCAAGTACCTGGGGCTGGGGAGCCTGGTGTGACACTTAGAGCCCTTTGCCACCATGATATTCCTCCTGCTTGTGTGTCACCACTTTAGTTGTGTGGGTTCTGATTAGATTTCCATTTTTTTCTTGTCTTGATGAAGCCTTTTCTTTATACCCATAGCTGTAGAAAATCCATTCCACTAGTGTTCAGGTCATTCTCAGATATAGTTGCTCCACACGTAGTTGTAATTTTGGTGTGTTTGTGGAAGTAGATGAACTGACTCTTCCTACCTTGTTGGTATCCTATCTTGATAAATCTGGAATAACACATTTCATTTTGTTGCATCTTTTACCAAAAAAATAAATTCACTATGTATTTAAAGAAAGCTCTAAATACTTTCACAAATCAGATTTAAGTTTATATCCTTTATATATCTGAATGAATGAAGGCTAGAATGAAGGCTCTCCTTTATCTTTTCAATTCATGTAGAATGAATTTTTTACTCTTAGGTATAAAAGGTACTATGGAAAGAGCCACCAAATTAAATGTGTGTATTACCTGCTTAAAGTGTGACACAGATTATTAGGTATGGGCAACTAAAGATGAGAAGTCTGGTTTCTAACCTCTTGGACTTCAAAGTTATAGGTAAAGGAAAGTGTCATAGTTTACTTTTCATATGTGAAGAGACAAGACCCCTTGACTACTACTATCTGCTACGAGTATCTGACCACTACTACTACTATCATGGTCAATATGAGATTAAAAATTAAAACACTAAGATTATCTCTGACTTTAAAACATAGCATGATTGATAACTTATAATAAAAATTAGATAATTTCAAAAACAAGTTTTTCCTTGAATAAGAAACAGAACAGAAATATAAACCAGTTAGAATGATTGAAGCATCAGACTTATGAGCCTGTAAAATATGGATCCTATAGAGGAACAGGAGTAAGTTTAGAGCCTACTTAAAATGGTCTGGGGTGAGGCTACCACATAGGAAAAAATGCTGAAGTAAAACCATGCCATCTCCTTCATGGACCACTGTCCTGTGTGAAGTTTTTACCTTAGAGGCTTAGAGAATACAGAAACAATCCTGTGACCAACACTAACATCGTTCTTTTTGTAGTTTAACTGCCTTTCAAGTTCTCATATGCCCTGTGGAACAAAAATCCAAGTGAATTATGTAAGAAAAGAGCTGCAGCTTAAGGCCCAGAGGACAAGTGAAAGCAACTGAACCAACAAACTAAAAGGAATGAATGTCAGAAGAAAGGTTAAAAAATAACTAGTTTACTTAAGGAGAGTCTGCAAATTCAAATTCCACAATAAGTGAATTTTAAAGAAAGACAGCTAGAAAAAAGGATACCAATCAGCAGATGAATGAAAACAAATAATAGAACAATTAGAAGCAGACTTTTATAGTATTTTGGGAGTTCATCAGAGGAAAAGGAATACATGTCCATAAAAAGTGATGGTGAAACTAAAGAGGCTAAAGTTATACAAGAAAAATAATTAAAATGAATGAAAACAACTAAAAATCTTAGAACTGAAAAATATGGTCAGTATAATAAAAATTTTAAAAGATATCTTAGTTGATATAATAAAGTTTATGTTGGACTAGTCAAAGTGAGAATGAACAAATAGTATGATAATTACTGAAGAATTAATACACAAGTAAGAATAAAAATAACTAAGAGCAGTTGTAAAACCTGGAAGGTAAGTTGTTAGGTAGTGAAGGTTAACAAATGACAAAGAAGAGAAGGAAGGGCAGAAAAGTAACATTCCAAGAAATAATGGTGGGGTTTACTAGAGAAGAAGAAATAAACGGGTCCTTAGATTGAATATTCCCTCTGAGCACTGAAAATAATAATATAATTAAGTCAGCGATAGTAAAACTTCAGAGAATCATTTAAAAAAGGGAGGGGGACCTTAAAGTACTATAGGAAGGAATAGACAGACTGTTTACAGAGGAACAACAATTGAATTTAAGCAGACTTCTAATCAACGTTAGAAATATGTTCACACCACTAAGGGAATATATAATCCTATAACTGATTACACTGTTACTCAAAATGAAGGGAAACAGATTTTTTTCAGACATGAAATCAGTAACAGTATATATACATATGCTCACTGAAAAAAAACCAAAAGTACATAAAAATTATGCCCTCAAACCTGACAATAATCCACACTAAGAACTAAAATTTGTGTTTTACATTATGACTTGGTATATGTTTCAGTATTACACAATTATATCTTTTTTTTCTGTAGGATTCATTCTGATGGTTTGTTTTAGCCAACCAGAGCAGTTTAAAAAATGACATTGCTTATAGTAAAGTCCAATGGTTTCCATGGGCTGCAGCCTACCAGGCTCCTCTGTCCATGGGATTTTCCAGGCAAGAGTACTGGAGTGGGGTGCCATCGCCTCCTCCGCAATAAACAATTAAGATATATAATTAAGGAAAACTCTTAAACTAGGAATAAAACAAAGGATGAACAATTTTCTGTGGAGAAAATTATAAAATATTAGTGGACATAAACGATGACTTTAAAAAAAGGAGAAAAGTAATTTTCATGATGGTAAAATTCAATTTCCATACCATGAGATTGTGCATATATATGCAGAGTACATCATGAGAAATGCTGGACTGGAAGAAACACAAGCTGGAATCAAGATTGCCGGGAGAAATATCAATAACCTCAGATATGGGAGAAATATCAATAACCTCAAATATGCAGATGACACCACCCTTATGGCAGAAAGTGAAGAGGAACTCAAAAGCCTCTTGATGAAGGTAAAAGTGGAGAGTGAAAAAGTTGGCTTAAAGCTGAACTTTCAGAAAATGAAGATCATGGCATCTGGTCCCATCACTTCATGGGAAATAGATGGGGAAACAGTGGAAACAGTGTCAGACTTTATTTTTCTGGGCTCCAAAATCACTACAGATGGTGACTGCAGCCATGAAATTAAAAGACGCTTAGTCCTTGGAAGGAAAGTTATGACCAACCTAGATAGCATATTCAAAAGCAGAGGCATTACTTTGCCAACAAAGGTTCATCTAGTCAAGGCTATGGTTTTTCCTGTGGTCATGTATGGATGTGAGAGTTGGACTGTGAAGAAAGCTGAGCACCGAAGAATTGATGCTTTTGAACTGTGGTGTTGGAGAAGACTCTTGAGAGTCCCTTGGACTGCAAAGAGATCCAACCAGTCCATTCTAAAGGAGATCAGCCCTGGGATTTCTTTGGAAGGAATGATGCTGAAGCTGAAAGTCCAGTACTTTGGCCACCTCATGGGAAGAGTTGACTCATTGGAAAAGACTCTGATGCTGGGAGGGATTGGGGGCAGGAGGAGAAGGGGACGACAGAGGATGAGATGGCTGGATGGCATCACTGACTCAATGGACATGAGTCTGAGTGAACTCCGGGAGTTGGTGACGGACAGGGAGGCCTGGCATGCTGCGATTCATGGGGTCACAAAGAGTCGGATGCGACTAAGCGACTGATCTGATCTGATGGGAATGTGCCCCAAATTGTAAGTTTATTAAGATTCAAAATCTTTGAGGTCATAAAAGCTGTTGGCCGACATAGCAAGGACATATGTGAATTCTGTGCCAAAGACAGGCACAATAAAGGACAGAAATGGCAAGGACCTTATAGAAGCAGAAGAGATTAAGAAGAGATGGCAAGAGTACACAGAAGAACTGCACAAAAAAGGTCTCAATGACCCAGATAACCACAATGGTGTGGTCACTCACCTAGAGCCAGACATCCTGGAATGTGAAGTCTAGTGGGCCTTAGAAAGCATTACTATGAACAAAGCTAGTGGAGGTGATGGAATTTCAGCTGAGCTATTTCAAATCCTGAAAGACGATGCTGTTAAGTGCTACACTCAATATGCCAGCAAACTTGGAAAACTCAGCAGTGGCCACAGGACTGGAAAAGGTCAGTTTTCATTCCAATCCCAAAGAAAGGCAATGTCAAAGAATGTACTGCTGCTGCTACTGCTAAGTCACTTCAGTCGTGTCTGACTCTGTGCAACCCCATAGACAGAAGCCCACCAGGCTCCCCCATCCCTGGGATTCTCCAGGCAAGAACACTGGAGTGGGTTGCCATTTCCTTCTCCAATGCATGAAAGTGAAAAGTGAAAGTGAAGTCGCAATGTACAAGCAATTATAAAATTGCCCTCACTTCACATGATAGCAAGGTAATGCTCAAAATCCTTCAAACTAGCCTTTTGCAGTATATGAACCAAGAACCTCCAGAAGTACAAGGTGCATTTAGACAAACCAGAGGAACCAGAGATCAAGTTGTCAACATCTAATGGATCACAGAAAAAGCAGCAAAATTCTAGTCAAATATCTTTTTCATTTACTACACTAAAACCCTTGATTGTTAATTCTTCAGTTCAGTTCAGCTGCTCAGTTGTGTCCAACTCTGCAACCCCATGGATTGAAGCACACCAGGCCTCCTTGTCCATCACCAACTCCTGGAGTTCATCCAAACTCATGTCCATTGAGTTGGTCATGCCATCCAACCATCTTATCCTCTGTCATCCCCTTATCCTTCCGCCCTCAATCTTTCCCAGCACCAGGGTCTTTTCAAATGACTCAGTTCTTCATATCAGGAAAATTCTTAGAGATGGGAATAACAGAACCCCTTACCTGTCTCCTGAGAAACCTTTATTCAGGTCAAGAAGCAACAGTTAGAACTGGACATGGAACAACAGACTGGTTCCAAATAGGAAAAGGAGTACATCAAGGCTGTATATTGTCACCCTGCTTATTTAACTTATGTACAGTATACATCATGAGAAATGCTAGGCTAGATAAAGCACAAGCTGGAATCAAGATTGCTGGGAGAAATATCAGTAATCTCAGATATGCAGGCGATACTACTTTAATAGCAGAAAGCAGACAGGAACTAAAGAGCATCTTGATGAAAGTCAAAGAGGAACGTTTAAAAGCTAGCTTAAAATTCAACATTAAACAAGTAAAGATCATGACATCTGGTCCTATCACTTATTGGAAAACAGATGGGGAAAATGTGGAAAGAGTGGCAAATTTCATTTTCTTGGGCTTCAAAATCACTGTGGATGGTGACTGGAGCCACAAAATTAAAAGACACCTGCTCCTTGGAAGAATACCTATGACAAACCTAACAGCAAATTAAAAAGTAGAGACATCACTTTGCCAACAAAGGACAGTATAGTCAAAGCTATGGTTTTTCCAGTAGTCATGTATGTATGTGAGAGTTGGACCATAAAGAAGACTGAGTGCCAATTAACTGATTCTTTTGAACTGTGGTGCTAGAGAAGACTCTTCAGAGTCCCTTGGACAGCAAGGAGGTCAAACCAGTTAATCCTAAAAAAATCAATCCTGAATATTCAATGGAAGGAGTGATGCAGAAGCTGAAGCTCCAATACTTTGGCCACCTGATGTGAAGAGCCAACTCATTGGAAAAGATACTGATGCTGGGAAAGATCGAGGGCAAGAGGAAAAGGGAGTGATAGAGGATGAAATGGTTGGATGGCATCACTGACTTAGTGGACATGAGTTTGAGCAAACTCAGGAAGATAGTGAAGGACAGGGAAGCCTGGTATGATGCAGTTCATGGGGTGGCAAAGAGTCAGACATGACTTAGTGAATGAATAACAACAACAACAATATACAATAAACCTACAGCTAACATCGTACTCGAGGGTGAAAAGTGGAAAGCATTTCCTCTAACATCAGGAACAAGGATGTCCCATTTTCACCAGTTTTATTTAACATAGTTGCGGAAGTCCTAGCCACAGGTGTCAGAGAATGCTGACAGGAAAAGAAATAAATGGAATCAAAATTGGAAAAGAAGTAAAAGTATCACCATTTCCAGATGACCTGAAATTATATACACAGAAAACCTTAAGCAAGAATCCCTTAGAAGAAATGGAACCAGACTCATAGTCAACAAAAGAGTCTGAAATTAAGTACTGAGGCTCAATCTCAAAAACAACAGAATGATCTTGGTTTGTTTCCAAGGTAAACCATTCAACACCACAGTAGTCCAAGTCTATGCCTCAACCACTAACGATAAAGAAGCTGAAGCTGAATTTTTCTATATAGACCTACAAGACCATTTAAAGCTAACACCAAAAAAGATGTCCTTTTCATCATAGGAGGCTGGAATGGAAAAATAGTCAAGAGATACCTGGGAAAACAGGTAAGTTTGACCTTGGAGTACAAAATGAAGCAGGGCAAAGGCTAACAATGTTATGCCAAGAGAACGCTCTGATCATAGAAAACACACTCTTCCAACAATGCAAGAGATGACTCTATGCATGGGCATCACCAGATGGTCAATACTGAAATCAGATTGATTATATTCCTTGCAGCTGAAGATGGTAAAGCTCTATACAGTCAGCAAAAACAAGACCTGGAGCTGACTGTAGCTCAGATCACCAGCTCCTTATTGCAAAATTCAGACTTAAAGAAAGTAGAGCAAACCAGTAGCCCATTCAGGTATGACCTAAACCATCTCCTTTAGGATAATACAATGGAAGTGACAAATAGATTCAAGGGATTAGATCTAGTACATGAGAAAAAGAAATCCAAGAAAGTAAAGTGGTTGTCTGAGCAGGCCGCACAAATATCTGAGAGAAGAAAAATACAAAGAAGAGAGGAAAGATACATCCAACTGAATGCAGGGTTCCAGAGAACAGCAAAGGAGAGATAAGAAAGCCTTCATAAGTGAAAAGTGAAAATAAATAGAGGAATACAATAGAATGGGAAAGACTAGAGACTTCTTCAAGAAAATTATAGATACCAAGGCAACATTTCATACAAAGATGGGCACAATAAAGAACAGAAACAGGAGGGACCTAACAGAAGAAGGGCTTAAGAAGAGGTGGTAAGAATACACAGAAGAACTGTACCAAAAAGATCTTAATGACCCAGATAACCACGATAGTGTAGTCACTTACCTAGAGCCAGACATCTTGGAGTGTAAGTCAAGTAAATGGGCCTTAGGAACCATTACTATGAACAAAGCTAGTGGAGGTGATGGAATTGCAGCTGAGCTGGAATTTCAAATCCAAAAGATGATTCTGTTTAAATGCTGTACTCATTATGACTACAAATTTGGAATACTCAACAATGGCCGCAGGACTGGAAAAGGTCAGTTTTCATTCCAATTCCAAAGAAAGGCAATGCCAAAGAATGTTCAAATTTCTGTACAGTGGTACTCATTTCACATGCTAGCGAGATTATGCTCAAAATCCTTAAAGCTAGGCTTCAGCAGTATGTGAACCAAGAACTTCAAGAGGTACAAGCTAGGTTTAGAAAAGACAGAGGAACCAGAGATCAAATTGTCAGCATCCGCTGGATCACAGAAAAAGCAAGGGAATTTCAGAAGAACATCTACTGCTTCATTGACTAAGCTAAAGCCTTTGACTGTGTGAAATATACTTAAAGATATGGGAATACTAGACTACCTTATCTGTCTCCTGAGAAACCTCTATGTAGGAGAAGACTGAAAAACAACAAGGACACAAAATACCTCTTCTTGGAAAACTATAAGATGAAAGAAGTGAAAGATGTTGCAGAGATATACCATGATCTTGGAATGGAAGAATCAATATGAACATGACTACCTCCCAAAGCAATCTGCAGATTCACTGAAGTCCCTATCCCTAAGGGCATTTTTCACAGAATTAGAACAAAAAATTTTATATTTGTATGGAAACATAAAAGATCCTTAACAGTAAAAAAAAATAAAGAAAAAGAAATTGATAAAGAAGAATCCGAGCTGGAGGAATCAGGCTCTCTGACTTCAGACTAAACTACAGTGCTACAGTACTGGTAGTATGTTACTGGCACAAACAGTATAGTACTGGCACAGAAACAGAAATATAGACGAATGGAATAGGATAGAAAGTCAAGAGAGAAACTCATGTGCCTATGGCCACCTAATCTCTGACAAAGGAGGAAAAAATATACAATGGAGAAAGGACAGTCTCTTTAATAAGTGGTGCTGGAAAACTGCACCTAAAACATCCCCATCTAAAAGAATGAAATTAGAACACAGCCTAATGCCATACACAGAAGGAAACTCAAAACAGATGAAAGACCTAAAATGTAAGGCTGGATACTATCAAACTCTTAGAGGAAAACATAGGCAGAACACTCTTTGACATAAATCACAGAAAGATATTTTTCAAGCCACTGCTTAGAGTAATGAAAATAAAAATAAACAAATGTGACCTAATGAAAGTGAAAAGCTTTTGCACAGCAAAGAAAACAAAACAAAAAGACAATCCTTAGATTGAGAGAAAGTTTTGCAAATGAAGCAACTGACAAGGGATTAATCTAAAAATATGCAAACAGCTCATGCAGCTATCAAAAATAAATAAATAAACAGCCCAATCAAAAAATGGGCAGATGACTTAAATAGATATTTCTCCAAAGACTACATACAGATGGCCAAAATCCACATGAAAAGATGCTCAATGTCACTAATTATGAAAGAAATGTAAATCAAAACTATAATGAGGTAACACTTCACACTGGTCAGAATTGCTTTCATCAAAAACTCTACAAACAATAAATGTTGGAGAGGAAGTGAAGAAAAGACAACTCTCTTACCCTGTTGTTAGGAATGTAAATTGATGCAGCCTCTATGGAGAACAGGATGGAGGTTCATAAAAAAATCTAAAAATAGAGCTACCATATGATCCAGCAATCCCACTCCTGGGCATATATCCACACAAAACCATTACTCAAAAGGATGCATGTGCCCTGATGTTTATTGCTAATTACAATAGCCAGCACACATGGATGCAACGTAAACGATCATTGACAGAGGAGTGGATAAAGATGACATAGTGATATATACAACAAAATATTATTCAGCCATAAAAATGAAAGCATAGTGCCATTTGCAGCAACATGAATGGACCTAAAGATTATCATACTAAGTGAAGTAAGTCAAATAGAGAAAGACAAATATCATATGATATCACTCATATGTGGAATCTAACTTAAAAAAAAAAAGAACTTATTTACAAAACATAGGCAGACTTACAGGTATCAAAAACAAACTTATGGTGCAGTTTAGTTCAGTTAGGTCCCTCAGTCATGTCTGACTCTTTGTGACCCCCATGAATCGCAGCACACCCAGGCCTCCCCTGTCCATCACCAACTCCCCGGAGTTCACTCAAACTCACGTCCCTCGAGTCAGTGATGCCATCCAGCCATCTCATCCTCTGTCGTCCCCTTCTCCTCCTGCCCCCCAATCACTCCCAGCATCAGAGTCTTTTCCAATGAACCAACTCTTCGCATGAAGTGGCCAAAGTACTGGAGTTTCAGCTTCAGCATCATTCCCTCCAAAGAAATCCCAGGGCTGATCTCCTTCAGAATGGACTGGTTGGATCTCCTTGCAGTTCAAGGGACTCTCAAGAGTCTTCTCCAACACCACAGTTCA
>NW_011494902.1:9728648-9730127 GCF_000754665.1 Bison bison bison | reverse complement strand
AGGTCCCTCAGTCATGTCTGACTCTTTGTGACCCCATGAATCGCAGCACACCAGGCCTCCCTGTCCATCACCAACTCCCGGAGTTCACTCAAACTCACGTCCCTCGAGTCAGTGATGCCATCCAGCCATCTCATCCTCTGTCGTCCCCTTCTCCTCCTGCCCCCAATCACTCCCAGCATCAGAGTCTTTTCCAATGAACCAACTCTTCGCATGAAGTGGCCAAAGTACTGGAGTTTCAGCTTCAGCATCATTCCCTCCAAAGAAATCCCAGGGCTGATCTCCTTCAGAATGGACTGGTTGGATCTCCTTGCAGTTCAAGGGACTCTCAAGAGTCTTCTCCAACACCACAGTTCAAAAGCATCAATTCTTCTGCGCTCAGCCTTCTTCACAGTCCAACTCTCACATCCATACATGACCACAAGAAAAACCATAGCCTTGACTAGACGAACCTTTGTTGGCAAAGTAATGTCTCTGCTTTTCAATACGCTATCTAGGTTAGTCATAACTTTCCTTCCAAGGAGTAAGCGTCTTTTAATTTCATGGCTGCAGTCACCATCTGCAGTGATTTTGGAGCCCCCAAAAATAAAGTCTGACACTGTTTCCCCATCTATTTCCCATGAAGTGATGGGACCAGATGCCATGATCTTCGTTTTCTGAAAGTTCATCTTTAAGCCAACTTTTTCACTCTCCACTTTCTTTTTTTTTTTTTTATTTTTAAACTTTACATATTTGTATTAGTTTTGCCAAATATCAAAATGAATCCACCACAGGTATATATGTGTTCCCCATCCTGAACCCTCCTCCCTCCTCCCTCCCCATACCATCCTTCTGGGTCGTCTCAGTGCACTAGCCCCAAGCATCCAGTATCACTTTCATCAAGAGGCTTTTGAGTTCCTCTTCACTTTCTGCCATAAGGGTGGTGTCATCTGCATATCTGAGGTTATTGATATTTCTCCCAGCAATCTTGATTCCAGCTTGTGCTTCTTCCAGCTCAGTGTTTCTTATGATGTACTCTGCATATAAGTTAACTAAGCAGGGTGACAATATATAGCCTTGATGTACTCCTTTTCCTATTTGGAACCAGTCTGTTGTTCATGTCCAGTTCTAACTGTTGCTTCCTGACCTGCATACACATTTCTCAAGAGGCAGGTCAGGTGATCTGGTATTCCCATCTCTTTCAGAATTTTCCACAGTTTATTGTGATCCACATAGTCAAAGGCTTTGGCATAGTCAATAAAGCAGAAATAGATGCTTTTATGGAAATCTCTTGCTTTTTCCATGATCCAGCGGACGTTGGCAATTTGATCTCTGGTTCCTCTGCCTTTTCTAAAACCAGCTTGAACATCTGGAAGTTCATGGTTCACGTATTGCTGAAGCCTGGCTTGGAGAATTTTGAGCATTACTTTACTAGCGTGTGAGATGAGTGCAATTGTGTGGTAGTTTGAGCATTCTTTGGCATTGCCTTTCTTGGGATTGGAA
>NW_011494902.1:9707439-9728548 GCF_000754665.1 Bison bison bison | reverse complement strand
TGCTGGCATATTGAGTGCAGCGCTTTCACAGCATCATCTTTCAAGATTTGAAATAGCTCAACTGGAATTCCATCACCTCCACTAGCTTTGTTCATAGTGAGGCTTTCTAAGGCCCTCTTGACTTCACATTCCAGGATGTCTGGCTCTAGATGAGTGATCACACCACTGTGATTATCTGAGTTGTGAAGATCTTTTTTGTACAGTTCTTCTGTGTATTCTTGCCACCTCTTCTTAATATCTTCTCACTCTGTTAGGTCCATACCATTTCTGTCCTTTATTGAGCCCATCTTTGCATGATATGTCCCCTTGGTATCTCTAATTTTCTTGAAGAGATCTCTAGTCTTTCCCATTCTGTTGTTTTCCTCTATTTATTTGCACTGATCACTGAGGAAGGCTTTCTTATCTCTTCTTGGTATTCTTTGGAACTCTGCATTCAGATGCTTATATCTTTCCTTTTCTCCTTTGCTTTTTGCTTCTTTTCTTTTCACAGCTATTTATAAGGCCTCCCCAGACAGGCATTTTGCTTTTTTGCATTTCTTTTCCATGGGGATGGTCTTGATCCCTGTCTCCTGTACAATGTCACGGACCTCATTCCATAGTTCATCAGGCACTCTATCTATCAGATCTAGGCCCTTAAATCTATTTCTCACTTCCACTGTATAAAAACTTGTATAAAGGAAATAAATTATCAATAAAAATTAAAATTATTACTAATAAGTTTCAAGTAAATTAAAGATGTAAATGTGTTTTTTTAATTTCAAAGAAAATATAGGAAAATATATTTATGAACTACAGATAGGGAGATATTTCAAAAATTAAACACAAAAAGAGTAAGTTTGGTATATATTACCTCACTGAAGTTAAAAACTTTGCAGCAGATATGTAAGAAAATTTAAAAGAAAACAGATTAACAGTAGCAGAAAGTATTTGTATTCCATAAAAGCAACAAAAGATTGAAGCTAGAATTTATAATGTACCACTAAGATCCCCTGGAGTACAGCATGGCAACCCACTCCAATACTCTTGCCTGGAAAATCCCATGAATGGAGGAACCTGGTAGGCTACAGTCCATGGGGTTGCAAAGAGTCGGACATAACTGAGCGACTTCACTTTCCTTTACTTTTATTAAGCCACACCAATCATCAAGAAAATTCCTAGTCAAATAATGAAATACCCTTTTCCACCCTTAAATTTGGCAATATTTTTTTTTTAAGGTTTGACAATGTGGTTAAACCAGAACTCTTATACACTAAGGAGAATGACAAGACTACAGCCAAAAAAAAACCAACAAAACCTAATGTTACATCTATTCACATTAATCAAATACAATTTGGTTAAAACAAAATATACAATGTAACAAAATGTTGCCAAATGATATTAGTTTAATTTGGTATGTAATGTTGAAAAAGATGCTAAACTGCTACATATTATTTTTGGATAGAAATACATAGTAATATTTTTAGTGTATATTACTGCATATATGTGGAATCTAGAAATTTGGTATAGATGAACCTATTTGCAGGGCAGGAAAAGAGACACAGATGTAGAGAACAGACTTGTGGACTTTGGGGAAAGGGAAAGTTGGATGATTTGGGAGAGTAGGGCTGACATGTATGCACCACCATGTGTAAAACAGTGGGAAGCTGCTGTATGGCACAGGGAGCTTAGCTCACAGAGCTCTGTGATGACATAAAGGGGTGGGTTGGGGCTGTGGGAGAGAGTTTTAAGAGGGAGGGGATATATATGTACACATATAGTTGATTCATGTTGTACAGCAGAAACACACATTTCAAGCAATTATACTCCATTATAAAAAACTTAAACTAAAAAAGACACACAGTAATATTTTTAAAACAGTGATCCTTTTTTGATAATTATGTGATGATTATATGAGATGTTATCATTAGAAACAAAAGGGAATTCATTTTATTTTTGCAACTTTTTTGTAAGTTGAAAATTAGCTCAAAATAAAAAGCCTAAATAAAAAATAAATAATGTGAAATCACACATGCAAACATTAACATTTTGTTTTCTTGGAGGAGAAAGAGAGATATGTTATTAAAAGGGTTATATGGTTCAACACAACTTCAAAGTATTTGTCTTTAAAACTCTGAAGCATTTATAGCAAAATGATAAAACTTGTTAAATCATTATATTACCACCTATGCTATTCATGGCTACTTGAGGCAATATGCCTTGCTTTTAAATTATATTTCACTAGAAATGTCTTTTTATTTAAAAGAACTTGTTCTATATCCTTTTATGAGTGCATAAAAATACATTTGACTAAGTTAATTTTCCTTTTCCAATTTCAAAGGTGAAAAATGTCAGTTTTTAAAATGTATTTGTTTTTAGTTTGCTTGGTGTATATCATAGAGACATTCAGTCTCAAAATGTAAGAATGTTAGTTATTAGAATTGTCATATTTCATATAATAAAGAAATGACTTTCAATCACGTTACATTTATTAACAAAAGCAATTTTCAGATTACCTATTTAGATAATTGCAGCTACTGAAAATTATAATGGAACGTTGTTTTATTAGATATTGAAATTACCAAGATAAGAAAAGGATAAAATTAAAGGGTGAAATCTGTGCATAAGGAGTCAGCAAGTGGTAAAGCAGGGAATAATTTTTATGGTCCAAAGGAAGAGAGGGTAACATAATCATTAATTATGAAGAACAAAACCTGGAGTGAGTCATGATTAGTGCAAAGGAAAAGAGAATGTGAGATCTCCCCCTCACTAAGTTGTAGGCTGTAAATTAGTTTCACTATGGCTTCCATGAATTCAAATTTTCAAGATATTGGAGTTTCTCACAGAAGATAGTCTGTGGCAGGTGTTGAGGACAAAAACAACTTTTACTGAACTCTGTTATGTTTTGGTCAGTGAAACACAAATTAAACTGAATGAAAAATACAAGAGAAAAGGCATTTTTTCTTGTTAAAGGTAATTTTTTTACATTAATTTTCACATCTACTTGGAAACCTTCATGGAAGAGTTCACAACCTAGAGAAGTGGTTAGACCCAGGGACTTTTACAGAATTTTAAGAAAGGGTGATAAATTATAGAGAAATGACTAAACAAAGGAAAGAGTTTAGGGCCTCTAGAGGCAGTAAGTGGTGGGAAGGAAAACTAATGGAGGGTAAGGGTTATTTAGTAAAGTGCTGTTTATGCAGACTTATCTCAGTGTTAACTTCATATCCACTGATGATGATTGTTCCTGGTACAAGAGAGGGGACAACTTCAAAAGCGAAATTTATGTCCAGTTTCAGAGTGGGTAGGAGGAGAGTAGAGAGCATCATCCACACCTGCCATTTCTCAGTTTGCTTCAGCTTAAACTAATCCTCAAGCTCAAGTGTCATATTCTGGGGCGGTGTGATTGTCCTAAAGTCCTATATCACAACATCAATTCAGATCAGATCTAGATGTCTATGACATACCACAGAACAAGAAACATTGACATCACGGGTAGAGGCTTCTTAATATGAAGAGCAGAAAAAATTCATGAAGAGCATTATGCTAAACAAAGGAAAAATGATTCTGAATCATGTGTAGAACATTCTATTGAAGTTTTGCAAGGTCAGTATGAAGTGTGGTTCAGGTTTGGAGCAGATAATCAACACAGAGAATTCAGTAAGTTTCACATCATCAGTGTCAGTATTATTCACAAGACTAAATACTGCCCAGTTGTTCACATGTGTGTCCAAAGTGTTGACAAAAATATTGACAATGGTTTTCCCATGCAACACGAACAAATACTTGGATTCCCATGTTGAGAATCATAGACTTATCTAGATAGTAGCTGAAAAGTTTTCTGCAAGGCATTCAGGCTCAGGAGACTGTCCTGTAGGTCATGTTAGATGATGTGAAAACCCTTCTATTTGCATAATCAGAGACCACTGGAACATCTCCATGTGAAAGAGTCAGGGTCAACATTTATCAAAACAACTAGAAACCTATGGTAGACTGAAAAGTGTTTTAGTTAGTGACTCTGATTAGGAGTTGAGAGAGGGTGACTAGGAGACTGGCAAGCTGATACAGTTTTTAGAGGATAGAGCAATTGTAAAGATGCTAGGTGGTCTTTGGGAACATACAGTGATTCAGCTATGAATAAACATCCCAGTATTGCATAAGTGCCACGTAAAGTGCCAACAGGTGAGTGAGGGTGGAGATAGTGAGGTTGCTGCTGCTGCTAAGTCACTTCAGTTGTGTCTGACTCTGTGCGACCCCGTAGAGGGCAGTAGCCCACCTGGCTCCCCCATCCCTGGGATTCTCCAGGCAAGAATACTGGAGTGGGTTGCCATTTCCTTTTCCAATGCATGAAAGTGGAAAGTGAAAGTGAAGTCGCTCAGTAGTGTTTGACTCTTAGCAACCCCATGGACTGCAGCCCACCAGGCTCCTCCATTCATGGGATTTTCCAGGCAAGAGTCCTGGAGTGGGGTGCCATTGCCTTCTCCAAGTGAGATTACTAATCCCTAAACATAATAATTTCTGTGTTAAATATCAGTTTAAAGATAATTACATTTATTTCCTTTTTGATCCCTACTTTAGGATTTGAGAGATTTGTTTGCATTAACTAGACTTGATTGTATAACAAACCATTCCAGAATTTAGTGTCTTTAAAGAAACTGCTTGTTTATCCCATTACTCTGTGGGTTGGCTGAGTGGGTCTTCTGGTCTTTGTCAGCTGTTCATCTCTGGTCAACTGGCAGATCAGATGGTAGCTAGATGATCAAGGATGGCCTCCCTCATATGTTTGACAGTTGGCAGGCTTTGTTCAGGGTTCAGTTCAATTCAATTCAGTTGCTCAGTCATGTCCGACTCTTTGCGACTCCATGAATCACAGCACGCCAGGCCTCCCTGTCCATCACCAACTCCCAGAGTTCACTCAGACTCACGTCCATCAAGTCAGTGATGCCATCCAGCCATCTCATCCTCTGTCGTCCCTTTCTCCTCCTGCCCCCAATCCCTCCCAGCATCAGAGTCTTTTCCAATGAGTCAACTCTTCACATGAGGTGGCCAAAGTACTGGAATTTCAGCTTTAGCATCATTCCTTCCAAAGAAATACCAGGGCTGATCTCCTTCAGAATGGACTGGTTGGATCTCCTTGCAGTCCAAGGATTCTCAAGAGTCTTCTCCAACACCACATACTGGGGCATAAATCTCTCATTATACAACAGGTCATTTGTGGATGGCCTCAGAGTGTCAAGAAACAGCTGGACCCAAATTGCAAACATTTTACAAGTCATACTTACTAAAGTCTCATTGGTCAATCCAAGTCAAGTCACATGGCCAAGTCCAGATTCAAGGGAAAGGAAAAATGAACTCACACTGATGGGAGGAGCCACAAACAAGCTGCACACATAACTGGAGGGGAAGAATTTGCTACTTCTACCATCAAGCCAGTTGTGTAAGTGATTGTTAGCCTATTGTCCAGGATTTCATACATAATACATTAAAATTTAGTCAGTCTTTTTGAAACTCACTTCCTTTTTTGTTGTATTTTGTGATAGTGTTTCTTGACAACCATGAGTGAGCAATGACAATAATATCTGGCTTTATACATGAACCTTAAATCAATCTTTCTTTGATGGCAAAGAAATAAAATGAGATGGGAAAGGATTATCTACTGGGGAAAAGTTATAACAAAATTATGGGAAGATTAGGGGATTTCAGACACTGATTTGATTCTGTCACCTTCAAGAGCATAAACATTTAAAGACTTAGCTCAAATAATGTTGAATTTTTCTCACAAGTCTCTCGTGATTAGTTGCTATTAAGCCACTTTAATTTCCCTCATTTCTATGTAAGCAAAGTAACTGAATTTTTTTTTTTTTGTAGTTTTGACTTGAATGAGGAAATTATAAATGGCATCTAAGGAAGAAAAAAATATGATATAGTATTAGAAGAGACATTTTTCATAGGAAGTAATAAAAGAAAGTATACATATTAGAGCTTTCCTTTCCTTTTGAGAGATTTATGGCATAAATTCAATAGATGAAATCAATGTACTTTGAATTATAAATAGGTCTTTGAGGGGCTAGATGGTGAATTCAAAATTCTTAAGAAAACAGTAGAGCACCTGTGGAAATAGGCAAGGACACAAGTGAATCCAAGGTTCCTCTTGAAAGATGATTATAATTTGTTGGAGTGAAGATGCCTGTTATTATTTGCAAGGGCAACATATTTGAATTTCATATGTTCACTAAGATATGCTCAGTATTTTAGACTTATGATATAATAATAAACAAAGTTTACTGGAAATCAAGAAGTGTTATTTACATATTCAGCTTGCAATTCTGAGCTTTTCAGTTTTACCTGTCTGGTTAAAAGTGCTGAGAGAGAGGGGGAAAGGGGAGAGAGGAAGAGAGTGTTCAAAGAATTTATTCTAAAACAAATCATTATGTGAATATGTTTCCTAAGACAGAAATTGGCAAATAGATTTTTCCTCAAGTTTTAATTGTATTGCTTTAAAAATGGCATAAGATAAATTACATTCCAGAATTTTTCAGTTAGTCTTATTTGCAACATCTACTATAAAATAGCATGTGGTTTAGATCATCATTCTTGCAGAATAGCAGTCTCGGTAATACTTTGTGCCATATTCAAATGAATGTTTTCAGCTCTTGCAAACCTCGTTAATTTATTTTAGATTTCTACAAAGTAAAATTTTCAATATATAGTTCTATTTTAATTACATTTTGGTAAAACTAAATGTCAGCCAATACTCTCCTCCAACTACATGGTTCCTTTTCATTTCCTTAGACAATTTAAACCAGAATTCTTCCTTCTTCTTTTCTTTCCCTTTCATGCAGTCTTTCTTGGATGATAGCATTCTTATTGATGCTCTAGTCATAGGGTCCCCAAACTCTGGAATCTACTGCCTGATAATCTTAGGTAGAGCTGATGTAATAATAATAGAAATAAAGTACACAATGACTGTGGTGTACTTGAATCATCCCCAAACCATTCCCCTTGCCCTGGTGGGAAAACCCTTTCACAGTACTGGTCCCTGGTGCCAAAAAGGTTTGAGACCATTGCTCTAGTGCACTTTTTAACCTCCCCAAAATTTTCAGTAACAATTCTTGACACTTGTTCTCTATTTTCACTTTCTTCTATAGCTTGACAATATTCTGGATCTGATCACTTCTTGGCACTTATATCTAAAGTCCTTGAACTTAGTATTCCTTCTTTCTAACACATTCTGATGACATTGTATCACGCCTGTATTATCTAATCTATTAGCATGCTATTTTCTTTATCTGAATTATAATCATACACTTCTTACTTCATCATTCAATTAGATATCTGTTAACCACACATTTTTTCCAAACCTGAACCAAGAGACAAGCCATTTAATGTTTTCCCATGATTTCCCTGTACTGTCAAATTCTCTTCCTTGTATTTTCTGTTTCTGATGGTACAAGGCAGTTTTTGCAAAAACATATGGATGACATATTTTCCCTTTTAGAGATTTCAGTCATTGTGATGATGCATACTAGGGTCTTCATTATTTATTATTAACCCAAGTCCAAATTTGCCAATGTATCTCCTCACAAATGGAATGGTGTGAATTCTCTAGACATTTACTGAAATTTTCCTTTTATATTATTGTCAGCTCGTAATCAATATACCAAAGTTGTTTTCCCACTTAAAAATTAGAGCCCTTCCTATTTTCATTGTTAATAAAATCATTACTTTTCTTCCCCATTTGAATCTAAACTGTTATTATTAATTTTTACGTCCTCCATTCTTGTTTCACCTGAGCCATTTATTCATCAAGTACTTTTCCTATTCATTATCATTATAGGCTGTGTTTTCATTCATTACTGAATGACTGTTAATCTTCAACTTACCTTGTTGTAAGTTATTAAAAGCTTCTATCATGAACAATGCTTTCACTGAATTACTCCCTAAAATACTGATTAACTCAGTGTTTTCTGCATCTCAAATTGTAATTCATTCACCTGCTCTCTGTGTGATCTCAATCTTGATCCATCTCACCAGTGATGGATCTAGAGTGTAAAACTGACCCTTTCCTCCAGCTCTACTGACACCCTTTTGTCTCAGTAATATACATATTCTTTTCTGAAACTTCATTTGTTTACTCATGTTGTTAAACTAGAATGAAAGATATTTCATGGCTTTTCAATGGGTCTCAACTTTAGGGGATATTTATCATCCAATTCACATCAGTCCACAGCATGAAGAGATGTGAATTTTTTTCTAGAACTACAACCCACAGTGATCTCTCTTAAAAATCATTCAGGATTCCTCATGTGTGCTTTAGTCCCTTTATTACTGCCATATGTTTTTTGTTGTTGTTGATCCCCTCAAAGAAATGTTAGGTTGTTCAAGATAGAGTTCACTGCATATACTCTTTACTACACCCTTTGTAACCTAAAAGAGAACTCATCACTTAGTGGGTAATAAAAATAACTTATGAACTTGCTGTGTGTCAGCCATATAATTAGGTTGTTAGAGGACTTGTATTAAAGCTTCATTTGCAGAGGAAAAGCAGTTTTTTGACTTCCATTGCTTGTCTAGCTGACTCTTGTAATTACTAGGTGGAGGGAGTGAAGAGACTTAAGCTTCTGTGAGAAAATATGAGAGGTGGTATATGATAGTTGTTAGAAGCAGGAATTCCAGAACCAGGATATCTACCTAGATTCACCCCAGCCCCTCCTTTGCTGTTCTCCACTTAGAATCTATATCCTTGGGCAAATTATTCACTTCTCCTTTCCTCTGTTTCCTCTTTCAGAGACAAATATAATGTTATCTGCAGTCTCAAGAATTGATGAGATTCAAAGAGTTAACATATATTGCTTAGAATAGTGGCTAGTGTTCAGAGTTCCCTAGTGCTGGGGGTTTACCTGGTAGCCTAATGGTTAGGCTTTCACTGCAGTAGCCTGGGTTCAATCCCTGGTTGGGGAACAGAGATCCTGCAAAGCCACTTGGTGTGACTAGTGAATGAATAAAAATAAAAGAACAGTGCCTAATATTTAGTAAGTACTCAATCAACATAAACTACTATGTTTTTCTGCCTTCATTTTCTTAACTGACTTTTTTTAAAAAGCCATCTCCTTACAAATTAGTAGAATCTGGCCAGCATGCAAAATGACCACTATAGTATACAAAAATTCTGAAGAATGGATATGATTTCTCCCTTCCAACTTCAAATAGTGTAAATGAAGAAAGCACAGGGTCTCTCAGGAGAGGGATCTCTGTAAGTGAAGAGACTCATAGCTCTTCAATTATTTCATGGTGTCTATTGAGCTTATATACTCAACTAATACATCTTCTGGATACTGTACTTTTTTTTCCTTAGAATTTCATGACAGAAAATACTCATTGGATAATAATAGAATATACAAATATGAGCAAGTGGGGGTGAGATTAGAAAAAATAGAAAGTAATATATTCAAGATAATGGAATGAATTCCTACCATTAGAAGTGTTTGGTTTTCCAAAAGTCCAAATACTTCTCTGTTTCCTCATTTGCAACTTCAGGATTGCTGACAACTGAAGTTTGTTTGAGTGTCAAGACAGAAGCAATACTAAATAAAATCTGAAAAAAATTAAAAAGGAACATTGTTAAATATAAGTATGCATCAGATATACAAGAATGATTGTATTATGTAATAAAGCACATTTTTATAAGCTCCTTTGTTTCATCCCTTTTGAAACCGTTGGATGAAGTTGCTTAAAACCTATATGTATAGAATGATGGCTAATAACAAATTATCCATTAATCCATAAAAGTCTGAAACAGTAAAACCTTTGTAGAATATAAAGTTCTATGTTTTTGTTTTAGTCTCAAAAAACTGGAATTTGAATGGTCTAGACAGGGTGAAATCAACTGTCAAGGCAGGTCACTGAGTAGCAACCTACATGCCTAGAATGACAGAGGTACTTAAGTCTGGAACAGCTAGTGTCTGTAAAAGTACCTGTTAATTTTACTTATTAGTTTGGTGGGTAATAATAGAAATTAAGATTAATTTAGTCACTATTCAAAAGACATCTACAAAAACCTTTTTACTCTACCGATCTTAAGCAGAGAAGAAAGAGTTCAGTGAAAAGACAAACATTTGTTTTAAAATTAATAAAAATAGAAGCATAATTTTCCAAGCAATTTTCACCAGAATGACATAAAGCCACATATTTATACTCGGAAGTCAAATTCAATAATTGATCAAAGACCTCTCATATAGCATTAGACATTTATAACTTATTTTGTAAACTCCATAGCATTTTCCTAGGTCTCTGATTTACCTCCACTGATATTATTAAAATATATTCACAATGCAAGGGAGAAAGTGGGTAAGTAGCAAAATTGTAGGTTGATATTTGTACTTAGTACGCTACGTAACACATTCTGTCATTCTGAAGGGGTATTAAAGACAAATGCTTTACTTAAGCTATAGCAAGTATATATTTATCATTGTTTCTACATTTGTGAATGCAGAAAACTCTTTCTGTGCAATTTGCATATGTGAACACCACAGATTCAGAGATAAGGGAGGATAAGTCTCTGTCTTCTGAATGTTTACCCAAATTAAATAATTCTATTTGGATTTATTAAATGTCTACCCTGATAAATAATGGAATATATCAAATGAAACATTCTCTCTTCTTACCTCTAGATAAATATTGAATGTGCTGTGTCTTCATTTATATTTCACTTACTTGTCTTCACACTTTTGATTTCAGTTTGGCTTTTTCTTAATATCCACATAATACACACACACAGACAACTGAAGTCAGAGATAAGTACATCTTTCACGGTTTGCACCATTTGCTTCTAGCCCTATTTATAATATCATTCTCTTTTTACTGAAATAGTTTATTTGTCGTATAAGAGCAGACCAATGTGCCTTGCACATCAATATACAGTAAGTCCCCCACATATGAACAAGTTCCATTCTGAGAGCACATCCCTAAGTCCAATTTGTTCATAAGTCCAAAATTACCTTAGGTACCCAACAAACACAATTGGCTATATAATACCATACTGTAAGAGGTTTACAATATTGAGTTGGCTAAAAAGTTAATTTAGGTTTTCCATAAGCTGTTACAGAAAAACCCAAATGAACTTTCTGGCCAACCTAACACTTTTCACACAAGTAATAATTACATTAAGACACACACACACAATAAAGAAAACATCTTTACTCTTACAGTACACTACCTTTTACACGGGCTTCTCAGGTACCACTAATGGTAAAGAACCACCTGCCAATGCAGGAGACTTAATAGATGTACATTTGATCCTTGGGTAAGAAACATCCTATGGCGGTGGAAATGGCCACACACTTCAATATTCTTGCCTGGAGATCCCATGGACAGAGGAGCCTGGCAGGCTACAGCCCATAGGATTGCAGAGTTGGACACAACTGAAGCGACTAAGCACAGCAGCACACACTACCTTGAAACTTACAGGAGTACAGTACAACAGCTGTCATATAGGGGCTGATAGACATGTTTGCATCTTTGAAAGTTTGCAACTTGAAGGTTTGTGTGTAGGGGCCTGTCTGTATCTCCAGCCCAGCTCTTTGTAGGCCCTCAAGACACTGTGTGGACTGTTGTAAAAATGCCTTTGGGGCAGTCTGACCCTGGCTGCAGACCTGCTGGGACTTACTAAGCAATTAGTAAGTGAATTAGTCAGTGAATATTTACCAAGGGAAGGAATCATATGCTCTCTGAAAATCAAGGTTCTTGCCCTCTTGGAATTTACAAGGTAGTACAGAAAATTTTACCAGCAGAAATAACTATAAGTTAGTATCACACAAGGATGGTATGATTATAAACAGAATTCTACAAGCACTAAGAGTAAAATGAAATCTCTGCCAGTCAGGGGCTTTGTAGAGTGGATAGTCTGTACTGCCAGTTTTGTCACATTATAATGAACTCTGAGCAATAACTATCTGGGTTAATTGATGACTTTTGCTTATGAATCAGGTCATTAATATTTTTCTGAGACTAATATTAAGATAACAAGCATTTATCTTTAATATCATCTAGTGACAGACAGCTTTTTAAAATATAAGTGACTTCATAATATGGCTTACACATATATGCCATTCTAGTTTCCCCCGGGCATGAAATCTTTTAGACATAATGTATGAATTGAATCTATACCACTGTTTGCCTTACTTAATGACTACGCACTAAAGTGTTCCTTTTTTTTTTTTCCTTATTATTGAGTTCCTTATAAAAATTATTGGTTTAGCAGTGAAGCTAGAAATAAATTTAGTATTTGAATTTGAATCACCCTAAAAAAAGATGAGCTTTACCTAAATTTAATATTTTCTTATCTTTTACTGAGGAGACAGAATCATAGTTAGTTGTCAAGTAGTATAATACTTTTGCACAAGATAATATTGCAGTCTGAAATTATCACCTCCCTGTAGACTCTGCTAAATTACCATTTTTATTCTTGCCTTATTTAATTCAATTTGTCAAATATTGTTTCAATATCTTCCAAGAACAGAATCTTCTCTCATTTAAAATGAAATATTAAAATTCTATCATTTAATAAGGAACAATATGTTTTTACTTGCACTCATCTCTTTGTATAGGCAGAGCTTTACATCAAGGTTTAGAAACCCATATAAATCATATTTATTTACTCTTCATAGAAAATACTGAAGCATTTATTTTACTGATCTGAAAATACCCTGTATTAATAAGAGCTGCTATTCTTGATTTTAGGTGTGAATAGATTAATAAATAATGCTCATGTATTGATTCTTATGCTTTTCCTTTGTTGAATTTGATTCAAAAATATTTATTGTGCATTTAATATATTATGCTAAGTATTATGGGAAATGTGATTTCATATTTCTTCACCATTCTTCATTTGGAAAGTCAGAAATAATGTAATTTATATATAGTAATACTGGCAAAAATTGTTAGCATTGAAAACATGAGCCATAAGTCAAATAAATCTTCTCTTTGGTAATCATCATGAATAAGGTAGTATATTTGTTCAATAATGCTAATATAGCCACTTTTATAGACTCATTTTCTTATGACTTATGACCCATGTAGCTTAAATTCACATATATATTTAATGTAACAAACCATTTCATGCATCATTGCTATTTAACTTCCACAAAATCAATAGTGTCATTTGCACAGTTGTGAGACTACTAGTATTTTCTGTTAAAGAGTTACAGTCATATTCAAAGTCTCAATTATGACATCTAAATCTTTCCTTACCCATCGCCATCACAAAATTAGGTTTTTAAAGATTTGCCTTATTCATTTTGGTAATATCAAAATCTGGTTCACATAATCCAGTCTTCATAACCATTATGTCTATAGATATCTAGAAATATTTGGTAATTAGTATTCAGTCAAGATTAAAATCATGCTCAAAATTGCTTTGGCTATGCAGGGTATTTTGTCTTTCTATGAAAATTGCAGTATTTTTTGTTCTAGTTCTGTGAAAAATGCTGTTGGTAATTTGATAGGGATAGCATTGAATCTGTAGATTGTTTTGGGTAGAATAGCTAAAGCAATTTTTAAAATTTATTTATTTTTAATTGGAGGATAATTGCTTTACAATGTTCTGTTGGTTTCTGCCATACATCTACATGAATCAGCCATAGGTATACAGCTGTCCCACCTCTCACCCCATCCCACTTTTCTAGGTTGTCACTGGTTGAGCTCCCTGTGTCACATAACAAATTCCCACTTAGCCAAAGAATGCTTGAAAAAGGAAAATGGAGCTGGATGAATCAAGTTTCCTGACTTCAGATTATATGACAATGCTGCAGTAACTGAGATAATACTACCTTGGTACTGGCATGAATACAGAATTATAGGTCAATGGAACAAGATAGAAAGCCCAGAGATAAACCCACACACCTATGGTCACCTTATCTTTGACAAAAGAATCAAGAATATACAATGGAGAAAAGACAGCCTCTTCAATAAGTGGTGCTGGGAAAATTGAACAGTTATATTTAAAAGAATGAAATTAAATACTTCCTAACACCTTACACAAAAATAAACTCAAAATAGATTAAAGACCTAAATTTCAGGCCAGATACTATAAAACTCAGAGGAAAATATAGGCAGAACACTTTTTGACATAAATCATAGAAAGATCTTTTTGACTCAACTCCTAGTGTAATGAAAATAAAAACAAAAATAAATAAATGGGACCTAATTAAACTTAAAAGCTTTTGCACAGCAAAGGAAACTATAAAAAAGATTAAAAGACAACCCACAGAATGGAAGAAAATATTTGCAAACAAAACAATTGACAAGGGTTTGATCTCCAAAATATACAAACAGCTCATATAGTTCAACATTAAAAAAAAAAAATCAAAAATTAGGTTAATGACCTAAATAGATATTTCTCCAAAAATACATACAGATGGCCAAAAACCACACAAAAAAAGATGTTCAACAACACTAATTATTAGAAAAATGAAAACCAAAACTACAGTGGCATATCATTTCATGCCAGTCAGAATGGCCATCATCAAAAGAATCTACAAACAACAAATGCTGGAGAGGGGGTGGAGACCTCTTGCACTGTTGTGATGGTTTAGCGTCTCAGTTGTGTCTGATTCTTGCAACCCCATGGAGCCAGCAGTCTCCTCTGTCCATGGAATTTCCCAGCAAGAATAATGGAGTGGGTTGCCATTTACTTCTCCAGGGGATCTTCCCAACCAAGAGATCGAACCATGATCTCCTGCATTGCAGGCATATTCTTTACCAGTTGAGTCACCAGGGAAGCCATGTGAATTGATACAACTAATAAGGAGAATAGTATGGAGGTTCCTTTAAACCTACCATAAGATTCAGCAGTACTACTACTGGGCATTTTTCTAAGAACATCATAGTTCAAAGAGACACATGTACCCCAGTATTTATTGCAGCACTGTTTACAGTATCCAGGACACGGTAGCAACCTAAATGTCCATTAACAGAGGAATGGATAAAGATGTGGTACACATATACAATGGAATATTACTATATAAGGGAACAAGACTGGGTAATTTGAAGTAATGTGGATGAACATAGAGTCTGTCATATGAATGAAAAAAACAAATATTGTATATTAACCCACCTGCATCGAATCTAGAAAAATGGTACTGATGAGCCTATCTGCAGGGCAGGAATAGACCCAAGGACATAGAGAACGGACCCGAGGCCACAGAGGGGAAGGGGAGGGTGGGATGAACTGGGAGCTTAGGATTAACATATATACATGGTGATATGTAAAATAGCTAGTAGAAACCTGCTGTATAGCATAGGAAGCTCAGCTTGGTGCTCTGTGATGACCTAGAGGGGTTGGAAGGGGTGGAGGTAGGTTCAAGAGGGAAGGGATATATGTATACCTATAGCTGATTCACTTTGTTATACAGCAGAGACTAACACAACATTGTAAAGCAATTATACTCCAATAAATAAATTAATTATTTTTTAAAGATTAAAATCATGGACTTTGGAATAAATGAGGCTTGGGTTCAAATTTAGGTTATGTGATCAGTACGGTAATATAATCTATTTAAGCCTTAGCTGAAATTAAAGAAACTATTCTCATTAACAGTTTGTATGAAGATTAATGAAAATGATGCTAATTGAGTGCTTTCCACAGTGCCTGGCCCAAACTATTATAGTCAAGGACCAGAAGTTTTTGATTGTAAGGTAAAATGAATCTTAACTTAGTCTGGAACAGCCACGAGAGAAAGCTTGTTGCTGTTTGGACAGTCACAATGTAGAAGGACTTAACTTTTTTGTTGTTATTCCCCAAACACTAAATATGCTAAATATTTTTAAGTTCATTCTTTACTTGTTAGTAAAGAAAAATGAATATCAGTCTACCAAAGCTCATCATCATGAGTTCATTTTTATTTCAGAGTGCTAAGGATGCTGAGGAAAAGGATAGCCCAAGGCTATTCTTGAAGTAATCCCACTCTTGTTCTGACCAGACAGATGAACAGACCAAAAAAAATAAGATTTTTTAATGCTCTCTGATACAGGTCAAATTGTGTCCCCTCCTCTAAATTTAATCCTCTAAATTTATATGCTGAAATCCTAACTCCCAGTACCTCATAATGTGACTATATTTGGAGACAGGACCTTCAAAGAGGAGAACATAAGGTCATATGGATTGGTCCTAGTTAAATGTGACTGATGTCTTATAAGACAAAGATATCAGAACACAGACAGCACAGACAGCAAAGGCTGTGTGAGAACACATCAAGAAGGCCTGTAAGCAAAGGAGAGAGGCCTCGGAAGAAACCAACCTGCTGACATTTTGATCTTGAACTTCCAGCCACCAGAATTGGGAGAAAATAAAGTTTCTATTTAAGCTACCTCATCTGTGGGTGGCTTAAATAGAAAATCTAATACAGTTTTCAAAGCCAGTGACCAGTAGATTATTTTTAGGAGAAACCACACTTGTAGAGTTGGAACTAGTTATATGTAGTGAAAGTGAGGTGTTTGCTTCACTAAGTGTCGCTCAGTCGTGTCCGACTCTTTGCCACCCCATGGATTGCAGCCTAAGAGGCTCCTTTGTCCATGGGATTTTTCCAGGCAAGAATACTGGAATGGATTGCCATTTCCTTCTTCAGGAGATCTTCCCGACCCAGGGATGGAACCTGGGTCTCTCGAATTGTAGGCAGATGCTTTACTGTCTGAGCCACCTCAGAAGATTAAAATGTAATGTCTTAAATGTTAATATGTTCTAAGGTTTTAAAAGTAATATTAAAACCTATGCTAATTTTGACAATCTCATAGGCAAGAACTGAACTCTGCAACCTAAACAGAAAGTTTAGTAACGCTGATCTTTCTGATAAAAACCTACTAAAATTCCACAAATTTTATTAGTTTCTAATGCCAAATAATAGGTATTTTGAGAGAGAAAACACACAGAAAAACACAGAAGCTTCCATAGTTTTCTTTGCCATCATCTTAAAACTCTTTCCATATCTGTCCTCATAATTCTCAGTAAAGGTTATTTCTGCCTTATCTTACAGACCAAAAATAGAAAGGTTAAGAAAATATCCTCAGTTTTTTGTCATTTTCATTTATAGAATTAATCAGGTTTATTGAGAGGTGGTACATAGTACAGTGATTTTGTAAATTATTAACCCCTCTGTGTCTCAGCTTCCTCATCTGTAAAATATGGATAGTAACATATTAAAATATCAATGACTTAAAACTGAGATACACATGTGTATGTGTATCTGTGTGTATGTATGAATGTATGTATATATATATTTCAAATAATGTCAACTATTATTACCCTGATTACTATTTACCATTATTATTATTATTTTATTCTTATTTAACCATTTTAATCTGCTTTTTCATTTTAGAAGGTGGACTTTCAAGTTCAAACTTTATAGCTAAACCCCTTTTCTTGTCCCAAGAATTTCCTACTCTTTATTAACATTTCATTTCTCCCTACATAGTAGCTATCCTCCTAAACCTAAAATCATGCTTTTTTTAATACTAAAAATAGAAACATGAACGAACCTCTCTCTTTTTCAATTTTCCACTGTCCTCTTCACCTTTCCTTTCATTCATTGCTTTAAAATGAGTAATCCATACCCACTGACTCACCTTCTCACTCCATCAACTATTGCTATCTGTCATGTGCTTTCTCATATCTGGTAACATATATCAATGACTTTCTGCTTAGCAAAGCCAGTGACCTCATTTCATTTGAAATTGTTGACCACCCTCTACTTTTGACAAACTTTTCTCCTTTGAGGCCTATGACATCATTTTTGCCCAGGACACTTGGTTCTCCTAGATATCAGGCTTCTCTTATTTTTTTTTTTTTTAAGATCTTTGCCTAATTTCTACAAGGCTGCTTTTCTTCCCTAAGACATGGCAGGACTGTATGTATGACTGCATGATATTCACCAAAAATGAATTAGGATGATGGTCTATTTGTTTTTGGTACACTGAAACTCTGATTTGAAAATCATTTTTTGAACATTAACTATAAAGTTAAAATGTTGTTTTCTGTTTTTTTCTAGTGTTTAGGATAGCATTAGGTACATAACAGGCACACAGTAAATATTAGGTACATGGAAGTTCTATATCTCACAATCTATATGAGCAGGAAAAAAAAAATGTACTATAAGAATACATGACCAACTAATGGCTATTTGGGATCATAGATTAGGTAAATAGAAATCTAGCTATACTTTTTAAGTTGTGTTAACTAAATTTTAAAAAATTCAAACCTCATATGCATTTTCACCTTTTCCTCATCTGAAATTATAATACCAAATAAATTTTTTAAAAGTTAAAATTGTAATGAAAACAGCAACTTTATTTTGTGAGTAGAAAAGCTCAAAATATGCTCTTTTATATGATTACATGTCTTGCAAATTCTTAGTCCATTTTGAATTTTTGTGCATGGTATGAGATAGTACACCAGTTTGATTCTTTTGCATGTAGCTATCCAATTGTCCCAAATCATTTACTGAAGAGGATATCTTTTCCCCACTGTATATTGTTGCCTCCTTTGTTGTAGATTAACAGCCCATAAAAGAGTCAGTTAATTTCTGGGCTCTCTATTCTTGTCCATTGATCTATATGTCTATTTTTGTGCTAGTACTATGTGATTTTGATGGCTGTAGCTTTGTAGTATAGTTTGAATCAGACAGCATGATACCTCCACCTGTGTTCTTTCTCAACATTCTTTTGACTATTTGGAATTTTTTTGGTCTTTCCATATAAAGTTTAGAATTATTTGTACTAGTACTATGAAAAAAATGCCATTGGTAATTTGATAGGGATTGCACTGAATCTATAGATTTCCTTGGGTATAATAGTCATTTTAACTACATTATTTTTGCCAATTCATGAACATATCTTTCCATTTCTGTGATCTTGATTTGTTTCCTTAGTGTTTCACTGTTTTCCAAGTACAGATCTTTTACTCCTTTAGTTAGATTTATTCCCATGTATTTTTTTTTTCCTTTTGATGCAACTGTAAATGGAATTTTTACAAATTTTTTTTTCCTACAATTCATTGTTAGCAAATAGAAATACAACAGATTTCTGTATAATAGAGTTTGTATCGTGTTGTGCAACTTTACTGAGCTTATTCATGAGTTCTAGTAGTCTTTTGGTATCTTGAGGATTATCCTTCTATTAGATGGCATCATTTGAAAATAGTGGCAGTTTTAATTCTCCCTTTCAATTTGGATTTCTTTTACTTCTTTTTCTTCTCTGATTGCTGTGGCTAGGACTTCCAATACTAAAAGGGATGAGAGTGGGCATTCTTGTTTGTTCCAGTTCTTGGGGGAAATAATATTCAGTGGTGAAAAGCTGAAATAGTGTTACATGTGGGCTTGTCATATATGACCTTTATTATGTTGAGATATGTTTCCTTCATACTTTGTTTCTGGAGAGTTTTTTTTTTTTATCATAAATGTATGCTGAACTTTGTCAAAAGCTTCTCTTGCATCTATTAAGATAATCATATGATTTTTATTCTTCAATTTATTAATGTGATATACTACATTGATTGATTAGCAGGATTGAACCATCCTTGCATGATAAATGATCCTTTTAGTGTAGTATCATATTTGACTTGCTAATATATGGATACGGATTTCTTTACATATTTTATCCTTATTTTACCTAGAACTTAATTATAATAAGATTGGCTGCTATGAGAGTTATAAACCTACTTCTTTACCTGAATAAATCACATATACCAGATTAAGAAAAGTATTCATATTTGTAAACTTAGGGAAAATTCTCACACAGAAATGTTCTAACAGAAAACTGGCTATTTTTTTCTATGAAAACACAGCCTTACTTTTAAGCTTAATGGAATTTTCATATCAAAAGCTATTTACATTAATTGTATTTATTCTACATTCCCTAGTGAAACTTCTCACAACATAAAAAAGTGATCACTTCTCTGTATTTTTTTGTAAAACAGTAAGTCCAACTTATATTAGAATCAGAGACATTGAGGTGATGATCTATAATGAGAGCTGAATACTAATCTCATGTTTACCTAATTTTAAAATAAATTTTCAAGTAATAAATTTATATTTTATTGAAACATGTCATAATTGAGGCTATCCTAGGGCCACTGATAAGGATAATAAAACACATCACTTTAAGAAATCATAGTAGAGAGTGAAACAAGATGGCACAATAGGATGACCTTGATCTCACCTCCTCTCATGAGCACACAAAAATCACAAATAACTGCAGAAGCATAATAAAAATGACTAGAATCTACTCTCTCTCTATATATATATATAGTAGTAGTAGTAGTAAAGTCACTCAGTCGTGTCCAACTGCGATCCCATGGACTGTAACCTACCAGGCTCCTCCATCCATGGAACTTTCCAGGCAAGAGTACTGGAGTGGGTTGCCACTTCCTTCTCCAGGGGATCTTCTCTACCCAGGGATCGAACCCAGGTCTCCTACATTTCAGGCAGACACTTTACCTTCTGAGCTACCAGAGGAGGTATATATTCTTCATCCAAATGCATAAAGAATAAACCAGAAGACTGTAGGAGAGGCACACTTATGATATTTTCAAATACCATACCACCTGGATGGGCAAGTCACAAACTAGAGAATAATTATATTGCATGAGTTCTCTCACAGTACTGAGAGTTCTGAGCCCCCTAGCAGGCTTTAAGCCCAAGGGCTCAGCACTGGAGGAAGAACTCTCAAAGCACTTGGCTTTGAAGCCAGTGGGACTTTTTTCAGGAGCCCCACAGGACTGGAAGACATGGAAAATCCACTCTTGGAAGGCAAACACAAGGTCCCACATACACCCTGTCCCAAGGTAAAAGCAGTAACTCCATAAGATCCTGAGCTAGGTATACCTTCTGGTCTTGGAGGATGTCCCTGGGAGGCAGGGGATGACTTTGGCTCTTACTGGGGTCATAAAGAGCTAGTGGCAGACAAAGTGGGGACCTATGTGAACTCTGACTGGAAATAGTTTAGGCCCTTGGCACCAAGACCTGGCCTTACCCAACAGTCTGTAAGTTCCAGTGCTAGAATGACTCAGGTTAAATAGGAAGGAACACAGCCTCACCTGTAAGCAGAGAGGCTGGCTAATGAATTCCTGAGCCCATAGCCACCTCTA
>NW_011494902.1:9696847-9707339 GCF_000754665.1 Bison bison bison | reverse complement strand
GAGCCACCTCTAAACACACTCCTTGATACTGTCTGCCCACTGGAGGATCAAGACTCAGATCCATCCACCAGTGGGCAGACACTCACCCCTCTACCAAAAAGCCTGCACAAACCTTGACTTCAGCCTCCAGGAAGCAGATACTAGAAGCAAGAATACTAAGATCTTGTAGGGTGATGAACTGAGTCTATAAATACTAGTCAGAACCTATCCTAGGCCCAGTGATGAAAGGGGAATATACTTCTGGGGCATATGGGACATCCCTGCAGAGGGCCACATTTACAAGGTTAAGACACATAGCTAAGATACTATATATAAATAAAATTAGAAATTTAAACAAAATGAGATGTCAAAGGAATTTGTTCCATATGAAAGAACAAGATAAAACACAACAACTAAATAAAGTGATCTACCCAATAAAACAGTTTAGGGCAATGATTGTAAAGATGATCCAAGAAGTTATAAGAAGTTTTTTTAGCAAAGAGAATATATAAAGAATCAGAGTTGAGGAATCCAATTACTGAAATGAAAAGAAGGCATCAATAGCAGAAAAAGTGAAAGAACAAATCTGTGAGCTGGAGGACAGAGTGCTAGAAATGATACTGAAGAAAAGAATAAAGAAGAAGGAGTTTAAAAAAAATGACAGTTTAAGAGACCACTAGAACATCAAATGCACCAACATTCACATTACAGGAGGCAATAATGTAGGATAATTCTAATAAAGGAGAGAAAAGGACATAGGGAATAGTTGAAGAAATAACAGCTAAAATTTTCTCTAGCATAGGAAAGGATATAGTCACCCAAACCCAAAAACATAGTCCTAAGCAGGATTAACTCAAGGAGGAACACACATAGTAATCAACTAGACAAAAATTAAAGACAAAGAGGAAATATTTAGAGACAAGTGTAAAGCAATAAATAACATATAAGATAAAACCCATAAGATCAATCAGATAATTTTTCAGAAGAAACTACAGGCCAGAAGGGTGAGGCACAATACATTTAAAGTGATGAAAAGGAAAAACCATCCTTTTCATCATAGGGGATTAGAATGCAAAGGCAGGAAGTCAAGAGATATCTGGAGTAACAGCCATGTTTGGTCTTGGAATGAAAAAATGAAGCAGGGAAAAGGCTAACAGAGTTTTGCCAAGACAGCGCACTGGTCATAGCAAACATCCTCTTCCAACAACACAAGAGATGACTCTACATTATGAACATCACCAGATGGTCAATGACAAAATCAGATTGATTATATTCCTTGCAGCCAAAGATGGAGAAGCTCTATACCAGTCAGCAAAAATAAAACCTGGAGCTAGCTCAGATCCTGAACTCCTTATTGCAAAATTCAGACTTAAATTGAAGAAAGTAGAGAAAACCAGTAGGCCATCCAGGTATGACCTAAGTCAAATACCTTATGATTATTCAGTGGAAGTGACAAATAGATTCAAGGGATTAGATCTTGTAGACAGAGAGCCTGAAGAACTATGGATGGAGGTTTGGAACATTGTATAGGAAGCAGTGACCAAAACCATCCCCAAGAAAAAGAAATGCAAGAAGGCAAAATGGTTGTCTGAGGAGGCCTTACAAATACCTGAGGAAAGAATAGAAGGAAAGACAAATAGTTGTCTGAGGAAGTCTTACAAATACCTGAGAAAAGAAGAGACGTGAAAGGAAAGACAATAAATACCTGAAAGACATGAAAAGAAAGACAATAAATACCTGAGAAAGGAAGAAGCAAAAGGAGAAAGGAAATATATGCCCAACTGAAGGCAGAGCTCCAAAGAATAGTAAGAAGAGATAAGAAAGCCTTCTTAAGTAAGCAATGCCAAGAAACAGAGGAAAACAATATAATAGGAAAGATTAGCACTCTCTTCAATAAAATTAGAGATTCCAAAGGAACATTTCATACAAAGATGGGCACAATAAGGAACACAAACAGGAAGGACCTAACAGAAGCAGAACAGATGGCAATACACAGAAGAACTGTACAAAAAAGGTCTTAATGACCCAGACAACCATGATGGTATGGTCACTCACCTAAAGCCAGACATCTTGAAGTGTTAAGTGGGCCTTAGGAAGCATTAGGAAGCATTACTATGAGCAAAGCTAGTGGAGGTGATGGAATTCCAGCTGAGCTATTTTAAATCCCAAAAGATGATGCTGTTAGAGTGCTTCACTCAATATGCCAGCAAATTTGGAAAACTCAGCAGTGGCCACAGGACTGGAAAAGGCCAGTTTTCATTCCAATCCCAAAGAAGGGCAATGTCAAAAAATGTTCAAACAACCACACAATTGAACTCATTTCACATGCTAGCAAGATTATATTCAAAATTCTTCAAGTTAGGCTTCAACAGTATGTGAACGAAGAACTTCCAGATGTCCAAGCTAGATTTAGAAAAGGTAGAGGAACCAGAGATCAAATTGCCAACATCCACTGGATCACCAAAAAAGCAAGAGAATTTCAGAAAAACATTTACTTCTGCTCCATTGACTACAGTAATGCCTTTGACTGTGTGGATCACAACAAATTGTGAAAAATTCTTAAAGACATGGGACTACCAGATGACCTTACCTGCCTGCTGAGAAATCTGTATGCAGGTCAAGAAGCAACACTTAGACCTGGACATAGAACAATGGACAAATCAGGAAAGGAGTAAGTCAAGGCTGTATACTGTCACCCTGCATATCTTTTATGCAGAGTACATACGAAATGCCAGGCTGGGAGAATCACAAGGTCAAATCAAGATTGCTGGGGGAAATATTAATAAGCTCAGATATGCAGATGATACCGCTCTTATGGCAGAAAGTGACAGGAAGTGAAGAATCTTTTGATGAAGGTAGAAGAGGATAGTGAAAAAGCTGTCGTAAAACTCAACATTCAAAAAACTAAGATAATTATGGACATGGAAACAGTGACATCCTTTATTACCATGGATGGTGACTGCAGCCATGAATGCATTCTCCTTGTGGGGGTGGGGCAGGGGGAAGCTATGATAAACCTAGACTGCATATTAAAAACCTGACACATCACGTTGCCAACAAAGGTCCAAATAGTCAATGCTATGGTTTTTCCAGTATTCATGTTATATGACCCTGCAGACAGGAGACCATGTAGACTTATGTTTATCAATGTTTAGACCAGATAGACTTAATTTACATTTATAGGACATTCTATCTGAAAGCAGCAGAATAAACTTTCTTCACAAGTGTATGTGGAACATACTTCAGGATAGATCACATCTTAGTTCATAAATCAAGTCAGTAAATTAAAAAAAAAAAAGAAATTATATCAAGTATGTTTTCTGACCACAATGCTATGAAGTTAGAAATCATTTACAGGGGGAAAAGTATTTTAAAAAAATACATGGAGGCTAAATAATATGTAACTTAATAACAAAGAGATCATTGCAGAAATCCTAGAGGGTATTAAAAAAAAACAAAAGAAAACTAGAAACAAGTGAAAATGAAAACACAACTCAAAACCCATGGGGTGTAGCAAAAGCAATTCTAAAAGGAAAGTTTATAGCAATGCAATCCTACCTCAAGAAACAATAAAAATCTCAAAAAATTTAACCTTACACCTAAAGCAACTTGAGAAATAAGAATAAGACTCCAAAGTTAATAGAAGGAAAGAAATCATAAAGATCAGTGAACAAATAAATGAAACAGAAAGAAAAGCAATAGCAAAGACCAATGAAACTAAAAGCTGGTTCTTTGAGAAGATAAACAAAATTGACAAATCTTTAGCCAGACTCATCAAGAAATAAAAAGGGAGAGGACTCAGATGTAAAATATTAGAAATGAAAAAGAAGTTACAACTGACACCACATAAACACAAAGGATCATAAGAAAGTACTATAAGCAACTATGTGGCAATAAAATGTACAACTTAGAAGAAATAGACAAGTTCTCAGAAAAGTACAATCTTCCAAAACTGCACCAGGAAGACATAGAACAGACCAATCACAAGTAATGAAATTCAAATTGTGATTAAAAATCTTCCAAGAAACAAAAGTCCAGGACCGCATGGCTCCACAGGTGAATTCTATCAAACATTTAAAGAAGAGCAAACATCATCCTTCTGAAACTGTTCCAAAAAATTGCAGAGGGAGGCACACTCCCAAATTCATTCTTCAAGACCAAAATCACCTTGATACCAAAACCAGACAAAGAAATCACAAAAAGTTACAGGCTGATATTACTGATTAATACAGACACAAATAGGTGATGAAGTAAAACTGTTATTGTTTGCACATGGCATAATACTATATACAGAAAATCCTAAAGACTACACCAGAAACCTATTAGAGTTCCTCGATGAAATCAGTAAAGGTACAGGATACAAAATTAACACACAGAAATTCTTGCATTTCTATACACTAGCAAGGAAATATCCAAAAGAGAAATTAAGGAAAAAATCCCATTTCCTATCATATCAAAAAGAATTAAAACCCAGGAATAAATCTACCTAAGTAGACAGAAGAACTGTACTTTGAAAACTATCAGATGCTGATTAAAATAATCAAATATGACAGAAACAGATGGAAAGATATACTGTGTTCTTTGATTGGAAGAATCAATATTGTCAAAATAACTATATTATCCAAGACAATCTACAGATTCAATGGCAGTCCGTATCAAAATATACAAACAACTCATGCAGTTCACTATTAAAAAACAACAAACCAATCAAAAAATGGTCAAAAGACCTAAATAGACATTTCTTCAGAGAGGACATACAAATGGCCAAAAGAAAAAATGCTCAACATCACTAATTATTAGAGAAATGTAAAATAATCTTACAATGAGGTATCACTTCACACCAATCAGAATTACCATCATCAAAAACCTACAGATAATAAATGCTGAAAAGGTGTGGAGAAAAAAGAAAATACTCTCCTACACTGCTGTGTCTATAAATTGGTACAACCATTATGGAGAACAGTATGGAGGTTCTTTTCAAATCTAAAAATAGAGCTACCATATGATTCAGCAATGCCACTCCTGGGCATATATACCCAGGGAAAGCTATAATTCAAAAAGATAGATGCACCCCAATGTTCACTGCAGCACTATACAACAGCCAGGACATGGAAGCGACCTAAATGTCATTGTCAGAGTAAGATAAAGAAAGTGTGGGTGTGTATACACAATGTAATGTTACTCAGCCATCAAAAAGAGGGGAAATATCATTTGCAGCAACATGGATAAACCTAGAAATTATCACACAAAGTAAAGTAAGTCAGAGAAATATAAATATTATATGATACCATTTATATGTGGAATCTGAAAAAAAAGTGATACAGTTAAGCTTATTCATAAACCAGAAACAGACTCACAGATATAGAAAACAAACTTATAGTTACTGGTTACCCAAAGGAAAGAAAAGTTGGGGAGTGATAAATGAGGACTTTGGGATTAGCAGATACACACTAATATACATATACATATACATATATATATATATTTGTGCTGTCTTACTGTATAGCACAGTACAAAATATTACAATTGTAATAATCTATAAGAGAAAAGAATCTGAAGATAGATATATATATATATACACACACCCCCATATATGTATATATATGGGTGTGTGTGTATATATGTGTGTGTGTGTGTTTGTGAATAATCGGATCACTGTGCTAAACACTTGAAATTAACACAATATTGTAAATCACCTATACTTCAATAAAAATTCGTTATTGTAGATTCTTTGGTGACTGTAGGCCTATTGAGAATAGCATGCAGTAAACAGTTACATTTGGAATGATATAACTTAATTAAACTTTATAGAAACAGTATTTTTAGTCATAGCTTTATTTCCATGCTGAAATTTTATTTTTAACATACGTTAACTTAACAAATATATGATGAGTTTAGCAATTTGGTACAATTTTATTCAATTTACCACCACCCTATTACTATTAATACTGTTATTTTAAAATTTAGTTTCAAAAGATTTCAGTCAAGTTTGATAGTCGGTTTTATGCATCAGCTTGACTAGGCTATAGTCCCTACTTATTCAATCAAAAAGTACTCTAGATGTCCCAGTATGAGGGCATTTTGTGGGGTATTAAATATACAATTGGGTGATTTCTTAAATAGAGAAGATTACTCTGGATAGCCTGGGTGGGCCCAATGACACCACAAGAATCCTTATAAGGAGACATGAAAGGAAGAGGGCAGAGTGTGAAGGTGGTGTAGTAATAAAAGCTGATAATGGAGTGATTTGGCCATACACCAAGTGTCATAAGCCTCTCAAAACTGGAACATATAAAGTGCAGATTATCACCTACAGCTTCTAGAAGAAACCAGAACTGCTGACACTTTGACTGTGAGACTGGTTTTGGACTTCTGATCTCCAGAACTGTAGAGTGACAAACTACCACAAAATTTAGTGATTTTAAACAATGCAAGTTTGTCACTCTACAGTTCTGGAGATCAGAAGTCCAAATTATCCAAATTATCAAGACAAATTACCACAAAATTTAGTGATTTTAAACAATGCAAATTTGTTACAGAAGCAACTAGAAATAAACATTTTGTTGCCTGGAAGTTAGATACTGCTGTAATAAATACCTATAAATGTGGAAGTAGTTTTGGAATTGAGTAATTGATAAAAGTTTAAGGAATTTGGGGAACAATAATAGAAAAAGCCTGAATTGTCTTGAATAGACTATCGCTGCATATAAGGGTGTTAAGGACTCTGCTTGGAGTATGGTAAAGAAAACACATATTGTCTTACAGTGTATTTAAGTCATCATACACTATATCCAGAAATATAGACATTAACAGTACTATTGGAGAAGGCTCAGAAGGAAATGAAGAACATGTTATTAGAAACTGGAGGAAAGAAGACCCTTGTAATATAGTGGCAGTAAACACAGATCAATTGTTTCCTACAGCTCTATGGAAAACAGAAGTTGTAAGCAATGAACTTGGATACTTAACTGAAGATATTTCCAATCAAATTATTGAAGGGTGTGTTCTGTTTTCTTCTCTCTGCTAACATAGTAAAATGCAGAAGGAAAGAGAGAAATGGAAGGAAAACCTGTTAAGAAAAAAGGAACCAAAATGGGACTTTTAGTTACATTGAGATGGGATGTTAATGTTATTTTTATGTTGAAAGTTATCAGTATACAAATTTTAAATGACACTAAAATTAGAAGAATATATTAACAGAAATATTTATTCTGAAGCCAGGAATATGACTATATAATCTTTCATTGGTACCTCAGAGGGGAAAAGGTTAATAGTATTTCATCACATAGAGGAATCTTTACAGAGATCAGTCACGTGACTCACAGATCCCCTCTACCATCTCAGTAGAAGGCAGCAATGTAATGGAATTATCTTGGAAATAACTGTGGAGAAATATCATGCCCAATGGGGCAAATTCCATAACATACACAGAATATAAGGTTTTTGAGAATATTATATCACAGAAATACCACTAGCCTGGACTGAAAGTGACAGAGAAAGGAGGAATTAAAAAAAAAGACTGTTAAACTACCAAAATTCTATAGTCTAGGAATGGGTTCATAATTCTACTCATCCACGAAAACATGAAGAAGGAGTTATGTTCTAGAGGGCAAAGCTGAAGGTATGAAGGGAAGAGCCTTTGATACAGAGAATTTTTTCCCAAGCCTTGAAAACTGATGGAGCTTGCTTTGCTGGATTTCAAAATTGCTTGAGAACTGGTCACTCATTTTATCCGTTCATTTTTTCCCCCTTGTTCAAAAAAGAATATCTACAATTGACGTTCTATGTATGTAACTGACATACAGTGTCCTATCATTGTATTTTAGGAACAGACAACTTACTTTCTAGGTTCATCATCCCACAGATAGGAATTTTGTATCGAGATGGGTCATACTCCGAATTATACATATAGCTGGTTACAGTAGTGAAATTTCAGATTATCAAGTAGATGAGATCTTAAACTTGACTTGATTCTACAAATAGATTGAGACTTTTAGTAACATTGAAATGGGATATCTTTACTCTATATATGGAATGGATATAAATCTTTGAGTGTTAGAGACAACCATGTTAAGCTGAATAGTGGCCTCCATGTCCTGTCCTAAAACTTGGATCCTGTATTTATTACCTCACATGGTGAAAGAGACTTTGAAGATGTGATTAAGCATTTTGAGATGACAAGAGTATCCTGGATTATCTGGTGAGTGCCATGTAACCACAAGGGTTCTCATAAAACACAGGCAGAAAGATTAATTAGAGAAAATACAGGGATGGAAGAAGAGTTTGGAATGATGCATTTGTAAGATGAAAGAAGAGGCCAAGGAGCATCAGTAGCCCCTAGAAGTTGAAACAGGTAATTGCTTAGAGCCGTCAGAAGAAACATCTTGTTTATGTCTTAATTTTAATCCAGCAATACATATTTTGAGCTCTAGAAATGTAAGATAATAAATATGTGTTTTAAGTCACTGAATTTGTGGTAATTTGCTATAACAGCAAGAGGAAACTACCAATTTTATACACATTTTAAAGAGTCATATAATTCTAAAAGATTTGTCAAAGACTTGATATTCTAGCTCTTCCATTCAGCTTTTTACTTTTGCTTTTTTTCCTAATTTGCAGGAGTTCATTTTCTGAGTGTTCTTATTTTAATGAGTAAAGTATCTGCATTAAATTCACTGAAAACTTCTTCTTTACTCAAGATTTCATGATGTGTCACTTTTGAAAATTTTACAGTAATAAATTTGCAGTTTATAATATACACAAGGTTGGAACAAAAACCTAAGTGAGCAAATGCAATGATAACAACAATTATAAGTTGTATAATGAACCTTTGATCAATTTTAAGCTTAAACAACTTTGCAAGGTGATTTTAATTATATCACTATAAAAATGCATTGATATGTCTCCAGTCAATAGCATTTGGATAACAATTTACATTTTAATACCTCTCCAGTCAATAAGTGTTAAAATGTTCATATTATTTAAAGCAATCTACAGATTTGATGTGATCTCTATCAAATTACCCACAACATTTTGCACAAAACTACACTAATAGCAAAATTTAAATGTAAAAGACCCAGAATTGCAGAAGCACTCCTGAGGAAAAAGAACAAAGTAGGAGGCATAACCTTCTGACTTTGGACAATATTACAAAGCTACAGTAATCAAAATGTCATAGTGTTGGCAGAAAACAGACAAATGGATCATGGAACAAAATGGCAAGCTCAGAAACAATCCCAAACACTTATACTCCATTAATCTTCAACAAAGGAGGCAAAAATATACCATGGGAAAAAGACTGTCTCCTCAGCAAGAGATGCTGGGAGAGTTAGATAGCTACATTTCAATCAACGAATTTAAAACATACTCTCACACCATACACTGACCTCTCATACCATACTCCGAACAGCATGGAGAGATAAGAAAGCCTTTCTCAGTGATCCATGCAAAGAAATGAGGAAAATAACAAAATGAGAAAGACTAGAGATCTCTTCAAGAAAATTAGAGATACCATGGGAACATTTCATGCAAAGATGGGCACAATAAAGGACATAAATGGTATCAACCTAACAGAAGCAAATGACATTAAGAAGAGGTGGTAAGAAAACACAGAAGAACTATACAAAAAAGATCTTCATAACCCAGATAACTACAATGGTGTGATCACTGGACTAGAGCCAGACATCTGGAATAGGAAGTCAAGTGGACCTTAGGAAGGATCACAAGAACAAAGCTAGTGGAGGTGATGGAATTCCAGTAGAGCTATTAGAAATCCTAAAAGATGATGCTGTGAAAGTGCTGCACTCAGTTCAGTTCAGTTCAGTCACTCAGTCGTGTCTGACTCTTTTTGACCCCATGAATCGCAGCACGCCAAGCCTCCCTGTCCATCACCAATTCCCAGAGTTAACTCAAACTCACGTCCATCGAAATCAGACTGATTATATTCTTTGCAGCCAAAGATGGAGAAGCTCTATACAATCAGCAAAAACAAGACCAGAAGCTGACTGTGGCTCAGATCATGAGCTCCTTATTGCCAAATTCAGACCTAAATTGAAAAAAGTGGGGAAAACCACTAGACCATTCAGGTATGACCTAAATCAAATCCCTTATGATTATACAGTGAAAGTGAGAAATAGATTTAAGGGGCTAGATCTGATAAATAGAGGGCCTGGTGAACTATGGACTGAGGTTCATGACATTGTACAGGAGACAGGGATCAAGACCATCCAAATGGAAAAGAAATGCAAAAAAGCAAAATGGCTGTCTGAGGAGGACTTACAAATAGCTGTGAAAAGAAGAGAAGCCAAAGGCAAAGAATAAAAGGAAAGATATAAGCATCTGAATGCAGAGTTCCAAAGAATAGCAAGAAGAGATAAGAAATCCTTCCTCAGTGATCAATGCAAAGAAATAGAAGAAAACAACAGAATGAGAAAGACTAGAGATTTCTTCAAGAAAATTAGAGATACCAAGGGAACATTTCATGCAAATATTGGCTCAATAAAGGACAGAAATG
>NW_011494902.1:9676310-9696713 GCF_000754665.1 Bison bison bison | reverse complement strand
GTGAAAGTGCTGCACTCAGTATGCCAGCAAATTTGGAAAAGTCAGCAGTGGCCACAGGACTGGAAAAGGTCAGTTTCCATTCCAATCACAAAGAAAGCCAGTGCCAAAGAATGTTCAATCTACTGCACAATTGCACTCATCTCACACGCTAGCAAAGTAATGCTCAAAATTCTCCAAGCGAGGCTTCAACAATAAGTGAACTATGAACTTCCAGATGTTCAAGCTGGTTTTAGAAAAGGCAGAGGAACCAGAGATCACATTGCCAGTATCTGATGGATCATTGGAAAAAAAGAGAGTTCCAGAAAAGCATCTCCTTCTGGTTTTTTACACCAACGCTTTGACTATGTGGATCACAATAAACTGTGGAAATTTCTGAAAGAGATGGGAATACCAGACCACCTTACATCCTTCCTGAAAAATCTGTATGCAGGTCAAGAAGCTACAGTTAGAACCGACATGGAACAACAGAATAGTTCCAAATCAGGAAAGCAGTAAGTCATGACTTTATATTGTCATCTTGCTTATTTAACTTATAGGCAGAGTACATCATGCAAAATGCTGGGCTGGATTAAGCACAGCTGAATGAAGATCGCCAAGAGAAATATCAATAACCTCAGATATACAGATGACACCACCCTTATGGCAGAAAGTGAAGAACTAAAGGGCCTCTTGATGAAAGTGAAAGAGGAGAGTGAAAAAGTTGGCTTAAAACTCAACATTCAGAAAACTAAGATCATGGAATCTGGTCCTATCACTTCATGGCAAATAGATGGGGAAACACTGGAAACAGTGACAGACTTTGTTTCGGAGCTCCAAAACTACTGGAGATGGTGACTGCAGCTATGAAATTAAAAGACACTTGTTCCTTGGAAGAAAAGCTATGACCTACCTAGACAGCATATTAAAAAGCAGAAGAGTCATTACTTTGCCAACAAAGGTCCATCTAGTCAAAGCTATGGGTTTTCCAGTAGTTGTGTATGGATGTGAGAGTTGAACTATAAAGACAGTTGAGTGCCAAAGAATTGATGCTTTTGAACTGTGGTGTTGGAGAAAACTCTTGAGAGCCCCTTGGACTGCAAGGAGATCCAAGCAGTCCATCCTAAAGGAAATCAGTCCTGAATATTCATTGGAAGGACTAATGCTGAAGCTGAAACTCCAATACATTGGCCACCTGATGTGAAGAACTGAGTCATTATAAAAGACCCTGATGCTGGGCAAGATTGAAAGCAGGAGGAGAAGGGAATGGCAGCATATAAGATTGTTGGATGGCATCACCAATTCAATGGATATGAGTTTGAGCATGTTCCAGGTGTTGGTGATGGACAGGGAAACCTGGTGTGCTGCAGTTCATGGGGTCTCAAAGAGTTGGACATGACTGAACGAGTGAACTGAACTGAACTCACACCATAAGGATTTCCCTGGTAGCTCAGCTGGTAAAGAATCTGCCTGCTATGCAGGAGATCCCCGTTTTATTCCTGGGTCGGGAAGATCTCCCAGAGAATGGATAGGCTACCCACTCCAATATTCTGGCCTGGAGATTTCCATGGAGAGTACAAGCTGTCAGGCTACAGTTCATGGGTTTGCAAAGAATTGGACATGACTGAACAACTTTAACTTTTCTTTTACTCTTACCATACACAAAAATAAACTCACAATTGCTTAAATATTTAAATAGAGGACATGACACTATAAAACTCCTAGAAGAGATAATAGGCAAAAAGTTTTTACATAAATTAGCTCAGTCTTCAAAGTCAATAAAAACAAACAAATGGGATGATCAAACTTACAAGCATTTATACAGCCAAGGAAACCATAGCAAAGTGAAAAGATGACATATAGAATGTGAGAGAATATTTTCAAATGATGCAACCAACAAAGCCTTAATTTCCAACATATACAAACCACTCTTCACAACTCAATAAGAAAATAAACAATCCAATCAAGAAATGGGCAGAAGAATTAAGTAGACATTTCTCCAAGAAGACATATAGGTGGCAAACAGCATATGAAAAGTTTCTCAATATCACTAATTATTAGAGAATTGTAAATTAAAACTGTAATGAGGAACCACTTCACACCAGTCAGAATGCCATCATTAAAAAGTCTACATATTGCAAATGATGGAGAGAATAGGGAGAAAGGGAACTCTTCTACACCATTGATGAGAATGCAAGTTGTTGCAGCCACTATGGAAAACAGTTTGAAGATTCCACAAAAAAACTACAAATATAGTTGCCATGTGATCCAGCAATTCCACTCGGGTATATATATGGACAAAATTATAACTCAAAAAGACGCACGCAACTTTATATTCAGAGAAGCACCAGTCACGATATCCAAGACATGGAAACCATTGAATGTCTATCAACAGATGAATGGATAAATAAGATGTGGTGTATGTATGTACATACACATATACACTCAAATGGAATATTACTTATAATAAAAAAGGATGAAATAATACCATTTGCAACAACATGGCTAGAACTAGAGATTATCATAGTAAGTGAAGTCAAAAAGACAGATACCATATATATCACTTATATGTGGAATCTAAACTATAATATGAATGAACTTATCTATTAAACAGAAATGGACTCACAGACATAGAGTATAGACTCGTTGCCAAGAGAGGGAAATGGGAAGGAATGGAGTAGAATTTTGGGGTTAGCAGATGCAAACATTTATATATAGAATGGAAAAATAGCAAAGCCCTATTGTATAGCATGCGGTCAACAAAAGAGTTTGAAATGCAGTACTTGGGTCCAATCTCAAAAATGACAGAATGATCTCTGTTTCCAAGGCAAACCATTCAATATCACAGTAACCCAAGTCTATGCCCCAACCACTAATGCCAAAAAAGCTGAAGTTGCACGGTTCTATGAAGACCTATAACATCTTCTAGTGAAAGTGAAAGTTGCTCAATCCTGTCCGACTCTTTTTCACCCTGCTTATGTAACTTATATACAGGGTACATCATGCAAAATGCTGGGCTGTTTGAAGCATAAGCTGGAATCAAGGTTTCCAGGAGAAATATCAATAAATTCAGATATGCAGGTGACACCACCCTAATGGCAGAAAGCAAAGAGGAACTGAAGAGCCTCTTGATATTAAAAGTGGAGAGTGAAAAAGCTGGCTTAAAACTCAACATTCAAAAAACTAAGATCATGACATCTGGTCCCATCATTTCACGGCAAATAGATGGGGAAACAATGGAAACAGTGACAGACTTTATTTTCTTGTTTCCAAAATCACTGCAGATGATGACTGCAGCCATGGAATTAAAAGATGCTTGCTTCCTGGAAGAAAAGCTATAACCAACCTAGACAGCATGTTAAAAAGCAGAGACATTACTTTGCTGACAAAGGTCCAACTAGTCAAAGCTTTGGTTTTTCCGGTAGTCATGTATGGATGTGAGATTTGGACCATAAAGAAAGCTGAGTGCCAAAGAATTGATGCTTTTGAACTGTGGTGTTGGAGAAGACTCTTGAGAGTCCCTTGGACTGCAAGGAGATCCAACCAGTTAATCTTAAAGGAAATCAGTCCTAAATATTCATTGGAAGGACTGATGCTGAAGCTCCAATACTTTGGCTACCTGATGCGAAGAACTGACTTACTGGGAAAATCCCTGATGCTGGGAAAGATTGAGGGCAGGAGAGGATGAGATGGTTGGATGGCATCACCGATTCAATGGACATGAGGTTGAGCAAGCTCCAGAAGCTGGTGATGGACAGAGAAGCCTGTCGTGCTGCAGTCCATGGGGTCATGAAGAGTTGTAAATGACTGAATGATTGTACTGAACTGATAGCATGAGGAACTGCATTCAAAATCATGTGATAAACCATAATAGAAAAGACTATAGTATAATGCATATATTTATATAACTGAATCTCATAGCTCTACAGAAGAAAGTAACATGTAGCATTGTAAATCAACTATACTTCAATTTAAAAAAAAAAGTTCATAGAAATCCTGTGACCAAAATGCTCAACCAAAGACAACTCCTTTGCTGGCATTCAAAGCTCTTAATAGAAATCTACGATACCTTTCCAATTTTTTTGCTCCTTCCATTATGCCATTGTTTCAGTATCTTTAAAATAATGTTTCATTTCCAGATTTTTACTTCTGTCTTGTAAGAGAACATATCTGGAGAAGTTACTTTTATTCATCTTCATTGTATACATGTCAGTCCACTTTTTAGACTCCTTTGTGGCATCCTTCATTTTCCCGTTTTCTTAGAAACTATTTTAGTTTTGTTTCTAAAACACATGGTAGCTAGAAAACTGTTTCAATATCGGAACATACTAAAAATTCTGAGACAGATTCATAAGCAGCATAGATGAATATATTCAGCTATGTTTAGCTTAATTTATAGAATACATTTAAACTAATCTATCTATATAAAAATAGTAGTTTCAGAATATCGAATCATTCACAAATATATATTTTAACATTGAAATGGATTGTGAGTTTCTAAGGATCATAATATTATTTAATTTTAGTCAGTGTGATTAGGTTACCAAAAAAGCCTATAATAAGTCTCCACTACTGAACTTATTGTGATTTTATTGCCTTAAAACTCAGGTACAACTTAAAAAATGTTATTCCAGATAAGGAAAATAATGTATAGTAAGTAGATACATATATTTCAACTAAAATAGTCTACTCCAGGCAATAAAATGTCTGATTTTATTCCTCAGTTTTCATGTGTATTGTTTAGGTCATTTAAAAAAAAATTGCATGTCCTGACTGCTTGTATAGCACTGTAGTTCATGACAGAACAGACTAGGAAATGAACACGGTATAATTTCTATCTTTAAGACCTTTTTGTTTCAAATGGTAGAAGAAAATAAGGCAAATGACTATAAAACAAGGCAGAATGTAATTAATGTCCTAAGGGATCTACAATGCATGTGATGAGAGAATGGAGAAATCACTTTTAGTTCTGAGAATCAACTAAAGACATATAGTTAGAGCTGAATTGTATGTGCTAAGGGCAATGAAGAGATCTGTGAAACTGGAAAAAGATTTATGTACCACAATAAAAAGGAAACATGAGTTTTTAAAGGTACTGAAACATAGGAGACAGAATTTTTCAAGTATTTTTAGTAGACTAAACGAACATACCACACAGGCCACAGAGCAGAAAAATTATATGAGGAAAAGCAACTGAATTTGAAAATGTCTGACAATACCATACAAGGTACCTGAGAAGAGAGTAAACATTATTAGAAGTCATCTAGCTTGAAGCCTTAGGAAACCAAGACTTATGCTCATGGATCAATTGCTCTTTAGGTACACACCTGTCTTGTTTAGTGCAAATGAAGCCTAAGTTGTCCAACAGTATTGCCTGATGTCTCAGGATGCATGATGTCTGAAGGGTATATTTGAAGGATGGTTTTGAGGCCAAGGTAATCATAGCTTAAATACCTAAAAATATTTATTTTTTTCCTATTTAGTTTTCAAATAAATAGATTTTCTGCATTGCTTTGTAAAATATATTTATACATGTAATCAATGTATTATTACATTACCTGAATTATTTACATAGATTACATGAATTTATCTCATGTAATTAATGTCTGTTGCTTGCCTGCTCTGTCCTGAGTATTGTGGTAAAAGCAAGCGAAACAAGCACTGTTGTTTCCCTCGTCAACTGGGAAGTAAATGTTATCTAGAATCACACATGTCAAGGCCATCTTATTTTCTAGAAACCTGTCCCTACCTAACTCCTTATTGTAAACACACCTGTGGCCTTAGAATCCAAATTTCTGCTTAAAAATGTAATAATAAATAAGTTCTGTCTTGTGCACCTGAGAAAGGGACTTTTAACAAATGTTTTGCCTTCATGCAAGAGAAAAAGAAGGAATTCCCTGGTGGCTCAGTGGTAAGAATCCGCCTTCCAATGCAGGAGATGTAGGTTCAATCCCTGGGTTGGGAAGATCCTCTGGAGAAAGAAGTGGCAACTCACTCCAGTATTCTTGCCTGGGAAATCCCATGGACAGTGGAGCCTGGTGGGCTACAGTTTACAGGGTCACAAAAGAGTCAGACAAGACTTAGAAACTGAACAAAAACAAGGGAAAAAGAGTTGGAGGTTTGGTACATTAAGGAAAGTATGTGTTAGTTTCGTTTGAGACTTCCAAGTTGGCACAGAGTAATTCTCTGATGCTAAAACAAAATTTATATGAGGTGTTTTTTTTGTTTCTTCCCCTTCTGCATCTCAAAACCAACTTTCTCATTAAGATACTTATAATACAAAAAGGCACATGCACCCCAATATTCATTGCAGTACTATTTACAACTGCCAAGAAATGGAAGCAATCTAAATGTATACTGATAGATGAATGGATAAAAGTTTTTTTATATATATGCATGTATTCTCAGTCACTTCTGTCATGTCTGATCATGTCCGACTCTTTGAGACCCCGTGGACTGTAGCCTACCAGGTCCTCTGTCCATGAGATTCTTCAGGCAAGAATAATACTGCAGTGGGTTGCCATGCTCTTCTCCAGGGGATCTTCCTGACCCGGGGATCAAACCTGTGTCTCCTGCATCTTCTGCATTCCTGGGAGATTCTTTAGCCACTGACCCATCTGGGGAAACTCTATACATATATACATGGAATATTACTCAGCCATAATAAGGGATGAAACTGGGTCATTTGTAATGATGTGGATGAACCTGGAGTCTGTCATACTGAGTGAAGTAATTCAGAAAGAGAAAAATATCATATAGTAACACACATATATGGAATATAGAAAAAATGGTACTGAGGAACCTATTTGTAGGGCAGGAACAGAGGCACAGCCATAGAGAATGGAATTGTGGACACAGAGGTGAAAGGGGAGCATAGGATGAATTCAGAAAATAGCATTGACATACATACACTATCATGTGTAAAACAGATAGCTAGTGGAAAGCTGAGGTATAGTACAGGGAGCTCAGTCGGGTGCTCTGTGATGATCTAGAAGGGTGGGATGGGAAGGGGGGTTGGGAAGGAGGCTCATGAGGAAGGGGATATATGTAGACTTAGCTGATTTATCTGTTGTACAGCAGAAACTAACACCATATTGTAAAGCAACCATAAAAAATTTAAAAATAACCAATTAAAAATACTTTTTAGATTGACATAAAAATTCAACTTTTTAAGAAAATTTTTTTAGCTTTCATTTATTTTAATTTTATTTTTCATTTTTATTGGAGTACAGTGGCTCTACAATGCTGTCTTAGTTTCTACTGAACAGCAAAGTGAATCAGCTATAAATGTACACCTATCCCCTCTTTTTTGGATTTCCTTCCCTTTTAGGTCACCATAGAGCACTGAGTAGAGTTCCCTGTGCTATACAGAAGGTTCTCATTAGTTATATATTTTATGCATAGTATCAATAGTGTATATATGTCAAACCCAATCTTCCAATTCATCCCACCCTCTCCTTTCCCCCTTGGTATCCATACATTTGTTCTCTAAGTCTGTGTCTATTTATGCTTTGTAAATAAGACTGTCTATATAATTTTTTTTTCAGGTTCCACATACATGCTTCAATATACAGTATTTTTTTTTTCTCTTTCTGACTTACTTCCAAACAATAAATGTGAGACAGGGTGTGAAGAAAAGGGGACATTCTTGCACTGTTGGTGGGAATGTTTATGAGAGTTGGACCATAGAGAAGGCTAAGTGCCAAAGAATTATGCTTTGAACTGTGGTGCTGGAGAAGTCTTGAGAGTCTCTTGGACAGCAAGGAGATCAAACCAGTCAATCGTAAAGGAAATCAATTCTGAGTACTCATTGGAAGGACTTATACTGAAGCTCCAACACTTTGACCACCTGATGAAAAGAGCCAACTCATTAGAAAAGACCCTGATGCTGGGAAAGATTGAAGGCAGGAGGAGAAAGAAACAGAGGATGAGATGGTTGGATGGCATCACCGACTGAATAGACATGAGTTTGAGTAGGCTCTGGGAGATGGTGAAGGACAGAGAAGCCTGGCGTGTTGCAGTCCATAGAGTCACAAAGAGTCAGACCCAACTCAATGACTGAACAACAGCAGTCACTATGATGAACAATAAGGAGGTTCCTTAAAAGAATAAAAATAAAACTACCCTGTGACCTAGCAATCCCACTACTGGACATATACCTAGAGAAAACTGTAATTCAAAAAAAATCACATGCACCCTAATGTTCACTGAAACACTATTTACAATGGCCAGGACATGGAAACAACCTAAATGTCCATCAACAGATGAATGGATAAAGAATATATGGTACATGTATACAATGGAATACTACTTAGCCACAAAAAAAGAATGAAATTGGATCATCTGTGGAGACATGGATGTTTAGGAAAATTTCTTTAAATAGTCCTGGTTTTCAAGCCAAGATTTTGAAATAAAGTGTATTATGAGTAGTTTTAAGAAAGCAGCACTTGGAAATGGATTTTTGATGATGTCAACATGCTTGAATGAATTTTGTACTTCTGAACATGAACTTATTATATGAGTATTATCCTCTTCATCTTCTGCTCAGTTCAGTCACTCAGTCGTGTCCGACTCTTTGTGACCACATGAACCGCAGCACGCCAGGCCTCCCTGTCCATCACCAACTCTTTTTGCTCAAGTAATAACAAAATCATAATAAATATTAGTCCTATGCCAAGAAACATTCTCAAGTGTTGATGTATCTCTTTGAGTCTTACTCTTTGCTTTGTAACTGAACTAGATAAAACAAAAGAGTTTCGGTGCTGGTCAAGACTTAACACGTTAAGACTTTCTTCAAAGATAGCTCATTTAAAGTTGAGACATACTTGCCACTACTCACCTCTATATATTATGAGGTGATTTTGTGTGTGTGTGTGTGTGTGTGTGTGTGTGTGTGTGTGTAATAAATGGATCATACCAAAAGACTTATTCCACTGAATTGGTCTTTGGAATGAATAAGGTTGACAAATACAATATAAAGTGATATTCGCCAAGACTTAACAGAAAATACTATGTTTGTAAGATAAATAGATTGCCAACAGGCAAGAGAGTGAAAAATTTGAAAACTTTTTAGTAGGTTATCTAGGAAAAAAAATTTTAAATAATAAAAATATAATTCTTCCTTGTGAATATCTGGCATTTTAGCTTCTTGTTGTTTACATGGTATAGAATGTCCTTGCTTAGCAGGGAATTTGCCACCATATACATACAAACTACCTATTATGTTGCTTTCTCAGGGAAGGCAGTGTTATGGCCTGAAAATTGAAATTTATTTTTGTTTAGTTCCCATGAGACTTTGCAATAGAGGACATTTTAAATATTCTGATTAAATAAAATGTGCACAAGTGGCCACTGGAGTCATTCATGGGAAAATAATGAAGACTTACACTTATGAAAGTATTTAATTATTTATCAGAAATTTGACTTGGTGGAAAAGGAATGCTGTCACAGTTATAAATATTACTGTTACTTGCTTATTTCTTTAGAGTCTGAGTTGGAAAAAAAAATGCTGGACCAGGTATAAATTTGGATCTATTTTGCAGTGTGAATTCTGAAACTATTTTCCCTTGAAATAGAGTTACTTCTGGAATGATTAAATATGAATGAGTTTTTGGTTACCACATTTTTTGTGTTATTTTAGGAGTAAGAGAGAAGGAAATATTTGCCAACTTAGTTCACCTTCTTATGAATTAAAATAATGTCCAAATGAAGCATTTGCATTTCAACATTATCAGATTATGTCATAGTATGACCTTCCCTCAGAATAACACATGTAAACAAACTTTCTTGCTGTTTTCATATACTACAATAGGAGTTGAAATGACTAATCATGTTCAGATTCTAAAGCTTTTTACTCTATAGCAAAGAAGCAAAGTATTGAATTTTATCAAATGGTTGGCTTTGATTTGGTTGTTTAAACCTAACAGTGATTATTTTTGAAGTTTTCCATACATTTGCTGTATGGAAATTACAGCAGCATGAAGTAACAAAACATTATTTCATGTTACTGTATCAGGGAGATTAATCTTTTTAAAGAAAGAATATTCATAATAACAGTATTTGAATTGTTTTCTAATGTTTTTCTGTTTAAAGCTGTTACAGTGACATTAAATTAGATTATCCAGGAGATATATTACAAAGCATCTTATAATTTTTAATGTAAAGATTTTGTAATATCTTTCCAGTTTGAACATAGAGATGAACAGCATGTTACTGGACAAGCTATGGAATTATTTGTCTATTTTTTAAATAGTGCCTGCTTACATTGTAATGAAATCAGTATTTCATATTTAAATAAGTGTCTAAAATGAAAGAAATGGTTTCAGCATTTGACATCATTACTTATGATCAGGATGATGCTAAAAGTATGAAAAAGATGCTTTGCTATTTTCTTGAAAAGAGACATTCATTCTTATTCATTTATTTATTTAATTTGGAGAGGATAATTTAAGAGGAAAATTCCTGAATGACTACTTACCTTCAACTTATGACTTTTTTCTCCTAGATAATAATCAGTCTTAAGGCATTTTGGAATCTCTTAATTTTCTTATTTTGGATATTAATAAACCAACAGATCTTACTTGCTAAAACAGTAAATATTACTCAGTGTCTTTCAGATATTAAAAATTATTTTTATTTCAAGAAAAATTTGATAGTCCCTCTAAGTGGCATATTGTGGTTATATTAGGTATGTCTGAATCTAAGGATAAGTCATTGAATTAGTATAATTTTTCTAAATGCAATTGTGGTGAATATTCAGTGATGATTATTATCAGCACATTTTCAATATGCTCTGTGTACAATAGCCTGTAATTTATCCTAAACTTTTGTTTCTTAGTGCTGTGGATCTTCTTTGGAGTGTCAACTAGTTTCGGAAAGTAATTAATGCTTGGTTCGTAACTTATGTTCTTGTATGTAGCATGCCATTTATTATATCATTGTGTTAAAATTATTATTACCATGTTCTGAAAGCTACATGGTATTTTGCTTAAAATTACTTTCATAAAGTTAATGTACTTTCTTGACTACTGCTCTTTTCATCACTTATAAAGCATCTACTCAATGAGTTATTATTAAAAGCTCCCTCTAACCCAAATACATAGAAAACTAACTTACAGATACCAAAGGAGAAAGCATGGAGGTGGGGAAGGGATATATGAGGAGTATGGGATTAACATATACACAACAATATACATAAAACAAATAACCAATGAGGACCTACAGTATAGCACAGGAAATTATACTCAATATTTTGCAATAACCTATAAGGGAAAAGAATCTGAAAATAACATATATAGAATATATATATATACACACACACATACATACACATACATTACTTTGCCAACAAAGGTTCGTCTAGTCAAGGCTATGGTTTTTCCTGTGGTCATGTATGGATGTGAGAGTTGGACTGTGAAGAAAGCTGAGCACCGAAGAATTGATGCTTTTGAACTGTGGTGTTGGAGAAGACTCTTGAGAGTCCCTTGGACTGCAAGGAGATCCAACCAGTCCATTCTGAAGGAGATCAGCCCTGGGATTTCTTTGGAGGGAATGATGCTGAAGCTGAAAGTCCAGTACTTCGGCCACCTCATGCGAAGAGTTGACTCATCGGAAAAGACTCTGATGCTGGGAGGGATTGGGGGCAAGAGGAGAAGGGGACGACAGAGGATGAGATGGCTGGATGGTATCAATGACTCAATGGACGTGAGTCTGAGTGAACTCTGGGAGTTGGTGATGGACAGGGAGGCCTGGCGTGCTGGGATTCATGGGGTCGCAAAGAGTCAGACATGACTGAGCGACTGATCTGATATATATATATATATATATATATATGAATCAGTTTGCTGTACACCTGAAACTAAAACAACATTGTAAATTAATTTTTGTTCTTCAGTTGCTCAGTCAATTCCAACTCTTTTCCACCCATGAACTACAGCATGCCAAATTTCCCTGTCTTTCACTATCTCCTGGAGTTTGCTCAAACTCATGTCCGTTGAATCGATGATGCCATACAATTTCATCCTCTGTCGCCCCCTTCTCTTTCTGCTGTCAATCTTTCCCAGCATCAGGGTCTTTTCCAATGACCAAAATATGGGAGCCTGAACTTCAGCATCAGTCTTTCCAACTAATATCCAGGTTTATTTCCTTTAGGATTGACTGGTTTGATCTCCTTGCTGTCTAAGGGACTCCTAAGTCTTCTCCAACACCAGTGTTAGAAAGCATTAGTTCTTTGGTGCTCAGTTTTATGGCCCAATTGTCATAACCATATATGACTACTGGAAAAACCATAGCTTTGACTAGATAGTCCTTTGTTGGCAAAGTAATGTCTCTGCTGTTTAATATGCTATCTAGGTTTGTTATAGCTTTGCTTTCATGGAGCAAGTGTCTTTTAATTTCATGACTGCAGTCATAATTTGCAGTAATTTTGGAGTACAAGAAAAGAAATACTGTCACTGTTTCCATTTTATCCCCATCTGTTTGCCATGAAGTGATGGGACCAGATGCCATGATCTTAGTTTTTTGAATGTTGAGCTTTAAGCCAGCTTTTACACTCTTCACTTTCACTTTCATCAAGAGGCTCTTTAGTTCCTCTTTGCTTTCTGCCATTAGGGTGGTGTCATCTGCATATCTGAGGTTATTGATATTTCTCCTGGCAATCTTCATTCCAGCTTGAGCTTCATCCAGCCTGGCATCTCTCATGACATATTCTACATATAATTAAATAAGCAGGGTGATAGTAGATAGCCTTGATGTACTCCTTTCCCAATTTGGAACCAGTCCATTGTTCATGTTCAGTTCTAACTGTTGCTTCTTGACTTGCATACAGGTTTCTCAGGAGGCAGGTAAGGCGGTCTGGTATTCCCATCTCTTTAAGAATTTTCCAGTTTGTTGTGATCCACACAGTCAAGGGCTTTAGCATAGTCAATGAAGCTTAAATAGATGTTCTTCTGGAATCCCTTTGCTTTTTCTATGATCCAATGTGTGTGCTTAGTTGCTCAGTCATGTCCAGCTCTTTTTGACCTCATAGAGTATACAGTCCATGGAGTTCTCCAGGCCAGAATACTGGAGTGGGTAGCCTTTCCCTTCTCCAGGTGATCTTCCTAACTGAGGGATTGAACCCGATGTCTCCCACATTGCAGGCACATTCTTTACCAATTGAGCCACAAGGGAAGCCCTCTATGATCCAATGGATGTTGGCAATTTGATCTCTGGTTCTGCCTTTTCTATCTCCAGCTGTACATCTGGAAATTCTCAGTTCATGTACTCCCAAGCCTAGCTTGAAGGATTTTGAGCATTACCTTGTTAGCATGTGAAATGAGTGTAACTGTGTAGTGGTTTGAACACTCTTTGTCACTGCCTTTCTTTGGGATTGGAATGAAAACTGACCTTTTCCAGTCCTGTGGCCACTGCTGAGTTCCAAACTTGGTGGCATATTGAGTGCAGCACTTTCACAGCGTCATCTCTTAGAATTTGAAAATGCTCAACTGGAATTCAATCTCTCCACTAGCTTTGTTCATAGTGATGCTTCCTAAGGCCCACTTAACTTCACACTCCAGAATTTCTGGCTCTAGGTGAGTGATTTAGTAAATCAACTATTTGTCAATAAAAAAGGCAAAATGTAAAATAAAAATAAATCAAAGTTACTACTCTAACATTTCTGTTGTAAATACCTTTGCAAACTAAAGTATTTGCTGTTACGTTTCTGAAATTATTAGCGTTTAGCAATTTTCTCTCCATGCCAGGGTTTGCATTAATTTTCTATCAGTGTGTGTGTTTAATCACTAAGTCATGTCCAATTCTTATGGACACCCCATGGACTGTAACCCATCAGGCTTCTCTGTCTATGTGTATTTTTTCAGGGAAGAATACTGGAGTGAGTTGCCATTTCCTCCTCCAGAGCTTCTTCTTGACCCAGGGATTGAACCTGTGACTCCTGTTCAGTTTCCTGCATTGGTAGGAGTATTCTTTATCACAGAGCCACCAGGGAAGTTCTTTTTTATCTTTATATGTGCACAATTTTCTAAATTTCTCCCAGCAGAAATGGAATTACCTCTGAGAATTGATATTTTAGACCTATGTCTATGTTTCACAAGTTTTACTTTAAAACAGACATTCCCTGACAAGATAAAAATATTTTGCTATAGGGAATATTGTACAATTTTCAGAATCTTTCCTTTCTGAGTCTTCTATTTGTATCTATTCCAGTGCAAAAGATATTATTCTAAAATTCTGTTTTTATTAATATCAACAGAGAACTAGATAAGTTCTAAGACTTTTTCCAATACCTCAAATTCACTCTTGTTCTCTATCATTTATAAAAATTCATTTTCTTCTAATTCTATCTGGAGTTGATATATAGAAATTAAAAATGAAGAAAAAAATAAATGTTTGCTCTTTTCCATCCCAAGGGAGTTCATGTTAATACAAGACATGTATTATTGAGTTTTTTTTTTAACTTATATAACAATTCACATGTTGTAACACCTATGCTTATATAAGTATAAAAATAAAAGCTGTGGACTATTTTGTCCACCTCTATCTTATAATCCCTATTTTTCTCTCTCAAGAAACATTCATATGAATATAGTCAAATGAACTGGTCTTTATTCCTTTAAATAGCCAAGTAATATTATATACTGTAAATATGCTGTATTTTATTAATTCTCTGTTGATTACCAATAGTCTTGACTCTAGTTTTTTCCATTCTAAATTATACTAAAACAAATATTTTTATAGTACTGCTTTATCCTTATAAGGTAGAATTACATTCAAGTTTGTATCACAATATTCAGGAATAAATGATAGAATTAAGGTAATTATCCAGGTTACTAATACAGTGTTTCAACCAGGTATATATTCTAATATTTGTTTTTTGTATTTTAATGTTATATAACTTAATTATTGATTTTTTAATGTTTATCATGAATTGGGACAGTTTAAATCTAAAAATATCTTTGAAGTGTATTATACATATGAGATATACATGAAACAAGGTGATAAAATAAAAATTATTTCCAACCAAAAACTTTAATAAATAGTAGGTGACTTTCACAGAGAAATAAGTTCTAGATTACTCACTCATAGTATTTAATCCAGTGGACAATGTTAAAGCTAAATTTGTCTATGTATATCCATAGTCTTAAAACATTGATAACGCAACTGCATTTTTTATTGGCTTCCAGTGATCTAATTACAATTTCTCCATATCATAAATGGAGGGGTTTGCTCTCTTCTTTTTAATTGTATATTTTCTAGCACTTTTGTTCATACCATTCTGGACATAGAGACTGTTTGGTTCAATTGTTAAAGTGAGAAACATTCACCATAGAAACTTGAGAAGGTAACTAATTGTTAATATATAGTTGTATTTTAAATTTCCTAATGATTGCTACTTGATTTCAATATTTCCTGTGTAAGACTACATACATGAAATCATTAAATTAACTTTTACCTCTGATAATGGAAAAATAATAGAATCAATGCCTTTCACAGCAAGAAGGATAGGAGATAAAAACAGATAGTGAGAAAACATGAGAAGTGACATTATTAACAAAATAGAATGAACAACAGTATACATTTATCTAGTTTTCCTTTTAAACTCAACTGAAATGACAGTTGAACAGAACAAAGTTTAAACAAAAAAAGAAAAAACAGAAGAAGACAAGAAGAAATAGTGATTAGACGAAGAAACAAATTTGGAAGACAGCAGGCAAAAGTTTTAGTTAAAGCCTTAACAAAGTAGAGGAAATTCAAATTAGAAGTGACTATAAGGAGGGAAAGGAAGAAATGAGTTCATTTACTCTGAAGACATTGTCAGAATATGGGGTTCTGATTTTCCAGAATTGAGACAAGAGAGCTGAAACTTAAACACATTTGAAGTCTCCACGTTGTGCTATTTCATTTCTCTATACTCTATGTTGACTACAGGCTCACATAAAAATTAGGAGAATTTTTCTCCAGAGAAAGTGATTGGTCTGAGAGTTTAGATCTCAAGATACTGCTATTTGGGAGTCCCCATTGATAAGGCCTGAACATCTACTATAAAATACATGCTTGGCATAGAGCTTCTAATCAGCTTAAGAACTCACATTTAAATATGAATAGACAGATATCGTATATTAAGGCATATATGTGGAACCTAGAAAAATAGTACAGATGAATCTATTTCCAAGGGAGGAATAGAGACACAGAAGTATAGAACAGACATATGGACAAAAAGGTATGAATGGGAGAGTGGGACAAATTGAGAAGTTGGTATTGACATACACATATGCACACACACACACATATATATAAAATAGATGTGTAAAATAGATAGCTAGGGGGAAGTTGCTACAAAGCACTGGAAACTCAGCTTGGTGTTCCGTGATGACATAGAGGGATGGGATGGTTGTGGGGTGGGAGGGAGGTCCAAGACAGAGAGGATTATATGTATGCATATGTTGATTCACTTCAATGTACAGCAGAAACTAATATAAGATTGTAAAACAATTAAATTTCAATAAAAAAGATCAATAGTATCACACAACTAGATTAATAAAAATAAATTTGAATAGACAGCAAAATATCACCAGACATTTGAGAAATGCATCAATGAAAGAGAATGACCAAATCCAACCAACCGACAAAAAGTGAGCTATAAAATACAGATAAGCAGGGAATGGTAGAAACTTTTTTAAATTTACTGATGATATCCCAAGAAAATATGTATCAATAAAATCAATAAATAGCTATTACAAAAGAATAATCAGTGAAAAAAAGGAGTTTTTGAAATCAAATATATGATACCAATTTTTGAAAAAATTCAGTTGAAGATTCAAGAAATAAAATTGTGAAGAAGCTTATAACTGAAGAAAAGACAAATAAGAATGTCAAGAGAAAACAACAGACTTGAACTTTTAATGCATAAAACCCAACATATTGCAATGAAATGATAAAATTCAGTTTTTCAAGTCTAAATGACACAAGAGTCCATACTGTAAAACCTCAGTTTAGCACAAGAAATAAAACAAAATAACAAACCATACAGGGGGTAGCTAAGGTGGTCTGCTATTCATACTTAAGAATTTTCCACAGTTTGTTGTGATCCACACAAAGGCTTTGGTGTAGTCATTAAAGCAGAAGTAGAGGTTTTTCTGGAACTCTCTTGCTTTTCCTATGATACAAAAGATGTTGGCAATTTGATCCTCTGCCTTTCCTAAATCCAGCTTGAATATCTGGAAGTTCATGTACTGCTGAAGCCTGGTGTGGGAGGATCCTGAGCATTACTTTGCTAGCATGTGAGATTAGTGCAACTGTGCAGTAGTTTGAACATTGTTTGGCATTGCCTTTCTTTGGGATTGGATTGAAAACTGATCATTTCCAGTCCTGTGGCCACTGCTGAGTTTTCAAAATTTGCTGGCATATTGAGTGCAGCACTTTCACAGCATCATCTCTTAGGATTTGAACATGCTCAGCTGGAATTCCATCACCTCCACTAGCTTTGTTCATAGTGATACTTCCTAAGGCCACTTGACTTCACATTCCAGGATGTCTGGCTGTATGTGAGTGATCACACCATCATGGTTATCGGGGTCATTAAGATCTTTTTTGTATAGTTCTTCTGTGTATTCTTGCCACCTTTTCTTAATATCTTTTGCTTCTGTTAGGTCCATACCATTTTTGTCCTTTATTGTTCCCATCTTTGCATAAATGTTCCCTTGGTATCTCTAATTTTCTTGAAGAAATCTCTAGTCTTTCTAATTCTACTGTTTTCCTCAATTTCTTTGCATTGGTCACTGAGGAAGGCTTTCTTATCTGTCCTTACTATTCTTTAGAACTCTACATTCAGATGTCTAAATCTTTCCTTTTCTCCTTTGCCTTTTGCTTCTCTTCTTTCTTCAGCTATTTGTAAGACCTCCCCAGATAACCATTTTACCTTTTTGCATTCTTACTGCGGGTGGTTTTGATCACTGCCTCCCATACAGTATTCCTAACCTCTGTTCATAGATCTTCAAGCACTCTCTATCAGATCTAATTCCTTGAATCTATTTTTTGCTTCTACTGTATACTCATAAGGGATTTGATTTAGGTCATACCTGAATGGTCTAATGGTTTTCTCTTCTTTCCGCAATTTAAGTCTGAATTTGACAATAAGGAATTCATGATGTGAGCCACAGTCAGCTCCCAGTCTTGTTTTTGCTGACTGTGTAGAGCTTCTCCATATTCAACTGCAAAGAATATAATCAATCTGATTTCACTATTGACCATCTGATGATGTCCAGATGACCATGTGTAGAGTTGTCTCTTGTGTTGTTGGAAGAGGGTGCTTGCTATGACCAGTGTGTTCTCTTGGCGAAATTCTGTTAGCCTCTGCCCTGATTCATTTTGTACTCCAAGGCCAAATTTGCCTATTACTCCAGGTATCTCTTGATTTCCTACTTTTTCATTCCAGTACCCTTGATGAAAACATCTTTTTTTGGTTTATTTCTAGAAGTTCTTGTAGGTCTTCATAGAACCCTTCAACTTCAGCTTCTTCATCATTAGTGGTTGGGGCATAGACTTGAATTACTGTGATATTGAAGGGCTTCCCTTGGAAATGAACAGAGATTATTCTGTCATTTTTGAGATTGCACCCAAGTACAGCATTTCAGACTCTCTTTTTATGATGAGGGCTACTCCATTTCTTCTAAAGGATTCTTGCCCACAGTAGTAGATATAATGGTCATCTGCATTAAATTTGCCTGTTCCAGTCCATTTTAGTTCACTGATTCCTAAAATGGTGATGTTCACTCTTGCTTTTTCCTGTTTGACCACTTCCAATTTACCTTGGTTCATGAACCGAACATTCCAGGTTCCTATGCAGTATTGTTCTTTACAAAATCAGCCTTTACTTCCATAACCAGTCACATGCAGAACTGGGTGTTGTTTTTGCTTTAACTCCGCTTGTTCATTCTTTCTGGAGCTATTTCTCCACTCTTCTCCAGTAGCATATTGGGCACCTACTGACCTGGGGAGTTCATCTTTCAGTGTCATATTTTTTTGCCTCTTCATACTGTTCATTGGCTTCTCAAGGGCAGAATACTGAAGTAGTTTGCCATTCCTTTCTCCAGTGGACCTCATTTCGTCAGAACTCTCCACCATAACCTGTTCATCTTGGGTGGCCCTACATGACACGGCTCATAGTTTCACTGAGTTAAACAAGGCTGTGATCCAAGTGATCAGTTTGGTTAGTTTTCTGTTAATTGTGGTTTCCATTCTGTCTGCCCTCTGATGCATAAGGATAAGAGACTTGTGGAAGCTTCCTGATGGGAGGGACTGGCTGTATTTCACCCATGAGGTTGAATATTATCCTTCTATTTATTAGCTATTCTTTCTCCTTATGTAATGTTCTTTTTTTTTTTTTTTTGTAATGTTCTGTTCAAGTTCTTTGGCCATTAATCTTTTTGAGGTTAAGTACTTTTTAAATTGATTTGTATTTTCTTTTTGTAGTTTTATGGAAAATACTTTGTGAGGGTGTTTCATTGCAATTTTGCACGTGGCATCGTTGACTTTTAAAATATACATTTATCCAAAACCTTTCCCCTCTCTTTTGTGGTGTTCCCTTAGGTTCTTAAGACTCTCTCATCCCTGGATTACTTAAAGTCTTAACTTTATGTAAAAACACTTTCATGCTGCATTTAGGCATATGGTGAATCAACTATACATCATTTAAAAAATATTAACAAACCCTGCATATGAAGATAAAACTCAAGAGCTTGTATAAGAAGAATTAAAATGATTACTTACTAGGAACAAGTCAAAGAATGAAATTTAAATTTTTAACATCAATGGAGTATTGTTTTCAAAATTTAGAGAAAAATAAATTTCAATTAGGATTAAATGTTGGCCAAATTATCAATTAATGCAAAGACATTTTCAGACATGGATGTCAAATATTTAATTCTGATGACCTTTTCTTAGGAACTGATAGAAGACTGTGCATTTTGCAAAGGAAGAAAACAAACCAGAAAAAGATATAGTCTTCAGGATGTAAGAGAATCTCATACAACCCATATGAACAACCAGAATCTCCCAACATAAAAAAAACGTGCATCAAATATAGAAAATGCCTGCTCTAAATTAAAGCAAGAGAATTTCTAGTACAATTTTATGTTTAATCAATGTACCATTTATAAAAAATTAAAGATAGGTACATAGAAAAGGAGCAAGTACAAACAGATTTTGATGTTGTTTTTTTAAACAAGAAAAATAAAAGTACAAGGAAGGAAACATATAATAGTATAATACTTGGCTCTGCAGTGAAAACACAATTGAACATAAAAATATTGAAAATACATAAGAAGTAGGTATCTATGTTCACAGAGATTGTCTAAAAATAATAAGAACCATTGAAGTATAGATTATTTATAAATATTAAGACCAAACTTAGAAGAAATGGCTTTAAAA
>NW_011494902.1:9675552-9676210 GCF_000754665.1 Bison bison bison | reverse complement strand
CTTTAAAAGTTGACAAAATGATTGTTATTACAGGATTTTGTTTGACTGAATAAGAAGGGGATGGGACTGTAGGGAATGGTAATTTTTAAGAGGACATTTTTAATAATACATATTTTTTGAAGAACTCTAGGAGCACTTATCACATTAAAAATTAAGCATTACTTTAGATAATGACTAATAATTTTTTTAAATTTTATTTTTAAACTTTAAAATATTGTATTGGTTTTGCCATATATCAAAGTGAATCTGCCACAGGTATACATGTGTTCCCCATCCCGAACCCTCCTCCCTGCTCCCTCCCCATACCATCCCTCTGGGTCATCCCAGTGCACCAGCCCCAAGCATCCAGTGTGGTGCATCGAACCTGGACTGGCGACTCGTTCCATATATGATATTATACGTATTTCAATACCATTCTCCCAAATCATCCCACCCTCTCCCTCTCCCACGGAGTCCATAAGACTGTTCTATACATCAGTGTCTCTTTTGCTGTCTCTTATACAGGGTTATTGTTACCATCTTTCTAAATTCCATATATATGTGTTAGTATACTGTATTGGTGTTTTTCTTTATGGCTTACTTCACTCTGTATAATAGGCTCCAGTTTCATCCACCTCATTAGAACTGATTCAAATGTATTCTTTTTAATGGCTGAGTA
>NW_011494902.1:9656893-9675452 GCF_000754665.1 Bison bison bison | reverse complement strand
TTAATGGCTGAGTAATACTCCATTGTGTATATGTACCACTGCTTTCTTACCCATTCATCTGCTGATGGGCATCTAGGTTGCTTCCATGTCCTGGCTGTTATAAACAGTGCTGCGATGAACATTGGGGTACACGTGTCTCTTTCCCTTCTGGTTTCCTCAGTGTGTATGCCCAGCAGTGGGATTGCTGGATCATAAGGCAGTTCTATTTCCAGTTTTTTAAGGAATCTCCACACTGTTCTCCATAGTGGCTGTACTAGTTTGCATTCCCACCAACAGTGTAAGAAGGTTCCCTTTTCTCCACACCCTCTCCAGCATTTATTGCTTGTAGACTTTTGGATCGCAGCCATTCTGACTGGAGTAAAATGGTACCTCATAGTGGTTTTGATTTGCATTTCTCTGATAATGAGTGATGTTGAGCATCTTTTCATGTGTTTGTTAGCCATCTGTATGTCTTCTTTGGAGAAATGTCTATTTAGTTCTTTGGCCCATTTTTTGATTGGGTCATTTATTTTTCTGGAATTGAGCTGTAGGAGTTGCTTGTATATTTTTGAGATTAGTTGTTTGTCGGTTGCTTCATTTGCTATTATTTTCTCCCATTCTGAAGGCTGTCTTTTCACCTTGCTAGTAGTTTCCTTTGTTGTTCAGAAGCTTTTAAGTTTAATTAGGTCCCATTTGTTTATTTTTGCTTTTACTTCCAATATTCTGGGAGGTGGGTCGTAGAGGATCCTGCTGTGATGTATGTAGGAGAGTGTTTTGCCTATGTCCTCCTCTAGGAGTTTTATAGTTTCTGGTCTTATGTTTAGATCTTTAATCCATTTTGAGTTTATTTTTGTATGGTGTTAGAAAGTGCTCTAGTTTCATTCTTTTACAAGTGGTTGACCAGTTATAGTAAAGTTGCAGGATATAAAATCAACACATAGAAATCCCTTGCATTCCTATACACTAATAATGAGAAAACAGAAAGAGAAATTAAGGAAACAATTCCATTCACCATTGCAACGGAAAGAATAAAATACTTAGGAATATATCTACCTAAAGAAACTAAAGACCTATATATAGAAAACTATAAAACACTGGTGAAAGAAATCAAAGAGGACATTAATAGCTGGAGAAATATACCATGTTCATGGATTGGAAGAATCAATATAGTGAAAATGAGTATACTACCCAAAGCAACTTATAGATTCAATGCAATCCCTATCAAGCTACCAACGGTATTCTTCACAGAGCTAGAACAGATAATTTCACAATTTGTATGGAAATACAAAAAACCTCGAATAGCCAAAGCCATCTTGAGAAAGAAGAATGGAACTGGAGGAATCAACCTACCTGACTTCAGGCTCTACTACAAAGCCATAATCATCAAGACAGTATGGTACTGGCACAAAGACAGAAATATTGATCAATGGAACAAAATAGAAAGCCCAGAGATAAATCCATGCACATATGGACACATTATCTTTGACAAAGGAGGCAAGAATATACAATGGATTAATGACTAATAATTTTGAATATTTATATTTATTTCTCCCTATATTCCCAATACCTGAAATAATAATTATCAATAAATATGCAATCACTGGACAACATTTGAACATTTAAAGACTGGATAAAGGATTGGAAGTCAATTTGTTACCAACAATATTTTTTTCTTGATGTGTTAATTTTTATTTTTCACCTGCCTCTCATCCAGTGACCATTTCCTTCTCTAGCCTCTTAACCCTAACATAAAATTTTTGGTTTTGTTTTTGGTTTAGATCATGTATTTTGAGACTTTAATATTATATTTTATTGGTTTATGTTTGTGTGGTCTTCCCAGTGAGAGTTCAAGTATCTTCTTTAGCATCTAAGTTCACAGTAAATGTAGTGTTCACTGTTTGCTATGTTAAATTGTCTCCGTTTCTTATATGGCATATATCTGTGTTTGAATATCACCTTCCCTCATGGCTCAGTGGTAAAGAATCCCCCTGCAATGCATGAGACATGGGTGTGATCCCTAGGTCAGGAAGATCCCCTGGAGGAGAGCATGGCAACCCACTCTAGTATTCTTGACTAGAGAATCCCATGGACAGAGGAGCCTGGAGGGCTACAGTACACAGGTTCTCAAGGAAAAACAGATCTTTAGTAGCTTTCCATTACCTATAATCTAGTAGAACTGTTATTCAGCAGAGAACATGCTAAAATAGATTAAAGATGCTTATACAAACAGTATCATCATTCTGTATATCTAAATCACTGAATATCGATCTACCACTCATAATCTACTAGGTGACATGTTTCAAGCAAAATGGAATCTACTGGTCAAAACAATCCCATTATTCTAGTACATTTCATGTTCAATGAAAAGAAATTTATAACATATAAGGGATCCTTTATTAAATAGGCTTTCAGTTCACTAAAAACAGATTTACAATTCAGGAACGACCCATTGCCTCGCATGTTTTCAGCTCACTGAAACAGATTTACTACTCAGAAACAACTCATCATCTAACATGTTTCCAGTTCACTGAAAATAGATTTACAACTCATACGTAGCCCATTATCCAACATAGTTCCAGCTCACTGAATATTGATTTAGAATTCATAAACAGCACATTATCTTACAAATTTTCAGCTCACTGAACAGATTTGCAAATCATAAACAACCTATTATCTACCACGTTTCCAGCTCACAGAAAGTAGATTTACAGTGTATAAACAATCCATTATCTCACACGTTCTGGTTCACTGAAGATTGATAGAGAACTCAGAAAGAACCCCCAGGAACCAATAATCCACCTTGGACAGGAAATTAAATAAAGGATATAAGAAGTTGGCTCCATTGCATAAAAATTTTTATTTAGCCTTAAGGTGCAATCTTATATCAGTAAGTATATTTAAAGATTTAACCATTATTTTAAAACTTCAAATTTTATATGAAAGAAAAACATTAGGTGAGTTTAAGGGTATGATAATTATAGTTTTGTGGATTTTGAAAAACATTTTTGTTAATTTATGAAAATTCAGAATACAAAAGTAAAACTATTAAAATGATTATTGCTATGGATGAATTACATCCTTTATAACCTTATTTCTAAAGATTCTCACTCTATTATGTTTGTAGAAGCATTAAAACATATTAATATTTTTTGAATTGTTAACATACTAAACTCTACTAGATGTATTGAAAACAAATTTTAAAAAAGAGAAACTTCCTTTTGGATATAATAAATTTAGCATCAGATGTGCTCACTGGGCAGTTTATGTTATCAATGTGAAAAGACTCCAGGGTATGCAGAAGCTAAACCTTTATTAATGTTTTACACCTGTCATTCAAATGTATTATTACTGTTTTATTCAGTGTAACTTGTAAAACCACAATGAAAAATGTTTCACTTAATATACTTTGAGCATAAATATAAAATATTGAGTACTGTATGATTTTAAATACATATTAACTTATGAGTTTATCATGTTACCTTTTAAACTTTTTATAATGGATATTTTCAAATAAGTACAAAAGTAAAGAGAGAAGTCCAATTAACCCCCATAGACTTGTCAGTCTGTCAACCAGCAGCAATATGACTATTTTTGTTTCATCTAGTCAACCTCCCCCTCTCCCATACTGTACTATTGGATTACTTTGAAACAAACTCCAGATAGCATATCTCACCATTAAATATTTTAACACATATCAATAAGGGATAGATTTTTGTTTTTATATAATAATTAACAATAATATCATGTTGAAATAGTTCCTTAATAGCTATCATTTTATATCAAGCTTACTGTTTACCCCATATCATTTTTTACACATTAGCATATCTCCTTTTATTGACCTTCACTTTGTACACTTCAATTTTTTTTTTCCCTATGTATTGAAGGTTTGTGGCAAGTCTGCACTGAGCAAGTCTATTGGCACCATTTTTCCAACAGCATTTGCTTACTTTGTATCTCTGTGCCGCATTTTGGTAATTCTTGCAATATTTCAAGACTTTTCATTATTATTATATTTGTTAAAGTTATCTATGATAAGTGATCTTTGATGTTACGATTATAACTGTTTAGGAGGCAAGGAACAACATTTGTTGTTGTTGTCTTTTAAGACAACAAATGAAATCCATAAATGTGTGTGTCCTGACTGTTCAACCAGCTTCTCCTTTGTCTCTCTCCTTCTTCTCAGGCCTCCCTATTCCCTGAGACACAGCAATATTGAGATTCAGTTCAGTTCAGTTCAGTCACTCAGTCACGTCTGACTCTTTGCAACGCCATGAACTGCAGCATGCCAGGCTTCTCTGTCCATCACCAACTCCCAGACCACCCAAACCCATGTCCATCGAGTCAATGATGGCATCCAACCATCTCATCCTCTGTCATCGCCTTCTCCTCCTGCCCTCAATCTTTCGCAGCATCAGGGTCTTTTCCAATGAGTCAGCTCTTCTCATCAGGTGGCCAAAGTATTGGAGTTGCAGCTTCAACATCAGTCCTTCCAATGAACACGCAGGACTGATCTCCTTTAGGATGGACTGTCTGGATCTCCTTGCAGTCCAAGGGACTCTCAAGAGTCTTCTCCAACACCACAGTTCAAAAGCATCAATTCTTCAGTGCTCAGCTTTCTTCACAGTCCAATTCTCATATCCATACATGACCACTGGAAAAACCATAGCCTTGACTAGATGAACCTTATTGGCAAAGTAATCTCTGCTTTTTAATATGCTGTCTAGGTTGGTCATAACTTTCCTTCCAAGGAGTAAGTGTCTTTTAATTTCATTGCTGCAATCACCATCTGCAGTGATTTTGGAGCCCAGAAAAATGAAGTCAGCCACTGTTTCCATTGTTTCCCCATCTATCTGGCATGAAGTGACGGAACTGGATGCCATGATCTTAGTTTTCTGAATGTTGAGCTTTAAGCCAAGTTTTTCACTCTCCTCTTTCACTTTCATCAAGAGGCTCTTTAGTTCTTCTTTACTTTCTGCCATAAGGTGGTGCATCTGCATATCTGAGGTTATTGATATTTCTCCTGGCAATGAACTCTGCATATAAGTTAAACAAGTAGGGTGACAATATATAGCCTTGACATACTCTTTTTCCTTTTTGGAACCAGTCTGTTGTTCCATGTCCATATTGAGATTAGCCCAGTTAGTAAACCTACATCATTCTCTGTGTTCAAGTGAAAGGAAGAATCACAGGTCTGTCACATTTAATCAAAAGATAGAAATAATTAAGCTTAGTGAGGAAAGCATGTTGAAAGTCAAGATAGGCTGAAAGGAAGGCCTCTTGGGTGAAACAGCCAATTTATGAATGCAGAGGAAATAGTCTTGAAGAAACTTTAAAAGGCTACTTCAGCGAACTCACAAATGAAAAGAAAGAAAGCAAGCAGCCTTATTTTCTGACATGGCAGAAGTTTTAGTGGTCTAGATAGGAGATCAAATGAGCTACAATGTTCCCTTTTGTCAAAATTTACTGCTGAGAAAGACTTTTAAGTATTTGATTTTGGGAAGACTGAAAGAGGTGAGGAATCTGCAGAAGAAAAGTTTGAAGCTAGGAAAGGTTTATGAAGTTTAAGGGGAAAAGCCATTTCCATAATATGAAATACGTGTAAGATGATGCACAAATTGCTGATGCAGAAGCTTCATTAAGTTATCCAGAAGATCTCAGAAAATTAATGAAGGTGAAGGTGGGCACACAAAACAACAGCTTTGCAGTGTAGATAAAATGGCCTTTGATTGGAAGAAGATGACGTCAAGGACTTTCATAGAGAGAAGCCAATGTCTGGCTTCAAAGAATAGGCTATCTTGTTAGGGGCTAAAACAGCTGATGACTTTAACTTAAAAGTGCTCATTTACTGTATTGAAAATCCTAGGGCTCTTAATAATTATGCTAAACCTACTCCAGTTGTTCTCTATAAAAGAATCAACAAAGCTTGAATGACATATTTGTTTACAACATTGCTTACTAGTTATGTTTAGCCCACTGCTGAGACCTTCTGTTCAGGAAAAAAAAAAAATCTTTCAAATTTTTACTGATCATTGACAATGCACTTGGTCACCCAAGACCTCTGATGTTGATACACAAGGATATTCATGTCTGCTAACACAACATCCACTCTTGGAACCCATATAGCAAAGATTAAACTTCCAAGTCTTACATTATTTAAGAAATAAAACTTGTAAGGTTACAACTGCTATAGATAGTTATTTCTCTGATGGATCTGTGCAAAGTACATCAAAAGTTTTCTGGAAAGTATTCAATATTCTTTATACAATGAAGAATGTTCCTAATTGATAGGAAAAGGTCAAAATACCAATCATAACAGGAGTTTGGAAAGAGTTAATTCCAAATTGTACAGATGACTTTGAGAGAGACAAGACTTCAGTGAAGGAATTAACTGCAGATATGTTGGAAATAGCAAGAGAACTAGAATTAGAGGTGGAACCTGAAGATGAGACTGAACTGTTACAATCTCATGATAAAACTTTGAGGGAAGAGGACTTACTTCTTACAGAAGAGCAAACAAAATGGTTTCTTGAGATGAAATCTACTCCTGGTGAAGAGTAGAATGTTGAAGAATGTTGTGAACAGTGTTGAAATGTCAAAGAATTGAGAATATTACATAAGTTTAATTGATAAAGCAGCAGCAAGGTTTGATAGGAATGACTCCAATTTTGAAAGAAGTTCTACTGAGGGTAAAATGCTATCAAACAGCACTGCACAGTACAGAGAAATTTTTCATAAAAGAAGAGTCTTGTCAATGCAGCAAACTTTACTGTTGTCTTATTTTAAGAAATTGCCACGACCACCCCAGCCTTTATCAAGCACCACCTTAGTCAGTCAGCAGCCATCAACAGAAAGGCAAGAACCTCCATAAGCAAAAAGATTGACTCACTGCAGGCTAAAATTATATTCTTTAGCAACAAATTATTGTTTAAGTTAAATATGCCTTTTTTAAAAAATATAATGCTACTGTGCACTTAATATAGTATAGTGTAAACATAATTTTTTATGTACTGGGAAACAAAAATAATTTTGTGACTCCCTTTATTGTGGTGGTCTAGCATTAAACCCACAATGTCTCTGAGGTATGCCTGCATAAACTTTTCTCTCTATTTCCAATCCTGTGCTATAATTTGCCCATTTTTGTTGGGTGGGAGAATTATTCAGTGTATTATCTAAAATGTTATGAGAAATTATAGTATGGTCATGGTATTTTCCAGGTAGGTGTGTTTATTTCTCTTCCTTGTCCTTGTAGGTTAATGATCTTATTTTCACGACTCTTACTCCTACTAGGGGAAAAGGTTCATTGTGTGTCCTTCATGAAAGACATCAATCAGCACGGAGTAGTCCTCAATAAATATTTGTTAAGTTGATAAAAAGGACAAAACTAGCTAAGTAGCAGGAAAATTTCCCAAGATTTACCCTGGGTCTGTGATGTAAAATGACAAGGATATGAGTGAGTTTCTCGGTCTCTTTCACCCTTTCTTCCTCAATAGGGCAATTATAATAATTTTCCATATATGGACAGTTACATTTTCTACCAAGTAGCCTAATTTACATTATTGTAGAATAATTTCTCTTGTTGTGAAGTTAAAATAAAAACTAAATAAAATATCCTACATGCTTATATTTTTCAAGATGCATAATGTTTCTTACCAAAGTGATGCATATATATATTTCTGTGAAAAGATATTTGTATATATTATATTGACCAGAGTGCCTATCAGCCCTACTGCATTTTACAAGATAAAATAATTTGCCATGTATGGAAACCCTATACAAATTTTAAACTTCAAATATAGGGCAGAGAAAGAAAATATGCCTAGTTTTAATTTAAACTAACAATTTCTGATATATTATTTAAATTCATATTCTTATTTCTGACACTATTTTCAACTTTTGTCTCTAATTGATCCTAATTTACCTGTCACAGGGACATTTACTTTGTTATTTTTTCTTAAATGCACATGCTTTGTGATTTTTTTGATAACTTTTTTTTCCTTGAGCTTGAATTTTTTTCCCAGCTTTATTGAGATATATCTGACATACAACATTGTGCAACTGTAAGTGTACCATGTGCTAATCTGACACATAAATTATAAAATAATTACAACCTAACAATGCTAACCACTGCAAAATTACCATTTTTGTGATAGCAACATAAAGTCTACTCTCTCAGCAACTTTCAAGTATATAATACAACATTATTAATACAATCACCATGCTGTACATGAGATTTCCAGAAGTCATTCATCTTATAACTGTAAATTTGTCCATTTTGACCATTTTTTTTTCCTTTGTTATTTTCCTGGCATAATCCATCTTGTTATCAATAGACACTGTAATTTTCTCAATCATTTTCTGAAAATTGTAGAAAGGATTCCAAAATAGTGTGCATTCATGATTTTGCTAGAATTAATACACCTCTTTAAAATAAAACAAAAACTTGTGAAATTTCTTCATCAAGTTATTATATTTTGTCACAAAGTCTGCCAATGTGTATTTACATTAGAGAATCTGTTAGAAGATTTCCATTTTTAACAGTAGGTCTGGGCTTTTGTGACAATGGCAAGAACAATTCTAAAATCACTGTGGAGTGGGCAGTACAAAAAGTATGATTAATCCCTGTTTGTGGTCTGACACAGATGATTTGCCTTCCCAGAATTATTGTAAATTACATTTTTTGAGTCCTAGATGTGCCAAATGAGATATAAACTTGTTAAACTTGTCCCTTTGAGAATTAAACTAGTAAAGAGAGAAGTTTATAGTTTGCTTATTCATTTAGTTAAGATATATTAAGTGCTTTTTAGAAGTCAGGTATTTATCTGGTCTCTAATGGAATATGAATAAATAAAATCCAGTCCCTGCCCTTAAGGAACTTCTTTCCTTTCCCCTAAGAACGATTGGCCTAGGAGAGAATCATTGAACAAATTCATGAATAAATGAAACAACAGAATAAAGCCCAAAGGACAAAATAATTTACTAGCTGGAGGTGCTGGAGTAGAAATGACTGAGAACTAGCTGGTAGAAATATGAACAGGAATTACCACTCACAAGACTGAAAATATAGAGGATGAGAGAAACTAGAAGAGAAACTCTTTGCACCATCGAAGGTATAAAAAACAAGTATAAAAGCAGGAGTCAGACTATGGAGGTCACAATTAATCTCTCTTCCTCCCTCCCTCCTTCATCTCATTTTTAACTAATGAGGTTACTTGTGTAGCACAGCTTTGGGCCTCTTGCTCTTTTCAGTTCAGTTCAGGCACTGAGTCGTGTCTGACTCTTTGTGACCCCATGGACTGCAGCATGCCAGGCCTCCCTGTCCGTCACCAACTCCCAGAGTTTACCCAAAGTCATGTCCATCGATTCGGTGATACCATCCAGCCATCTCATCCTCTGTTGTCCCCTTCTCCTCCTGCCCCCAATCCCTCCCAGCATTAGGGTCTTTTCCAATGAGTCAACTCTTCGCATGAGGTGGCCAAACTATTGGAGTTTCAGCTTTAACATCAGTCTTTCCAATGAAGACCCAGGACTGATCTCCTTTAGGATGGACTGGTTGGACCTCTTTGCAGTCCAAGGGACTCTCAATAGTCTTCAACACCACAGGTCAAAAGCATCAATTCTTCATATTTTATTATTTGTTAATAGAAACTAGTGCTAGAAACTGAAGAATATTTACTTCTTAGAGGTAGAAACTGAAATATTTACTGAAGAAATGATATAATGCCTTGCACTTGCTTTAAAATAATCCAGTAATGCATTGAAAGTGGGGGAATTGGGGAGGGTTCTTTGGAGGGGGGTCTTGCAGATAAAACATGATTAGCCATATATCGATACTACCTGAAACTGATAGATGAGTTCTTGGGGGCTCATCAGACTACTCCTTGGTGTTTACATGAAAATGTCCACAGAAAAAAGTTAAAAATGTAAAATATTCAGAAATTAATATGCGTGTGAAAATTGTACAATCTTGTTTTTTTTTTTAATATTTGCTGTCTCCAGTGGTAGTCTATGAATTCCCTGTGTAAGAGTTTTATCTTTTAGCATTTATCACCATGAGTTAGAAAAAAAAAATACTAAGCTGAACCAAGTTCAGTAGATGAAATATTTGAAGTACTAGTAAAATGGAGAAATAAGCCATTGTTGTTGTTGTTGTGTTTTTCTACTTCCACTTAGAGAAGTTTTGAGGTCTCATCAGGCCTTTACAACATGTCAAAGACTAAATGCTAGAGACCATTCCCCCTCAATGTTAGAAAATATCTTTTAAAAATTATAAACAAAATATGGAAAGGAAATATAATGCCAAAATGAAAAGATCTCAAAGGGCCAGTAGTTATATAAGGATCAAAGGAATGAGTTAACTAGTTTTGCAGTGCACGTGACATTGGTGAAGTAGTTTAATTGTACAAAATAAATAAATTTGCTATGTACATTTAAAAAATCTGGCTTGGATTATTGAGGTATTTTGAGATTTTTATATCCCTGATCCTAGAAAGTTGTTAAACTAGGATAATTCAAAGTTTGTTAGGAGCTAAAACAGATGATTGGAGAAGGCAGTGGCACCCCACTCCAGTACTCTTGCCTGGAAAATCCCGTGGATGGAGGAGCCTGGTAGGCTGTAGTCCATGGGGTCGCACAGAGTTGGACAGGACTGAAGCGACTTAGCAGCAATAGCAAAACAGATGATTACCATCAGGGTTAACAAATATAGAAATTGGAAATCACTCTTGTTACTCCTTAAAGATGTGACAGTCCAGGTTCTATGTACGATACTGGACGCTTGGGGCTGATGCACTGGGATAACCCAGAGGGATGGTATGGGGAGGGAGGAGGGAGGAGGGTTCAGGTTAGGGAACAGATGTATACCTGTGGCAGATACATGTTGATATATTGCAAAACCAATACAATATTACAAAGTTAAAAAATAAAATTTTAAAAAAAGATGTGAATAACTTAATGAACAATTTTGCTGACAGATCAAAACATTCTTATTTCTTCAAATATAATATCAATTATTTTTGAGCAATTCAAGGGGACTGGAATTAAAGCTAGTAAATTCAATTTAAGAATCCATAAAAGTTTTTAATCCCAGGACTGCTCTCCTGGTTTTGGAAATGTTGGGTAGAATTTAGTTGTGTCATTTGACAGTAATGTTTATATTTACTGTTGTGTGGGAAAAGTAATATTGTGGCACTAGTATTTTACACGGCACTCTAGTAACAAGTGTATGAACTACACGGAGAGCAGATGTTCTTTATGATAGGAAGAGAACTTTAGCAAGATGTTTCAGATGTCAAACACATTCTTTTTTGCTTAGCATCCCTTCTTGTCTCTTATGAGTAAGCATAATTTCTCTTAAACATATGGTCAAAAATGAAGTAAGCCTGGGAAATCCCATTTATAACTTCAGTCATTGGTATTGGGGGGAAAATGTTCTGAATTAGTAATAAAAACCATCTGTTCTCACTTAGAAGAAAATGCTTCACATTGATGAAATGAGACTAATATCCAGCATTTTAGAAAGTGTAAAGGAAAATTGTAATCGAACAGTGTTCTTATTTAACAAAATGTCAAACCCATTTATTCATGCTGTCTAATCAATCTTCAAAATTTAAGTGTTTAACAATCTAGAATTTTTAATGAAAAGTGAGGCTTTTTTCTTTGCATGCATATCAATGTTCTTAAAATAAGTTAAATATCAAGATACTTATTTTCAGAAATTAGTCAATTAATATCAAAACTTGCTTATAAGTGTAAGCTATTTATAACAATTGTTGAGTTTACTTACATTTTTCTGTCTTTTTAATCTGTTTGTAATAGTAATTTAGGGATATTGAAGGACAGTTTCATTATCCAGAGAAGTATAATAAATAAAATTTTAAACAATTATAATCTAACCCCTGGATATACCTACTGTTAATATTTTAGTTTCTTTTTGGTATTTTTTGTGAATTTTATTTTCTTAAATAAAAGAATTGTTTATTTATAATTTTAAAATCAAATAGTTCTATAAATTCTATAAAAATAGCAATCAATTTTTCATTTCACAATCCACATTGCTATTTCCCAGATACAGTTAATTTAAACTTCTTTTATTTTTATTTCCATATATAAATGTCATGTAATACTTCTATTTTTTTACAATTCAGTTTTGTAGATTACCTTTCACTATCAAATATGAACAAAAAGTACTTGGCTTTCTTACATAGCTTTCAGACTTTCTGGCCGAATACATATTTTCTATCTCATCCTTCCTATATGGTTATATAATAATTCTATTTTATTCCATAGTCACCCTTTACATTATTATCATCATATAAATTTGAATGGTGTTAAACTATTTAGTACATTATGGTTATATTTCCTTTTTTATACAACTTTCTTGCTTCCATTAATTAATAATTCTTTTTTCTCACTGTTGTTTATAGTACCTATTACTACTGCACCATCACATTCTCTTAAACAGGTATGTTCTCTTCTTAGTAGCTTTCCCCAGAATAGTCAAAGGAGTACACTTGCAACTTTACAATTTTTGAAAATGCTTTCTAACTCCTTGCTTTATTACTGTGTATTCTGAGACTTCTCAAATTTATTTTCTAATCTTTATTGATTTTTAAATTTTTGCTACCATATTTTAATTTCTTAAAGCTCTTTTGAGAATATTCCTTAGCAGTTTGTTTTACAACTTTATATTCTTTTCTGGTATTTCTGTTTTCTTCATCTTCCTTTTCAATGTGTTATTCTGTTTGGCCTCTCATACTGCAGTTATTCCTCAAAAGTATGGGGTTACTTAGATGTACACTGATAACCAGACTGGGATGTCTTTGCTCAGGATGTTTGTTCTCCTTAGTTCACCTTTTTTTTTGGTGTTTTTCCCCTCATCTCTGACTGGGTTTTAAAAATCCAGATGTCCTTTGAATCAGCTTATCCAGAGTAAACCTTTCATTTTTTGTCCCTTGTTTTTCAAGCCACTACATGCAAGTCCTTCTCAACCAGACCTTCAACCAATCCTTCCGCTTTGCAGAACCATCCAACCATACCATCCATGATACTTGCTATGTCTAATTCCTGGACCTTTCTGGGATAATGCAAAGGAAAAAAAAAAAAGATTCTTAGCATTGATCTTTATAAAATATGATAAATTAGTAATAACATATCAAAATTCTAACTTTAAATTATTGTCATCTCTACTATAATTTCATTTTGAAAATTCATGTGTGTGTTTGTGCACATATGTATGAATATGTGTTTTAATCTTTACTTTTATTTCTGTGTTTTGGGAGAGTGTGATAAATTTGTATTTGACCTTTCATGTTTAAGCGGAAATCATTTCAGTATCCCCTGCACATGTAACTAACATGCACAAGCAACTCTGCATTAGCAAGTTTCTTCTAGCATGAGATATGCATACATATAGCCATTTTTATGTATGACATGCTTGCCTATTCTACACAAAAACTTTTCATTTAAAAAAATTGACTCCCAAGTTTATTTTGCAAATTTCTACCAATTTCATGCTTATATGAATATTTATCTCAAAAATGATCAAATATTGAATGCTGATATCAGAACACAAATGCCCAGGTCTCGATGCAACTCATACTTTTGTTAGTATAATGGCAAGATATGCATTCGTTATCTATTGTCGGTCATTGTAATAGTGCATCATTAAAATTCAGAACTATAGCAGAGGTTTCCATTAATGAAAATTTAGTGTATCTATTATTTATAATGCAAGTTAATGGCACCTGAACTATTTCCTTACAAGCAAAATCAATTATTTTGAATGATGTAAACATCTACAAATAAGTGTGTACACATGTAGAATGTTTAATCAAACTTAGTATAAAATTGGATAGACATCCTTATGCCCTAATATTTTTTCTACCATCTATTTGCATGTATATAAGTTATTAAATATTCTTCTAAATTATGATTTGACTATATAACACTTTATTAAATGTATGCACCATAATTTATTTAGCTATCCCATAATAACTGGGCATTTCACATGTTTCCAGTTTTCATAAGTATAAAATCATGGACTGTCTTTATCATGGATGATTCATGGAGCAATTATAAGATTCTTTTTTGGTGGGGGGATACTAACAAATGTGAATAGTCCAACTTTTTCTTCCAACTTTATCTAGTAACATCAAAGTTTTAACTTTGTTAATATCATTCAGAATTTAAATTGAGAGTTTTCAGTGTTCTTTTTAGAATCTTTATTTTCAAGAATAGTTTGTGACAGTTGTAACAAGCTTTGTAATACAGTCAACTTTTAAACAACATATTAAGCTGGTTTCAGTAATCCCTTAAAATGATTTATATATATATTGCCTTTCATTACCTAGTTACTCAGATGGGTTGATATTTTAGATGGACTGACTGTGTCTTCAACTAAATACATGGTGCTTGAGTGGTTATTTCTGTTTCTGTATGTAATACTGTTGTTTCTTCTATACACAAAGGGAAATATTCCTGATTTAAAGATTTTTATGTTTCCATTCTTTGCTCCCAAAATTCTGTATATAACATTCCATTTTCCTCTAAAATTTGGTGGTGTAAGGTGTGTGAAATTAGTGTGGAATCTTGTTCCCTTGTCCAACATGTTTCTTTTTTTTCAAATTCTACCAAGCAATTCTCCAGTTGTCAGTGGACACTGACTGAGTGTCCTACAAATTTAATACAATTCTAAAACTATCTACTTGGTGCTAGCATCAGATCCCAGAGATTAAGGCCTTAGTCTCACAAGGTTTCCCTCACTTCAGATGCCAATCACAAGTCTTGGTTGTTATTTGTGCTTCTGACAGAATGGCTATCAATCAGAAGTTCCCACAACTGCCTCCTCCAGTTGTTAATTTGCTAGAGTGGCTCACAGAACTCAGAGAAATTTTTACTTGCATTCACCACTCTATTACAGAGCACCAGTCCCCAACCTCCAAGATCTGATGCCTTGAGGATCTGAGGTGGAGCTGATAGGATAATAGAAATAAAGTTCACAATAAAAGTAATGTACTTGAATCATTCTGAAACCATCCCCTCAAAAATTATCTTCCACAAAACTGGTCTCTGGTGCCAAAAAGTTTGGGGAACTGCTGTCAAAGGACATCATAAAGAAAACATATAAAGGACCAGGTGAAGAGATCAAAAAGGGTTCCAAGAGTGAGATCCAAAAAAAGTCTCAAGTGCAAGAGCTTCTGTCCCCACACAATTGGCATGTGTGGGTGCAGTCACTAACCGAGAAACTAATCAGCTCTTCTGGTTCAAGAGTTTTTATTGAACTTAATCTACAGTTCCCCTCTCCCCTTCCAAGCACCAGTGGATTGCCAGCCCCATCCAAAGGGTATATGGAGGCCTCACCTTAAATCACCTCATTAGCATACACTAAAAAATGTTCAATAGGCAGTCCTTATGAGTAATAAAAAATACTACTATCACTCAGGAAATTCCAAGCATTTTAGAAGTTATGTGTAAGGAATTGGGCACACAAAACAACAATAATTCTTATTGTACCACACTTTGTATGTAGTTTTATTTTTCTGTCTTGAAGCTCATTTAGCCATTCAATATAAAAATTGTTCACAATAAATCTAAGAATGGTTCTAATTTTTTCCTAGATTTGTTTTTTTACTCTTCCTATGCAATGTTTTCAGTTTTTCCAGTGGTCATGTATGGATGTGAAAGTTGGACTGTGAAGAAAGATGAGTGCCGAAGAATTGATGGTTTTGCATTTTATTTTTATTTATTTTTAAATTTTTTTTACTTTCTTTTTTAAAAATTTTTTTTAGTTTACAATATTGTATTGGTTTTGCCATACATCATCATGAATCTGCCATGGGTGTACACATGTTCCCAATCCTGAACCCTCCTCCTACCTCCCTCCCCACACCATCCCTCTGGGTCATCCCAGTGCACCAGCCCCAAGCTTCCTGTATCCTGCATCAAACCTGGACTGGCAATTAGTTTCTTATATGATATTATACATGTTTCAATGCCATTCTCCCAAATCATCCTCCCCTCCCTCTCCCACAGAGTCCAAAAGACTGTTCTAGAATTGATGCTTTTGAACTGTGGTGTTGGAGAAGACTCTTGAGAGTCCCTTGGACTGCAAGGAGATCCAACCAGTCCATCCTAGAGATAGTCCTGGGTGTTCATTGGAAGGACTGATACTGAAGATGAAACTCCAATACTGTGGCCACCACATGTGAAGAGCTGACTCATTGGAAAAGACCCTGATCCTGGGAGGGATTAGGGGCAGGAGGAGAAGGGGACGACAAAGGATGAGATGGCTGGATGGCATCACTGACTCGATGGACATGAGTATGGGTAAACTCCGGGAGTTGGTGATGGACAGGGAGGCCTGGCGTGCTGCGATTCATGGGGTTGCAAAGAGTCAGACACGATTGAGCGACTGAGCTGAACTGATGCAATGTTTTCACTTTATGGGAACTGCAAACCAAAAATCTATAAGAGATAGATGCACACACAAAAATCCAAACACAACACTAAGTTCAGTTCAGTCGCTCAGTCGTGTCCAACTCTTTGCGACCCCATGAATCGCAGCATGCCAGGCCTCCCTGTCCATCATCAACTCCCAGAGTTTACCCAAACTCATGTCCATTGAGTTGGTGATGCCATCCAACCATCTCATCCTCCACCATCCTCTTCTCCTTCCACCTTCAATCTTCCCAATATCAGGGTCTTTTCAAATGAGTCAGCTCTTCCCATCAGGTGGCCAAAATATTGAAGTTTCAGCTTCAACATTAGTCCTTCCAATGAACACCCAAGACTGATTTCCTTTAGGATGGACTGGTTGGATCTCCTTGCAGTCCAAGGGACTCTCAAGAGTCTTCTCCAATGCCACAGTTCAAAAGCATCAATTCTTCAGTGCTCAGCTTTCTTCATAGTCCAACTCTCACATCCATACATGATTACTGGAAAAACCATAGCCTTAACTAGATGGACTTTTGTTGACTAAGTAATGTCTCTGCTTTTTAATATGCTATCTAGGTTGGTCATAACTTTCCTTCCAAGGAGTAAGCGTCTTGTATTTCATGGCTGCAGTCACCATCTGCAGTGATTTTGGAGCCCAGAAAAATAAAGTCAGCCACTGTTTCCATATATTTGCCGTGAAATAATGGGACCAGATACCATGATCTTAGTTTTCTGAATGTTGAGCTTTAAGCCAACTTTTTCACTCTCCTCTTTCACTTTCATCAAGAGGCTCTTTAGTTCTTCACTTTCTGCCTTAAGGGTGGTGTCATCTGCATATCTGAGGTTATTGATATTTCTCCCAGCAATCCTGATTCCAGCTTGTGCTTCATCCAGCCCAGCATTTTGCATGATGTACTCTGCATATAAGTTAAATAAGCAGGGAGACAATATACAGCCTTGATGTACTCCTTTTCCCATTTGGAACCAGTCTGTTGTTCCATGTCCAGTTCCAATGGTTGCTTGCTGACCTGTGTAAAGGTTTCTCAAGAGGCAGGTCAGGTGATCTGGTATTCCCATCTCTTTCAGAATTTTCCACAGTTTATTGTGATCCACACAAAGGCTTTGGCATAGTCAATGAAGCAGAAATAGATGTTTTTTTGGAACTCTCTTGCTTTTTTTGATGATCCGGCTAATGTTGTCAATTTAATACAACACTAAAGATAGCCACAAAATCAAAAGAGAACAAAAGAGGAAAGGAAAAAAAGTCCTCCAATTACCAAGCTAAGCACTGCGCTTTGAGCATTCATGTTTCCATCTTCTCAGATCCTGAACAAGGTATAAATACTACACTAGGTACCCAACCCTCCAAATACCTGGTCAGAAGTTTCATAGGCTCACATATGAAAAACATGTGATAAACATAATTGATCTCTGTAATAAACATAATAATCAGATCAGATCAGATCAGTCACTCAGTTGTGTCCGACTCTTTGTGACCCCATGAATCGCAGCACGCCAGGCCTCCCTGTCCATCACCAACTCCCAGAGTTCACTCAGACTCACGTCCATTGAGTCATTGATACCATCCAGCCATCTCATCCTCTGTTGTCCCCTTCTCCTCTTGCCCCCAATCCCTCCCAGCATCAGAGTCTTTTCCAATGAGTCAACTCTTCGCATGAGGTGGCCAAAGTACTGGAGTTTCAGCTTTAGCATCATTCCCTCCAAAGAAATCCCAGGGCTGATCTCCTTCAGAATGGACTGGTTGGATCTACTTGCAGTCCAAGGGACTCTCAAGAGTCTTCTCCAACACCACAGTTCAAAAGCATCAATTCTTTGGCACTCAGCCTTCTTCACAGTCCAACTCTCACATCCATACATGACCACTGGAAAAACCATAGCCTTAACTAGATGGACTTTTGTTGACTAAGTAATGTCTCTGCTTTTGAATATGCTATCTAGGTTGGTCATAACTTTCCTTCCAAGGAGTAAGCGTCTTTTAATTTCATGGCTGCAGTCACCATCTGTAGTGATTTTGGAGCCCAGAAAAATAAAGTCTGACACTGTTCCCACTGTTTCCCCATCTATTTTCCATGAAGTGATGGGACCAGATGCCATGATCTTTGTTTTCTGAATGTTGAGCTTTAAGCCA
>NW_011494902.1:9629889-9656793 GCF_000754665.1 Bison bison bison | reverse complement strand
AAACCTTTGTCGGCAAAGTAATGTCTCTGCTTTTGAATATGCTATCTAGGTTGGTCATAACTTTCCTTCCAAGGAGTAAGCGTCTTTTAATTTCATGGCTGCAGTCACCATCTGTAGTGATTTTGGAGCCCAGAAAAATAAAGTCTGACACTGTTCCCACTGTTTCCCCATCTATTTTCCATGAAGTGATGGGACCAGATGCCATGATCTTTGTTTTCTGAATGTTGAGCTTTAAGCCAACTTTTTCACTCTCCACTTTCACTTTCATCAAGAGGCTTTTGAGTTCCTCTTCACTTTCTGCCATAAGGGTGGTGTCATCTGCATATCTGAGGTTATTGATATTTGTCCCGGCAATCTTGATTCCAGCTTATGTTTCTTCCAGTCTAGCATTTCTCATGATGTACTCTGCATATAAGTTAAATAAACAGGGTGACAATATACAGCCTTGACGTACTCCTTTTCCTATTTGGAACCAGTCTGTTGTTCCATGTCCAGTTCTAACTGTTGCTTTCTGACCTGCATACAAATTTCTCTAGAGGCAGGTCAGGTGATCTGGTATTCCCATCTCTTTCAGAATTTTCCACAGTTTATTGTGATCCACACAGTCAAAGGCTTTGGCATAGTCAATAAAGCAGAAATAGATGCTTTTCTGGAACTCTCTTGCTTTTTCCATGATCCAGCGGATGTTGGCAATTTGATCTCTGGTTCCTCTGCCTTTTCTAAAACCAGCTTGAACATCAGGAATTTCACGGTTCACATATTGCTGAAGCCTGGCTTGGATAATTTTGAGCATTACTTTACTAGCATGTGAGATGAGTGCAATTGTGCGGTAGTTTGAGCATTCTTTGGCGTTGCCTTTCTTTGGATTGGAATGAAAACTGACCTTTTCCAGTCCTGTGGCCACTGCTGAGTTTTCCAAATTTGCTGGCATATTGATACATACCATTTAATTTAGCATCTACTAGTTGAGTCCTCTATTAGGTCCTGGACATGCATTTTCATTTGCCAAGGAAGACCATCTGAGGATAAAGTTACTCAAGATCACATAAATCCAGCTTGGATTCTAGAACTTATGTTCTTTCTATGGCACTACTTCTGAATAAGGGCCTGTCCACAGAGTCTCCAAATTAATATGGCAGTTTCCCCTTCTTGGGGCTGTAGTCCTATCCTAAATGTAGACAGTCTTGATTGAGGCTCTGACATGCTGTATATGTCTTATTAGTCCCATCCCAGCAATGACTGGATCTGACTTGTGGACTCAGTAACTGGCTAGAGTCCTGCTCCTTCAGGGATGGGTTTCTGGCAATAAGGCCATTCACTGGTTTCTGTCCTGATCAGTAGTACTGCTGGCCCCACTCCTCACAGAATCTTTAGGCTGGAGTTAGTTCACCCAGCCTGACCTATCTTCAACATCTTCTCCATAATAAATGCTGATGAGTGATGTTTTGATGGTCACCTACTGTGGGCCAGCATTTAAGCACCTAAAATTTGTTGTTGAATTTGAGTTGTACCTAACTACTCTGGACCCTCAGGCTGCCAGTCATCTGAGCCCACATCAGATCATGACTAAAAGCATTAAGAAATATCCTTTTGACATGCTGACATAGTGGAAAAGACATTGTGCAAAAGATACACCAAGAAAAAACACATGTGAGATGTATACAGAAAGACTCTGCATCCTCAGAATCATGGATTGTTGGTCATAGTCCACACTTTCAGCAGAAAACACCCAATACAGGTTTGTAAAATTAGATAAGTGGGATAAGCAAGTTGAAAAAAACTGTGATTGCTGAGGTCGAGTCACAATTAGTCTCAGTTGGAAGCAATTCATCCTATAGACACTATATCATATATCACTTGTTTACAATGTGCATGAAAATCCCCTGGGGCTCTTGAAAATGTGGATTCTAACTCAGTTCCTCTGAGATGGGGCCTGAAGTTCTGCATTTCAACAAGCTCCCCCAACATGCTGGAAAGCCACTGATCCTCAACATACACTTTGCATACCAAATGCAAAGACATTTTTGACACGAGTTTAAAAAGAAACAAATATAGTTGACTTCCTTGCACTTAAGTCATGCATGTAGGAGGCATTAGTACCTTCCAGCCAAGGTCATAATCTTGCAGAAAACTAATAATTCCCAGAGGAAAATGACCAAGCCACCACTGAATCTTAGAACGTGAGGGCGTGGGGGTTGAGAGGTCTGGAAATGCATATAGAAATCAAGAAAGGTCAAGAATGGACACCAGTCATAGAAACAGCAGCAACATCGTTTAACTGAATAAACAAATCCTTGTTTTAAAAGCAGAGCAAAAGGTAGCCAGGCATATTTGAAGTCAGTTCTGGGAATACCAATCCCAGGACACTAAATGCATTGGTGCAAGAAAGGCAAACTTCAAAGTCTTAACAAGCAACGGAAAGAAATCAGTGCAGGCGACACACCACCACGTTGAGCACCGATCACTATTGTCCAGAAAACAGGTAGATTCCCAGTGAACTTACCTGTTCATCTTCAGCTTCCAGAAGGAAGTGAGCCAGGGAAATCAAAGCATCCTAGCCCCAAAGGAAACAGCATGCTCAGCAAGCAATCCTGAAATGGACGAAGTCCGGAGACGTAAAATACAGCAAAATCTCAGCTCTGCTGCTCACACCAAATCTGCCGTAAAGTTGCGTCAGTGCTAAACCATGAAAAACCTATATTCCTTCCTATGTGGGTGGTGCAGAATCAACAAGCAGGAGTTAAGTTACTCTAGCAGCAGCAGAAGGGGCACGAGGATCACTGCAGGAGCATTAAGTCTCAAAGTGAGATCCTAGGCATCACCTGTGGAGAAGGCAATGGCACCCCACTCCAGTACTTTTTGCCTGGAAAATCCCATGGATGGAAGAGCCTGGTGGGCTGCAGTCCATGGGGTCGCTAGAGTCGGACACGACTGAGTGACTTCACTTTCACTTTTCACTTTCATGCATTGGAGAAGGAAATGGCAACCCACTCCAGTGTTCTTGCCTGGAGAATCCCAGGGACGGGGGAGCCTAGTGGGCTGCTGTCTCTGGGGTCGCACAGAGTCCGACACGACTGAAGTGACTTAGCAGCAGCAGCAGCAGTCCAGCCCATTGGCCTTGTGATCACAGGAAATCTCTCCTTAATACTGGTAGCAAGTTCTCAAACATCACTAGAATTTAATGGTGGTGTGAGTTTTTGCTTTGTAGTCCTCTCAAATTTTTTCCAAGTTATTTTACTGGGAGACACTTCATCAGGTGCTTTCATCAGGCACCATTTAAATCAAGTTCCCCAGGCTTTTATATACTTCAGTCAAATGGTATACTCACTTTCCCTGGTTCTTTAGTCATAGATTAACCTAGGAATATGTATATATCACATATTTTATATATAAATATATATATATATATGAAATGTTCTAGTTTTATTGCTTATAAGTTTTAATACTATCAAGCCATTCTGTAAAATGATTTATCTAAGCTTTTTCTCTCAGTGCCAGTTGAATTGCCTTTATCCCTTTTTCTAAGTTTCTGATTAATCTCTGTCTTTTACATTAGAAAACATAGAAAATGCAAAGACTTATCTAGAGATTAGAACCAAAAGGCCTTTGTTGCCAATAGAATATTGTTTTGAGAAAACTTTATATTTGCTCCATTAAAATAGTCTCTACTATTGTATAAAGTTTATTTTTTTAGTATAATATGTATATATTGTTTATGAGAACAGAGGGTACTCTATATGTACATATTTCTCAAAGGAGAGAAACATTTAAGCAGTAGTTTATTTACAAATGCAAAACAAAAATGAGTTTTACTTATATCAATTTTGAAAGTCAGTGTAATAAATTGAATGATTTGTCCTGAAGTTTATTTTCCTGCTACAAATACCTAGCATAAAACATAAAAACACAAAGGTACTTCCCCTTTTGTCACCAAACTCATAACCATCCAGATGTATAGTTTACTTGTTTAGGAAATATACAATATGTAAAGCTGCTTGCCAAATACATAAAGCTTTTGTTATTTTCCTGTTTGGTGAGCCAGAATTATAATGGTTTAGTAGATTCCAAGGGTCTGGAGAGGAAAAACCAATGTAATTCTGATACTAGGATGGTGAGCATCCAAATTATGTGTTTCTGAGCTATTATGGTTTTATATTAATATATAATACAACAAAAAGAGAAATCAAGCAAACAAACTTGACTAGCAAGTGAACTCACTTTTTTTTCCCTTAAACAAAGACCAAAAGCAACATTCTGAGTTCTTAAGATAAAGAAAAGTATGTTTTCTAGAACTTTCAAATACAGAATTAGCCCCAACGTTATATTCAGTAGTATGCAGACAGGAGAAAAATCAGAATGTGTGATTGAAGAAACATCTCAATATTTCTTTCCTTGAAAGTGCCACTGATGGGGTATAATTGACACCACACAGATAAACCCTGGAGAAGGAAATGGTAACCCACTCCAGTATTCTTGCCTGGAGAATCCCATGGACAGAGGAGCCTGGCAGGCTACAGTCACGGGGTTGTAATAGTTGGACACGACTTAGCAACTAAACCACCACCGCCACCACCACATAGATAAAGAATAGCAGTGCCAACGGTAAAGAACAGAGAAGGTGGCATTTCAGAGATATAGAGAATAAAGTTGACAGGAATCCATAGTCATTTGAATGTGGTAAGTAGAGGGAGGGAATATTTTTATGTAACTCTGGTTTCTTCTTTGAATTAGTAAGGAAATCACTATTGAGACAAGAAATACAAGAGGCAGGGCAGGGGAGGGGAAGGTTATGAGAACATTATCCTTAGTTTTGTCTTGGATTTGTTGAATTTGATGGACCTATAAAATATCTATGATAAAATATTTTAAAAAATGGTTTTGAATATTAGCCTGGAGTTAAGAATGCATTGGAGGTCAAAATTCTAGAGATATAATCTGTTCAGTTCTACCTTCAAAATAAATCCTGAGTCAGTCCATTTCTCCCCATCTCATTGCCAATATGCTTGTCTGGCATTATAATCATTCATCTGAAATATAACTGCAGACATTCTCCAATTCTGACTTCTAACTTTATAAATTGTGTTCCATATAGCATCCAGAGCAATGTCCCTTAAGAATAGGATTAGTCATTTCTCTCCTTAAAGGCTCTACACTGCAATAAAAAAAAAAAAAATGCTTGCTTTACCTTTAAAGACTTTTCATAATCTGGTTCCTAGTCTGTCAAACAATTCCTGTATGATTCTCAAGACTTGAGGTGAACTGGACTTCTTTCAGGTCTTAAGGTTGTCTTCTCTCTGACTTAAGCATGTATGATTTTCTTTTCTTGAAAGAATCTTTTCCAAGAGGTTACCCCTGGATTTTACCCCACACTCTGCTTTCCCCCATCAGTCCTTTCCTTATCCTTCATGGCTCAGTGTAAACATAACTTCCAGAGAATGATCTGATCACATTTTCCCTCACACTATTCACCCTGTATGGATGTGAGAATTGGACTGTGAAGAGAGCTGAGCACTGAAGAACTGATGCTTTTGAACTGTGGTATTGCAGAAAACTCTTGAGAGTCCCTTGGACTGCAAGGAGATCCAACAATTCCATCTAAAGGAAATCAGTCCTGAATATTCACTGGAAGGACTGATGCTGAAGCTGAAACTCCAATCCTTTGGCCACCTGATGCAAAGAACTGACTCATTTGAAAAGACCCCGATGCTGGGAAAGATTGAAGGTGGGAAGAGAAGAGGCAACAGGGGATGAGATGGTTGGATGGCATCACCCACCTAATGCGCATGAGTTTGAGTAAATTCTGGTAGTTGGTGATGGACAAGGAGGCCTAGCGTGCTGCAGTCCATGCAATCTCAGAGAGTCAGACACAACTGAGCCACTGAACTCAACTGAACTGATTCACCCCATTCTACAACTCAGCATCACTTCTATTTCCTGGATGTTTGATACAATGTTTACATTTCTTTGAACGTGTTTTTTGATTTGGATCTGACTTGTCCACTAGACTGTGGGATTCACAAGAACAGGAACCATGTCCCACTGGAGCCTAGCATAGTGAAAGTTGCTCAGTCATGTCTGACTGTGACCCCATGGACTATACAGGCCAGAATACTGGAGTGGGTAGCCTACCCCTTCTCCAGGGGGATCATCCCAACCCAGGGATCAAACCCAGGTCTCTCACATTGCAGGCAGATTCTTTACCAGCTGAGCCACAAGGGAAGCCCTGCCTCACATATGTTAGACCAAATTCCCTAATTTCCCAGTTGCCCAGGACTGTATTGTCTTGTCCTGGCTGACCTGCCATTTTTGTTTATAACACCTTCTTAACTCTTATAGTTGTCTTTGTTTGGATGATAAATTATATGTCAGCTCATGTATAACAGACAGTCAATAAATATTTGTTGAATAAATGAATAAAGGAGAGGCTCTAAACACAAAGACATTAGAAAAAATATGTATAGAAAAAAAGAGGAGAATTTGAATTTCAGTCCTATGACTCACTGACCAGCACAAAATATAAATACATATAGAAAGCTATTTCAGGGAGCAAAACTTGCCACCCCAAAATGTCTCTGACATGTGGCTTGTGTCTAGGTGAAACAAGCAGAGACTAAAGGACTCCAGAAGAAACTTTGACCTCTCCTCTAACTGCCTAAAAAAATTTAGATAGAGGAGCTGTTCCTGAAATAGAGCTCTCACTAGAGTTAGTTGCTGTTGTTTAGTCACCAAGTCATGTCTGACTTTGACCCCTTGGACTGTAGCTTGCCAGGCTGCTCTTTCCATGAGATTCCCCAGGCAAGAATACTGGAGTGGGTTGCCATTTTCTTCTCCTGTTAATTAAGAGAAATACTATTTTAATTGTACATTTCAATTAAATATTAATTTATTATATATATATTTAATATTTAATTGAAACTTACAATTTAAGTAGTATTTATCATAACAGTCCCATTTAAAATTACCAAATTAGAAAATTAATATTAGAAAAAATAATAGTGAAAAATAACATTAAAACTGTTCAGAATTGGTTGTTTTTATACAGGTTTTTCAAGTTCTAAAAATTCACTTAAAATGGATATGTAATATGTGTGAGAAAATATCTAGAATTTCTTTAGGATTTTTCACCTGTAAAAGTATATCTTTTGCCATATTTTGACATTGAGAAGTGTTATTACCATATACCATTTTGAAATATTAATTCAGCATTCACTCAGAAAAATATTGTGCCCACTGGTCATATAAATTTATGTGAATTATCTTGAGAAATATGTTAATTTTTTCTAAAATGCTTGAGATATTTAGACAGATACATTTTATAAGAAAGCTTTTAAAGGCAGACTTATAAAAATAACATTGCCGGGTGTTAATGAATAAGATGTGTTTTGATTTATAATCTCAGAATTTTCACTACATTTAAATGCAAAAAATAATTAGAAAATTATTTTACTTAATTATAATACATTTTCTTATTAGTGTTTAAAGTACCAGATTTTATTTCTTCAAAGCAGAAGTTTAATTTAACCTTAATTTAATATATTCTAGAAAATATTAAAAAATACCAAGGAAGTAGTATTTTAATGGACATATGTATTTGTTTTGTATATACTGGAATGTACATACATAGAGGTATGTATGTATACCTCAAAATCAAACATATATACATACTTGTCTTCCACACTCATCTGTACATACAAGCTTTGTGCATGTATGTGTGTACTCATGCACGTTTACTTTTATATGTATATCTATCCAGGAATAATTTGTAATTTTATTTCAAAAAATAAACAACATAGAAATCTACATTAAGGAAAGTAAATGATAAAAGAGACATAGTTGCTTTTTGTTTTAACAATAAAAATGAGAGTTTATGTTTTGTTGGCATTAAAAATACTAATGCTATGTGTGGGTTGTATTTACAGAAGAAAATGACCTATAATAGAGACAGTTTGTTATAAAAAAAGTACATAGACTTTGGCATCAGACAGATCTGACTTTGAATCTGGCCATTTGTGTGATCTTGGAGAAGTTTGTAGCTCAATTGGTAAAGATTCTGCCTGCAATGCAGGAGATCTGGGTTTGATCCCTGTGTTGGGAAGATCCTCTAGAAGAAGGAAATGGCAACCCACTCCAGTATTCTTGCCTGGAGAATCCCATGGACAGAGAAGCCTGGCAGGCTACAGTATACGGTGTCACAAGAGTCAGAAACGACTTAGTGACTAAACCACCACAAAGAAGTTATTTAACTCTTTATCTCCATCTGCTAAACTAATGCTACATACTACCGACAGTAGCACATTGCTAAGCAATAGTAGGGACTCAAAAAGTAACTTCTGTACTCAGGGCTCAAACCTGTGGTGGTCAGATCAACCTATTACATTTTAAAGGAAATTCTTGAACCCAAGTACTTCCAGAGAATTATTAGGGTGAACTTAAAATTGTGTTCTGAAAAACTAGCAGTATTTAAGAACATTTAAAACTAAGATCATGGCACCTGGTCCCATCACTTCATGGGAAATAGATGGGGAAACAGTGGAAATAGTGTCAGACTTAATTTTTTGGGGCTCCAAAATCACTGCAGATGGTGACTGCAGCCATGAAATTAAAAGACACTTACTCCATGGAAGGAAAGTTATTGACCAAACTAGATAGCATATTGAAAAGCAGAGACATTACTTTGCCATCAAAGGTCCATCTAGTCAAAGCTATGGTTTTTCCAGTAGTCATGTATGGATGTGAGAGTTGGACTGTGAAGAAGGCTGAGCACCGAAGAATTGATGCTTTTGAACTGTGGTGTTGCAGAAGACTCTTGAGAGTCCCTTGGACTGCAAGTAGATCCAACCAGTCCATCCTAAAGATCAGTCTTGGGAGTTCACTGGAAGGACTGATGCTGAAGCTGAAACTCCAATACTTTGGCCACCTCATATGGAGAGTTGACTCATTGGAAAAGACCCTGATGCTGGGAGGGATTGGGGGCAGGAGGAGAAGGGGTCGACAGAGGATGAGATGGCTGGGTGGCATCACTGACTCAATGGACATGAGTTTGAGTGGACTCCGGGAGTTGGTAATGGACAGGGAGGCCTGGAGGTTTGTGATTTATGCAGTCGCAAAGAGTCGGACAAGACTGAGTGACTGAACTGAACTGAACTGAACTAAGGCATGAGAGCTAAAGCCTGAAACCAAAGAGTTGACATTTAGGAACATTTAGAAATAGTTGTTTTCTCTATTGGTCTGTTTGGGAGGATGGAATTATAAAATAGATCTTTGAATATCATATAAATAAATTAAACTTTATTACATACCAGAATTTTTTATGATAGATTGTTAGTCTATTCAAAATATACAAATTATACAATTAATATAGCATATAATATGGAACTATATTCCTGCATATTACAGGAGTTATAGTAAGAATATAAAAACTTTATAGCAAATAGGAAATCTCTCTAGTTTTAGAAATTGGGACAAATTATTGAACAATGTCCTAAAAAATAAGGTAATTTGATATCAAGAATACTAGAAAGCAGTTAATGAGGAAAGAAAGAAAGACATTTCTTACTCAGAGAAAGTAGTACAGAAGGAGATTGAATATATTAAAAAACATGAAAAACCAGAAGTTAATAAAGATCATATCTAATGGTAACTGTCTATTTAGCCAAGAAGGAAGTTCATTACATACCAAACACTACACTGTGCACATTATTTACAAAATGTCATTTAATATTTCCAATTACAGTGTGAGATAAATAAATTATTATTGCCTTATTGCAGATGAGAAAACTGAGGATTGGAAAGGCTAAGTAATTGCTAATAGTTACAATTTGATAGACCAATCAAAAATTTAGACTTGGAGTTATTTGACCTCTGAACTTCAGCTTTTAAGCATTATCCTCTACACCTTCTACACAGAGTACCAGATATTTTTTTCAATGTCACTTTGACACTGACATTTCAACTTGGATATTTTGGCTGTATATTTATGTGTGCCAACCATTCAATTAACAATTTGACAGGTGTAAATTTTTCAAGAAGATTCCTTGATCAATTTTCTATCCAGTGCCCCTAAAATGTTCACAGTTTTTTCCATATTTTAAACATTTTAATGTATTATTTTTATAGGAGTCTATTATTTTTCATGTAAATTATATAATGAAAATTTCATTCTTTCAGCTGATTTTTCAGATCCTCCAGTTATACAGGTTAAATTGTGACAGTATGCATTTTCATGTGTAGCCACTAAATTCTAACCAGATTGATTTTCCAGGTTTATAAATTGCAGATCTTAATAATATCACACAGTCTTAATTTTTTGTCAAGTTTAAATTTTACTGTATATAGTTTTCATCACTGCCCATTTCATTTTGTTCTGATTGTATCCCTGACATCTAATTTTTGAGGGTCAATATTTATAATATGCACTATTATTAAGATTTAACTTGAGTAAATTTTTAATTTATTGAAACATTCATTGATTATATTTTATCAATGTCATTTGTATTTTGTGTTGCTTATTTTTAATGTGCCTAATCTTTCCCAATGATTCAATAAGACCATCCTTATGTCTGAATGGCTAAAACTAAGCATCCTGCTCATGTTTCTCGGTTATAAAACCCTGGGGTTACATTTGAAAACTAGAGGAAAGTAGTGAAGGAACAACTACTATAACAGATGTAAGATGAGTTTAGCTGGAGACTTTTAAAAATTTCCTGACTATTGCTAAGGAAAAAATAATATCTTTTAAAGTGAGCATAGCACTTTACCAAATAGATTCATACACAAGTAATCCTTTTTTAATCAGATCAGATCAGATCAGTTGCTCAGTCGTGTCCGACTCTTTGCGACCCCATGAATCGCAGCACGCCAGGCCTCCCTGTCCATCACCAACTCCTGGAGTTCACTCAGACTCATATCCATTGAGTCAGTGATGCCATCCAGCCATCTCATCCTCTGTCGTCCCCTTCTCCTCCTGCCCCCAATCCCTCCCAGCATCAGAGTCTTTTCCAATGAGCCAACTCTTCGCATGAGGTGGCCAAAGTACTGGAGTTTCAGCTTTAGCATCATTCCTTCCAAAGAAATCCCAGGGCTGATCTCCTTTTTTAATAGTGAACATATTAAATAGTGTAATAGGCAGTGTTTTGTTTTTTTTGTTGTTCTTCCATATCACTAATCCTATAGCTACCTCCCTATAATGTGTTACAATCCTCTTTTCCAAAGCATATAATAGATACCTTTCACCCGTTCCCATGTTTTCTGGAAAAACATTTCACTAATGCCTGCAAACAAATAATTTCAGCTACCATTTTGTGTCTATGTATCCTTTTAATGCTTTGTTCCTCTTGTTCCCTCTTTGATATCTACTGCTGGACTTCTGCAGCTCATGCCAATTTTTAAAAATAACACCTTTATTGAGATATAATTCATGCCTTTAAAGTTTATCAAGATTTCCCCAAGAAATATCAATAATCTCAGATATGCAAATGACACCAACCTTATGGCAGAAAGCAAAGAAAAAATAAAAAGCCTCTGGATGAAAATGAAAGAGGAGCGTGAGAAATTTGGCTTAAAACTCCACACTCAGAAAACTAACATCATCACTTCACTTCATGGCATCACCTCATGGCAAATAGATGGGGAAAAAATGGAAATGGTGACAGACTTTATTTTGGGGTGCTTCAAAATTACTGAAGATGGTGACTGCAGCCATGAAATTAAAAGAAACTTACTCCTTGGAAGAAAAGCTATGACCAACCAAGACAGCATATTAAAAAGCAGAGACATTAACAACTCAAGTCCATCTAGTCAAAGCTATCGTTTTTCCAGTAGTCATGTATGGATGTGAGAGTTCGACTATAAAGAAAGCTGGGCACTAAGGAATTTTGATGCTTTTGAACTGTGGTGTTGGAGAAGACTCTTGAGAGTCCCTTGGACTGCAAGGAGATCCAACCAGTCCATCCTAAAGGAGATCAGTCCTGGGTGTTCACTGGAAGGACTGATGCTGAAGCTGAAACTCCAATACTTTGGCCACCTGTTGTGAAGAACCGACTCATTGGAAAAGATCCTGATGCTGGGAAAGATTGAAGGCAGGAAGAGAAGAGTATGACAGAGGATGAGATGGTTGGATGGCATCACTGACTTGATGGATCTGAGTTTGAGCAAGCTCCAGGAGTTGGTGATGGACAGGAAGGTTTGGCATGCTTCGTCCATGCGATCACAAAGAGTCAGACGCAACTGACTGAACTGAACTGGAAGTCTACACCTCAGTAGTTTTCAGTATATTCACATGGTTGTGCAACCATCGCCATTTTCAATGTATAACTTGTCATCACCTCATAAGGACGCTCTACCTATCAGTAGCCACTTTCTAATCCCCCAACTTATGCAGATGTGGAAAACCACCAACCTACTTTTTCTGTACCCAGATTATTAAGCTATTACCAATATTTCATAGAGCTTCCCTGGTGGCTCAGATGGTAAATAATCTAATAATCTGCCTTCAATGCAGGAGACTGGGGATTGATCCCTGGATTGGGAAGATCCCCTGGAGAAAGGAAAGGCTACCTACTCCACTCCAGTATTCTTGCTTGGAGAATTCCATGGACAGAAGAACCTGACAGGATACAGTCCATGGGGTCACAGAGTCAGACACGACTGACTTTCACTTAACATAACTTAACATTTCATAGAAATGAAACATATAACACATGGTCTTTTGTGACTGGCTTCTTTTACTTAGCAAGGTCTCTTTTTCATATTCCTTTCATGTTAAAGCATCCATGTATTTTTATTTACAAACACTGTCACATTATACGTACATGCCATATTTTTGTTTATTCATTGATTGATGTATACGTGGGTTGTTTCTACTTTTTGACTATCATAAATAATGTGGTTATGGATGTTTCTGCACATTTTTCAGTAGACATGATTTCAACTGACTGTGGTTAAAAGTTAAAAAAATGAAATACTGGTTTTTGGTACCATCAGTTCAAAACAAGTGTTTCCTAGAGTGAATCAAAGATTAGAGAAATGAATTTATGCCTCCATCTCAAATGTCATCTCAAATTATAAATTTCACTTTTCCAGAGGATGGATATTATTTCCAGTTTTGCAGGTAGTAACTAAGCTCTTGGAGAAGGCAATGGCACTCCACTCCAGTACTCCTGCCTGAAAAATTCCATGGATGGAGGAGCCTGGTAGGCTGCAATTCATGGGGTCGCTGAGGGTCAGACACGACTGAGTGACTTCACTTTCACTTTTCACTTTCATGCATTGGAGAAGGAAATGGCAACCCACTCCAGTGTTCTTGCCTGGAGAATCCCAGGGACGGGGGAGCCTGGTGGGCTGTCATTTATGGGGTCACACAGAGACGGACACGACTGAAGTGACTTAGTAGTAGTAGTAACTAAGCTCTGAATCAAGTCATATATCTCATGATCCAGTTGTAAAACTGGAACTGGAAAGCAAGTCTTCATAGATCAGCTTACCCACAATTTTAAATTCAAATATGGATTTGTAGGGGGTCAATGCATATGAAAATTGTGTGTGATTTTCCCGAGGTATTACTCAATCCTGCTGGATCCAATGACCTGATTTTATGATTAAATAAAGACAATTACATTGACAATAGAAATACTGACAAAGATTTCCAGGATGCTGACAAAAGCATATGGAAATGTTGATTCTGGTGTCTGTCTGGTTAGAAATGAAATCAGGATTTGACTTATAGGGAAAATAGAGAAGAGATCAATGGAGGGAGTCATTATATCAAATAACATTTTTGTTATAATGAATGTGAAGAAAAAGTACAAATTCAGGAGGTAATTATGAGGAAGATTTTGTATTTAACACCTTAGACAGGAAACAGTTAAACTAATATTTTACAATGGTGTTGTTCTTTTACCAAATAATTTAAATGCTTAGATTAGGAAAAAAAAAATGAAAAGACAAACAGAATGCTTTAGAATCTCTGTAAAGACTCAAATACTCATTTCATTGTCGCAAAAGGTATAGGGTCATACACCAGATCATGTACACACTTTGCACATTGAAATCCTATGTTTGATTAAAGTGAAATGACTGATGTGTCCTTTGAAAATATTTTTTAAAAATCCACAATGGCATAATAGTGGCTTTTTGAAAAGCGATTTTATAGTAACAACTATATCTGCCCAATAGAAGAAAAGATGAGTACAAATGATAGGACTCTTACATATTCATATATAATCAATATCTTCTTATGGGAATGTAAGTTATTGGCCAAATGTGATGCTAATGCCCTTACACTCAGTTCTTGGACTAATGCTGATTTTTAAAGTTGAGATACTTTTGAAAAAATAGCTAAAAATTAAACAGCTGGGGAATCAGCATGTAGGGAGAAAAAGAACAAAGCTGCAAAATGAATTTACAAATATTACTAGAAGAACTGAGAGAAAGTTGCTGAGAAGTCCAATATCCAGTGTGCGCCACTGAATAGTAACTGTTTGAAAAATGTCTACAGTGTTCAACATTATTGTGACATACCTCGCCCACATTCCACCTCCCCTCTGTTTTCTCTGACACATAAAAGCATTGAGTAAATATGATTCTTACCCTCTAAGTTTACTAGGTTAGAAAGATGGAACACACAATATGTTATATCCTAATAAGCTCAATATCTATGAAATTGCACATTGAAATGGTGATCATGATATATTCAGGTTTAATAAGTAGGTAACAATTTTTTTTTCCCTGAATTTCTTTGTGAAAAGATGGAGCCCTGTGAGGACTACAGCCTGTACAAAATAGAAGCAAATTGTTTTGGTTTTCATTTTAACTAAGCAGGAGGATTTCTAAGGCCTCACCAGGATACCTTTGTCCACATCAGCCTGCCATTATATTTTTGAAATTCATATTTTACTGACATTTGTGTAATTAATGTAGTAGCGGCCAACAATCAGATTGCATTTTGTTCTGTCATTTAAGCATTATATCACAAGAATAAAAACTTTTATACATGTTTATTCTGTCCTTCAAAACAAGATTTCTTCCATGTCTTTTCTAGTATCTTGTGAAGAGAAGGTAGTTAATACACCCTTTTTATTGTTGATATGAACAGTGAAGAGAGCAAATTTTGGGATATGGACACCTTCTTAATAGCACCAACTATTAAGAAAAAAATGTTTGGAAAGGAAAAAGTTTGTGATGTTACATAATTATAATGCCAATAAGAAGGAAACATAGGCCTTCTTGAATATGTACACACTTTCCCTTATGCAGGGAGAAAGAGCATAGTTTTACTTGTTTTGTATTCAGAATTATAAAATCTGGCTTATTTAGGGTTTAATTAAATATGAACATTATATTTATCCTTTCAATTAAATTGAGGTAAATAAAATCATACATATGCATATATAATCACATAAAAAATACACAAGTACTCATAACCACCCTGAAACAATATAACAGAAAGGTGGTATACAAAGTAAAAAACTTACTTCAGGTAGATCAATAGATTGACAGATAGTCCAGAACAATATTTATGTGTGAAAATGAGTTAAATGTTACAAAAAGAAGATATGCCCTGAATATTCAGGAAATATTGTTAGTCCCTTCACCATGTGACATATATTAAAGGTGGATATTATCACTCTCTGGTCTTACTGGGAACTGATTATTCATGTTCCTTTTCCACATTATCATAATCCAGATGATCACCTAGGACCCTGTATTTTTTTATCTTGGGCCTTAAGAGTATCTTGGGACATTGAAGTTAGCTACTCATTTAGGCAGTTCAGAAGGGGCTCATCACAATTTCAGGGCATACAGGCCACTTCTTCCGGGTGATGAATGGGCACCAGTCATTAGGATGAACTGAATAGATGAAGTAGCTCCTCCAAACAGGCTCTGGGATACCAGGTTGAAAGGCAAGGCAAGGCCTGCTGGTGTTACTCTGTTTTCAAATAGCACTTTGGCACTGACAGAAAAGGGCAAAGGAGGGATGAGTGGAGGCCATTCCCAGTGCCTACTCCCTGGTCCATCCAGATGACAGATCTCATCTCAAGCCTCAGAAACCTCTATGAAGGTTTAGGTCACTCACTTCCTTTGCCAACATCAACAGCACTTATCAGATGATCTAGGGAGTTTGTCTCATCTATTTCATCTTTAATTCTCTTCTAAATCTATTGCTCTAACATCAGTTTAATTTGCTACATTGTTCTGAATCTTGAACACTTTTCCTTTTTTCAAATAAACCCAGTTGATTCATTTTTTTAGGTTTGGTTTTTAGAAATATCATTTCTAATGTAAGCCTCAAAACCTATTTTTAAGTAAAAACTGAACTGATTTTCTCTTTGCAGTTTCTTAATAAAACACCATTCCTTGGGTAGCCATGTGCATGTCTTTGACAAATTAGGAGAAAGGTCAATTAGTCAGGAATAAAGACACAGCAGGTTTTATGTATACCCACACCCTCACAAAACCTTGACAGTCTAGACATGATGTATGACTTTAAGAGCTTTTTTTTTTTTTTTTTCACAATGCCTAAAATATTCTGAGAGATAGAATAACCGTAAAGTCATCAGGTCCAGCTGTGACATACATCACAGAAGTGAACTGAACTTAGCATTTTGGGAAATCTTAGGAAGCTTTATTCCAGTAGGCTCATCCTTTGGCATCCATATGCTGAAAGGATTCTATACTATTATGAAGGGAATTATGCAGAGGCATTTAAAAGTAAAACTTTCTATTTTAAAAATCTGTCCATTTAAACTTTTGCCACAGTAAGAACTCTTATTCATCACCATTGCTTATAAAAGAATAAAGCTTTTGATGAACTTGTGAAATATTGGGAAGGCTAATTTCCCTCTATCCCATCAATCATTGTGCCAAGATTTAAATTTCATAAAAAGAACAACCATCTCCAAAAGCCTTAGCTCCTTAGATTGCATAGTTTTAATACTCATTTGAGCACTGCAATTTTGTGGATAGCATGGAAGACAGATTATAATTTTGTTTTTTTCTGTTGAGTTTTATAGTGAAGACTCTTGAATGGTTCAAATTTGATGTTAAAATGGCCTTGGTAAGTGAGGGTGCATGACTGTATATTATATTAACAAAAGGAGTAACATCGAACACCAATTCCATCCATAACATGTCGCTGATAATTTATGCTCAGCAGAAATAAAAGATAGTGTTTTAGAAAATGTGCAGGAGAGGCTTTTTTTTTAAAGATCAATTCATTATTTTTCTATTCATTTAACAAATACTAAATACTTATAATGGATCAGACTCTCTCTTTTATGAGGCCTAGTGATAAATCTATGCATAACTGTTTGTGTGTGTGCTTTGTTTTTTTGTTTTGTTTTTTTGGAGCTCATATTACAGTGAGAGACTGAGATAATAAATTGACTTAAATATATTCATCAAATAGTTATAAAACTTTAGATGCAAAATAAAACAGGACAAAATAGTGTATGATAGAAGCAAATGGAGTTAATGGGTTAGTCAGTAAAACATTTTTTAAGTATATAGCATTTGAGCAGAAAATCTAGGGTATGAGAACAGTGGAGGAATGAGTGTCCTAGGAAAAGTAACAACATGTGCAAAGGCCCTGAGATGGAAGCATGACTGATGAGTTGGGAAAAAGCAAGGAGTCCCATGTGGCTGGAAAGAGTCAGCAAGGGGAAAAGGAAGTTGATTAGATCAGAATGATGACTGGCACCAGACCATGTTGGGTCTTACCACATGGGAAGGGCTTTGTATTTATTCAAAGTAAAACTGGAAGCTATTATGGGTTTTAGGGCAGAAGTATGAAATAATATGTCCTTGTTTTAGAAAGATTAATCTACTTCTTCCATGGAGAAGATGCTGAAGGAAAGTAAAGGAAAAAAGGGAAATGTTTACAACTATCATAGCTCAGGGTATCACCTTATATGAGTTTTAGAATGTAGTAAGCACTATTCAGGCTTCCCAGGTGGCCCTAGTGGTAAAGAACCTGCCTGCCAATGCAGGAGACACAAGAGAAGCAAGTTTGATCCCTGGGTGGGAAAGATCCCCTGGGGGAGGGCATAGCAACCCACTCCAGCATTCTTGCCTGGACAATCCCCTGGACAGAGGAGCTTGGCGGGCCACAGGCCATGGGGTGGCAGAGTTGGACACAACTGAAACAACTTGGCACTCATGAAAGCACTGTTCAGATACTGAAGCAAGAAAATAGCTTATTTCAGTTGGCCTATCAGAATGAAGTCCATGAACTGTCAAGTCGTTTAAGTGAACCAGCATAATTATGCGTGCAAGATGAGCCTAGGATTTGTATTATAGCATGAAGTCTGGGACAAGATGCCTTAGGACCCTGCAGTGTCCCAAGAGTTTCCACAACGGCCCAAAAAAAAAAAAAAGCCGGATCAGGGATGATTAGCTTTTTAATTTCTAATCACTAAAGTTGCAATCCATAATATTTTCCCCATAAGATTGTTTGGACAACAAGAAGGAATGGTCAAGAGATATTTCATGTCATTTTTTTACCTTAATGGTGAAAATATTTCGGTTCTGATCATTTATATATATGCCTTATAGAGAACATCAGTTGTGTCAATTCTCAAGCCAATTGAAACTGAGACAATACCACTATGTCACACAATAGCCAGTGTGGCAGACAATCAGTTACTTCCATTCATTTAATCAAATATATTTTTATTCAGGAAAAAAATGACCCGACATCAGCCACTTTCAAAATGGTTTTTGGTGCTATAAATTTGACGTTTCCCATTCTCAGAGAGTTTTTCATCTTTTCAAACTTCATCATATGCCACTCTCCATTGCAGTTACAACCCAGTAAATCGTCACTATTGGGTTGAAATCCTAGCATCACCACTGAGTCACCTGATCTGTCTATGGTTCCTCATCCTTAAACTGGTGATAGGAATTGCCCCCAACTATGCAGTAGTTGTGACAATAAAGTGAGTTAGAACATGCCTCTCCAGAAAAGATAGCTCATGCTTATAACCACTAGGGATATCATAGTGCTTAATCAAGAATTAAAATGATTCTTAACACAAACCATGCCTCATCCTTAGATTTTTGTTGTATCTCTATTAGAATATGATCTACAATACAATTGCAACCAAAAATGACAGAAAAAACCCATAATATACATCAAGGATCAAGAAGATAATATACATACACAAGATATATACATATACACATGTATACATAATATACATCAAGGTCATCAAGGATAAAGAAGATCCACTACTAATTCTGAGATAATATGATTATAATACATGACGAACTTTGTTAGGATTCTTTTAAAACTACAAACTCATGTTCTAATTCCATCACTCTATATAATGCAGGTGTCTTTGGCTGAATTTATGATTTCTTGCCTAAAGGAGTAATGCCAAATGATATTTCTTAGAGCATACACAAATGAGAATTAATTTTAGACTTTGGCGACCTGATTTAAAGAACTGACTGGTTGAAAAAGACTGATGCTGGGAAAGACTGAACGCAGGAGGAGAAGGGGAATGTCAGAGGATGAGACGGTTGGATGGCATCATCGACTCAAAGGACATGAATTTGAGCAGACTCCAGGAGCTGATGATGGACAGGGAAACCTGGTGTGCTGCAGTCCATGGGCTCGCAAGAGCTGGACGTGACTGAGCGACTAAACTGAATGTTGGAAAACTTTTCTAACCCACATTTTCCATATGACCAAATTTTACTGAGTATCAGATTGATCTACTTTTTAATTGGATTTTTAGAGGCCCAATTCTACTGGGCCATGCAACAGCAGTGAAAGAGAGACAGTAAAGCCAGTCCTGTCTTTTCTAAAACACTGCAGCGGTGCTGATGCCCAGGAAGGTCTATAGCAGTGTCGTCTAGTGCTGGGCCAGACTGAGTTCACATTGATCAGGAAAACTAAAGAGAAAGACGACAAATTGAAGAAAGAATGTGAACTCTAAAACAGCATTTAGGAAGAAACATAAATCCTTTGGGGCCAAAGATACAGCTTGAAAACTGTCTGAATTTTTTAACACCATACATCATCTTCTAATGTATGGAAATGCATATCAGAGAAGTTTGAAGAAAAATCTCTCAGCACATTCAAGCAGAGAATCAGAAGTTGCATACTCCTCAAGATCTTCTCTTGACTTAGGCCATTAAAAGAAGACTTGGAGTTATTGAAATGACCATTTATGTTGACAGAGGTACAAGCAATGGAAAACAAACCATGAAGTTAAAGATCTCCTCAGGCTGAGACTCTCACCCATCCTCTGGTTAATAGCAGTTTGTTTCCTACTTTCTTTCCAGATCATCATTCCTCTGTATGTGTTGCTGGAACTCTAGCACCATTTGCATCAAAATTAAATTCCCCAAATTCTTCCCCTAGGATGATCTCTGATCAGTCTTATGTCTTCTTTGTGTCTCTAAGTTGTGTAAGGATTCTATAACTTTGTACTTGCTTCTAAGAAGTATAACATAGCACTTCCCTTTTAAAAAAAATCCAAATCTTCTAATAAAAATATGCTGTTTGTGAGCCAGATCCAAAGGTGAGTTCTTATTTTTCCTTAAAATTTCTGGTTCTGTTGATTCTTTGGGCTACCTTCTCAACCAAGTGGCTTTAGACCTCAACAAGCAATATCACACCCAAATGTGTATTTCCCACTGAATTAACAAAATGTTTTTCCATGAGAAAATTGAAGAGAAGTAGGTTGTATCTGTGGCTATTGCACTTATTGCCCAGGCTTAAACGAACTTTAGTTTCTTAAATAATGTGAAATATTGTTTCAGCAGAGCAGCTATTTGTATTTGAATATATATTTTATGCTATTTCCAGTTACCTGTTTCTTTTGAGAATTTTATGTATAAAACATGCATATATATATATATATATATATATACACACACACACACATATATGTGTGTGTTTATATGATGAAATGAGAGACCTAAGTATGGATAGATATATGGATATACAGATATATATCTTGTGGCTCCTAAAGAATAGGCATTATAATTTATACTGCAACTTTATTACTTGCAAGATGAGTTGATGATAAACAATACTAAACATCTATAATGAGTAATTAAATGCATGAATACATTTTATATCTATAAAGGAATGATAAAGTAGAAATCATATTTTTATTTCCAACAGTTCTCAAATTATTTTGGCCATGTTTTATGCAGAGATTTCAAGAATTGCTTTCAAGAAATTATTGGCTGATGAATGTGTGCTGACCTGGAATTAATGCTTATTATTGAATTAACTGTATAATGCATACTACATAATCTGCCAAAAGCATTGATTCTTCCATTCTAAAGGTTTAAGAAGCTTTATACAGGAATCAATATTGATTTTTGTAGGTGTAATCTAGAGGAAATTTCTTGATTGTGAAAGACTATTTTTCAATGTGGCTCACAAAGCTCCTGGTTTCACTTAATGTATTGGTTGTAATAATCTCAGCTCAGTACCAGTTATTTGCAGAACACTGACTGCCAGAGATTATTGCTTCTAACAGTGGGTCTGTGTTTATCTCAGCTTTGTGTAAAATATCTATGAACTGGAAATTTATTTATGCTTTCAACACCCCTCTAATATGTAGCCAGGCTAGACAGATAGGTAGATTACTAAAAATGGCTTAAAGGAGATTCATGAAGAAGAGGAATGACCAAGGTTTGCCATTTTTATGGCAATCAGTGTGTCATTTCATGATAAAATATAGGAGTGAATCCTATTAAATTACTAATCAAGTGTTTACCTGTCCTCTTAGATATATATGTATATGTTCCAGACAACAAAAAGTATGAAACATCTTTATTTGCACCATATTTCTCATCAAGACTAGTAACTTACCAAGTGAAGGTTTCATCTATTATAATAAAGGTCATGAGATAGAGTATATAATATAGAAATAGAAATAGAATAGAAACATGAAACAGAATATATAATATAGAAGACTCAGACTACTGATGTGCAAGTGTGTCATTCTAGGCAATGAAAAGGTTTGTTTCTGAGCGTGTCTTAAAATGAAGTTTAATTACCTCAGCTCTAAAGTTATTACAAGCAAAATCCAAGGAAAATAATTGTAATTGCTATCTATCTAAGTTATACTGAAATAAAAGAGCATAATGAATGAATGTGAATGGTGATAATAATGTAATAAAGAATGTTTTCAACTTTGAGCCCATTACAAGTGGAATTGCTCTCATACCAAGCTCATCACAAATTTCTCTTTGCTGATAGGAAAACCTAAACGACTCAAATAATTTCTTTGTTGGCTTTAGTAATAATTATTTTCCTTTTGAGTTTTTGTCACATTACAGGCATTCTACTAAAAGATTCACAAATCATTTAATCTGCACAGAAACTGTATAAGATATATATTCTATGATCATACTTATCTTTTAAGGAGAAAAATAAGACTTAAAGAAGTGAAGTAGCTTATAATTTTAAAATAGAAAATTAGAAAGCTAGAACTCAAAATTGAGCCTTCAACCTTTATAACGCAAAGTTTTAGATTTACTGAAAAACTAAGAAGATATTATGGGGAGTTCTTTTTTATCTCATACTAGTAATGAGATATATGTTGTAAGTAATGAACCATAGTTGGTTCATCAGTTCAGTTTAGTTCAGTCGCTCAGTCGTGTCTGACTCTTTGCAACCCCATGATTTGCAGCACGCCAGGCCTCCCTGTCCATCACCAACTCCTGGAGTTCACTCAAACTCATATCCATTGAGTCGATGATGCCATCCAGCCATCTCATCCTCTGTCGTCCCCTTCTCCTCCTGCCCCCAATCCCTCCCAGCATCAGAGTCTTTTCCAATGAGTCAACTCTTCGCATGAGGTGGCCAAAGTACTGGAGTTTCAGCTTTAGCATCATTCCCTCCAAAGAACACCCAGGGCTGATCTCCTTCAGAATGGACTGGCTGGATCTCCTTGCAGTCCAAGGGACTCTCAACAGTCTTCTCCAACACCACAGTTCAAAAGCATCAATTCTTCGGCGCTCAGCCTTCTTCACAGTCCAACTCTCACATCCATACATGACCACAGGAAAAACCATAGCCTTGACTAGACTTGGTTCATACTGATATATTATTATTAACTAAATTCTAGTTTGTTTAGCTTTCTCTCAGTTTATCATACCGTATTTTTTTTTCCATTGTAAAATTTTATTTGAGATGCCACATTACATGTAGTTGTCATATTTCTTTAGGCCCCTCTTTGCTGTGGCAGTTTCCCAGAGTTTCTTTGCTTCTGATGACCTAAAAGATTTTGAGGTATACTGGTCAGGTATTTTGTAGAATGTCCCTCAAATGGGATTTGTCCAATGTCTTTTTTTTCTCATGGGAAAACTGGAGTTATTAACTGGTAGGAAGACCACAGATGTAAAGTGGCATTTTCATTACATCATATCAAGCCAATATGCTATCAACATGATTTATGACTATTAATTTTATTTTTGATTACTTGGCTAGAGCACTATTTGTCTTCTCCACTTTAAAATTACTTAAAATTTATTTTTTCATTACCTACACTATGGATGAAAGTCATATGCACAGTTTACTACTACAAAGTAAAGAGTTATGCTCCCTCTCTTTGAAGGAATATTCATGTATCAGTAAATTATTATTAGTTCTTTTTGTGGAATAGTTATCTCTTTCCCCTAATTATCCATTATTCAGTTAATTATAATAGCTAATTTGTTAAGAACTAAACAAATTATAAACTAAAGAACTAAAGAGCCTCTTAATGAAAGTGAAAGAGGAGAGTGAAAAAGTTGGCTCAACATTCAGAAAACTAAGATCATGGCATCGGGTCCCATCACTACAGTGCAAATAGATGGAGAAACAGTGGAAACAGTGGCCGACTTTATTTTGGGGGGGCTCCAAAATCACTGCAGATGGTGACTGCAGCCATGAAATAAAAAGTCGTGTACTCCTAGGAAGAAAAGTTATGACCAATCAAGACAGCATATTAAAAAGAAGAGATATTACTTTGCCAACAAAGGTCCATCTAGTCAAGGCTACTGTTTTTCCAGTAGTCATGCATGGATGTGAGAGTTGGACTATAAAGAAAGCTGAGCACCAAAGAATTGATGCTTTTGAACTGCGGTGTTGAAGACTCTTGAGAGTCCCTTGGTCTGCAAGGAGATCCAACCAGTCCATCCTAAAGGGTGTTCATTGGAAGGACTGATGCTGAAGTTGAAACTCCAGTACTTTGGCCACCTGATGCAAAGAACTGACTCAATGGAAAAGACCCTGATGCTGGGAAAGATTGAAGGCGAGAGGAGAAGGGGACAACAGAGGATGAGATGGTTGGATGGCATCACCAACACAATGGACATGAGTTGGAGTAAACTCCTGGAGTTGGTGATGGACAGGGAGGCCTTGTGTGCTACAGTCTGGGGTCACAGAGTCAGACACAACTAAGTGACTGAACTGAACTGAACTGAATTTGTTAAGGTTTATTTTTTTATTGTATTGAGAAATTCTCCCTCTATTCCTAATTTGCTGAGAGTTTTTAATCAGGAATGGGTGTTGTATTTTATCAAGTGCTTTTTCTGCCTGAATGGATATGATTATGATTTTTTTTATTAGTCAGTTGATATGGTGGATTACATTATTTTGAAACATTGAACCAGCCTTTCATGCTGGAATAAATCCCTCTCTATTTTTATACATTGTTGGATTTGACTTCCTTGCATTTTTTGAGGATTTTTGCAGTTGTGTTCATGAGAAATATTGGTCTGCACTTTTCCTTTTTTGTAATGTCTTTTTCTGATTTTGGTATTAGGGAAATGCTAGCCTTATAGACTATGTTACCAGTAGACTTTATTCTCCCTGCTTCTATTTTCTGGAAGAGATTGTAGAGAATTTCTCTCATTTTGCTCTTCAGTGTTTGGTAGAATTCACCAGTGAAAATATCTGGGTCTGGTGCTTTCAATTTTGGAAGATTATTGTTGATTCAGTTTCTTTAACAGATTACTGATTTTTCCCTTGTGTGAGTTTTAGTAGTTTGTGGTATTCAGGAAATGCTCCCATGTCATCTACTTTATCAAATTTGAGGGCATAGACATTCATATGTTCATAGTATTTATTGATTATCTCTTGAATATCTCTGGAAACAATAGTAACGGCTCCTCTCTTGATGTTAGGAATTTGTACTAGATCCCTGTATTTAAATAAACATACTAGAGGTTTATAAATTTTATCTATCTTTTCAGAGTTTGTTGATTTTCTCTATTGCTTTCCTATTTTTCAATTTCATTGACTTCTCTAATTTTTATTATTTCTTTTCTTTTGCTTTTCCCAGGTTTAAATTATTCTTTTTCTAGATCCCTAAAATAAGAGCTTATATTATTGATTTTAGATTTTTACTTTCTAACACGCATTTAAAGCAAAAATTTCTCTCTAAACATATGATTTATTGCATCCCACTATTTTGATAAGTTGAATTTTATTTAGTTCAACTATTTGCAAATTTCTCTTAAATCTTTTTGATCTGTGTGTTATTTAGTGATGTGTTGTGCAATTTCCAAATACTGCATTTGGATATTTGTATTTCTCAATTCCTTTCTATTATTGATTTCTAGTCTAATTCTGTTTTGGTCTAATAACATATGTTGCATGATCTCTATTCTCATAAATGTGTTAGTGCATTTTATGGTCAAGAATGTGGTCAACCTTAATAAATGTTCTGTGTGAGACCTTAAGAAGAATGTGGATTCTGCTGCTGTAGAATGAGGTATCCTATAAACATCAATTAGATCAAATGAATGATGGTATGGTTTCAGGTCAACTACATCCTTACAGATTTTATGCCAACTTGATCACTGAGAGGCTCTGAAATCATCAGCTATATTAGTGGATTTGTGTATTTCTCCTTGCAGTTCTCTCAGTGTTTGCCTCGTGTATTTTGATCTTCTCTGATTATATTGCATATACATTGATATGTCTTCTTGGAGAATTGATCCATTCATCACTCTGTAAGGACCTTCTTTATCCCTGATAATGTTATTTTTTGTTGTTGTTGTTGTTCTAAACTCTGTGTTGTCTGAAATTAATGTAGGTACTTCACCTTTCTTTTGATTAATTCTAACATGGTATATCTTTCTCCATCCCTTTACAATTAATCTGTGTCTTTATATTTGAAGCGAGTTTCTTACTCACTCATATAGTTTTATTTTTTAAATCCACTCTGATAATCTTTATCATTTACTTGGTATATTTAAACCATTCACATGTAAGGTGATTATTGATATAGTTTGTTTAAAATTTATGTTTCTAACTGTAATCTCTTTGTGTACAGTTGTTTATTTTTTTCTCCTGGTTTTCTGCCTTCTCTGGTTTTAATGGAGCATTTTATTTTCTTTTAACTTGCAATGTATATTTAACACCAAGTAAATCCATTTTTTCACTAGAGGTTTTAGCTTATTAATCATTATTACTGTAAATTGCCCATCTAATTATTCTGAAATCTGTCATGTATTATTCTGTTTCTGTTGCATGCATTTTTGCAGATTTTGTTTTTCTTTGCCTTTTAGCATGGCTTGCAAATTTTTGAGACCAAGTAATAGCAAGTGAAGTGAACAGTCCTATAGTCTTTAGGTTTTATATTTAATCTTGCAAAGAGTCAGGCTGTGTTTATTGTTTGCTGTTATTTTAGGTATCTTTAGGCTTCTGTTTCCTCTAGCATCCTTGCTTTCATCTTTTTCCCTTTCAGTTTTCTCTAAAAACTCCTTTTTAAATAGAATCTAAGCCTTGTAGTTTTTACCCATCCTGCAACCTCCAGGTTAGATAAGACAGGACAGTAACTTCCCTTCCCCCATACAGAATAAGGCTCTTGTAAAATTCTTTCTCTTGTGGAGTGGGTATTTGAAAATTCTCTGAGTACACTTTTTTTTTTTTTCGTTTTTTTTTTTTTC
>NW_011494902.1:9629178-9629789 GCF_000754665.1 Bison bison bison | reverse complement strand
GGGTTATCGTTACCATCTTTCTAAATTCCATATATATGCGTTAGTATACTGTATTGGTGTTTTTCCTTCTGGCTTACTTCACTCTGTGTAATAGGCTCCAGTTTCATCCACCTCATTAGAACTGATTCAATGTGTTCTTTTTAATGGCTGAGTAATACTCCATTGTGTATATGTACCACTGCTTTCTTATCCATTCATCTGCTGATGGACATCTAGGTTGCTTCCATGTCCTGGCTATTATAAACAGTGCTGCGATGAACATTGGGGTACACGTGTCTCTTTCCCTTCTGGTTTCCTCAGTGTGTATGCCCAGCAGTGGGATTGCTGGATCATAAGGCAGTTCTATTTCCAGTTTTTTAAGGAATCTCCACACTGTTCTCCATAGTGGCTGTACTAGTTTGCATTCCCACCAACAGTGTAAGAGGGTTCCCTTTTCTCCACACCCTCTCCAGCATTTATTGCTTGTAGACTTTTGGATCGCAGCCATTCTGACTGGTGTGAAATGGTACCTCATAGTGGTTTTGATTTGCATTTCTCTGATAATGAGTGATGTTGAGCATCTTTTCATGTGTTTGTTAGCCATCTGTATGTCTTCTTTGGAGAAATGTCTA
>NW_011494902.1:9613715-9628870 GCF_000754665.1 Bison bison bison | reverse complement strand
ATCTGTATGTCTTCTTTGGAGAAATGTCTATTTAGATCTTTGGCCCATTTTTTGATTGGGTCATTTATTTTTCTGGAATTGAGCTGTAGGAGTTGCTTGTATATTTTTGAGATTAGTTGTTTGTCGGTTGCTTCATTTGCTATTATTTTCTCCCATTCTGAAGGCTGTCTTTTCACCTTGCTAATAGTTTCCTTTGATGTGCAGAAGCTTTTAAGTTTAATTAGGTCCCATTTGTTTATTTTTACTTTTATTTCCAATATTCTGGGAGGTGGATCATAGAGGATCCTGCTGTGATGTATGTCAGAGAGTGTTTTGCCTATGTTCTCCTCTACTTTTAAGTGGTTATTTTTCTTCTTCCCCTGCCAGAAACATGAGCTTTTTTTTTTTTTTTTTTCAAATGATTCTTCAGTATGAGATTGTGGTGGAGTTCCTAGAAGTAAAACCTGCAGAGGTGTTGAGATCCCTTAAGACTGGATTGTAGAAGCCTCTCATTCCTACTTTAATTTACACTCCAACGATTCATTAAGATTACTTAAGTTCTCCTAAATGTTTATGGCTCCAGTGGCTTGTGTTCTTGGTAAGCTGACCTCAGCTGTGATTGTATTTTCCTTTCTTTCCAGATTTCAGATTGATGGTTTGCCTTGTGACCTCTTTCTTCTGATTGGTGCAAGAAAAGTTGTAGATTTTCAGTTTGTTTAGCTCTTTTCTTACTGTAAAGAAGAAAAGGTTATCTTTCAAGCTCTTTATCTCTTGAAGCTGAAATAGAAGTCTGAGCTTTTACTCTTAATCACTGTGCTCTCCTCCAATGGCTCAAAAACTTTATCATGCATCGGTATCTCCTGGAGGACTTGTTAAAACTGAGATTACTGTGCACAACTCCCAAAGTATCTAATTAAGTAGGTCTATGGTAGTACTTGAGAATTTGCTTTTCTTAGAAGTTCCTAGTTAATGCTGATGCTACTGGTCCATGGACTGCACTTTGAGAACTACTCTTTACTATTTTAGTGTCTGACCTTAATTTATTTGTAATCATGAGAGTCGCATAATGAAGAAAGTGAATGGTCTAATAAACCTGCTTCTTGAGTTTGACTATGTTGTCATTACTGTATTGAAATCATCCCTATGTCTCTGTTATCCTTGTCACAGTACTAATTATTGTGATCTTTGCTGAACAAGAAAGGGTTTTAGCACTATCAGTGCTTCTTTCTATATACTTCTTTGATGAATTTTGTAATGTAAAAATATTCATTGTGAAATAATCAGCATCTCCAGGAAGGTTTTGTAGTAAGTTCGGATCCTATTTCAGAGAAGTAATATCACATGTAAAATTTCTTTTTGGATTCAAATGTACACATCAATATTGATGTGTACATTTTATATATAGTTTGAAAATTTTTTAAATTTAGGATATGATAGAAGTTTTGTCTTACATCTGCATCTGTGGACAAGTTCATTGTTCAGACAATTACATAATACTCCATTGTGTGAGCAAGCTATATTTAATTAACATTTTTTTAATGTATGGACTTTAATCCATTTAGAATACTTCTTTTATTACCAAAATTATAGCACTTGACCTTTGTATACACAAGTCTTTCTGTTCCTACTGGCCTTGTTGTTGTATACTGCTGCTGCTGTGTCGCTTCAGTCGTATCCGACTCTGTGCGACCCCAGAGACAGCAGCCTACCAGGCTCCCCCATCCCTGGGATTCTCCAGGCAAGAACACTGGAGTGGGTTGCCATTTCCTTCAATGCACGAACGTGAAAAGTGAAAGTGAAGTCGCTCAGTCATGTCCGACTCTTAGCGACCCCATAGACCTCAGCCTGCCAGGCTCCTCCACCCATGGGATTTTCCAGGCAAGAGTACTGGAGTGGGGTGCCACTGCCTTCTCCGTTGTTGTTGTATAAATTCCTAAAAGTAGAATTTTTGAGTCAGAAGTCATATGCACTTATCTTTACTAAATAGCAATATAAATGATGGTATGAGAATACCACCTGTTCTCCATTATTAGCCTACGATGTGATAAAGTTTTTTGAACTTTGCAAATCTGGAGATTTATTATAAATGCAGCCTAAGTACTTGGATAAGCCTGAAGATTTATACTTTACTGTTTCCTGTGTTCTACTTTTCTCTCTCTCCTCTCTCTCTCTCTTCCCATCCTTTCCCAGATTTTCTCTCTCCCTCTCATCTAGATGCCATATGAAATGATAAGCTTGGTTGTGAAGGTCACAATTTTTTGTCTGATCTTTTCTAGCAACCTGTGCCACACTATTTTAGAGAGAACACTTAATGGGAAGTGCTTACAAATGATTTGGTGCCTCTGTCTCCTATGCTAAGGCCAATGCTTTGTTTTCACTGCATAAAACTGTTCAGTTTGGGACCCTCTCCACTTCCTAAAAGACATAAAATGATGTCTCTCAGTTAAATTTCAGGATGCAGGCAGAAAGCCTACTTAATCAAATTTGTTTTTCCTTCCCCCTTTTGCCATCTAGCTCCAGTCTGATCTCTTGTCTATCTTATATAACTTTGATGAAAGTGGCAAAAATTGTCTTATACACAAACATTTCATGACACATTTCCCCATAATTGAGAGCAAGTTTAGCAGGCGGTTTGCCTTCCATGTGTCTACAATTAATTAAACTGGAAAACGTGTGTCTGTGGTATTTGAGTTCCTGCCCCTCACAGCCTGACTGCCTTTACTAAGCCAGTGTCACATTTTATTATTGAAGCACCTCTGGTCCAAAACAGCGACTGGATCTGCAGCTTTAACGTCCATACAACTGACTGGCAGTAGGAACTTTTTTTCCTTGGAGTTATGGGATACATTGAACCCCTTGGGGTGCTGTAAGATGATCTAGTTCCACTTTTTCTTGAAGATCTGTGTAGTTGGCTGTTTTTCAGATGCACCATAGCACTTAAAAGTAGAAACCAGATCAAGAATTAAATTCATACCTATGCCCTTTTTAAAATCATGTTTTTCGTAGTTGCCTCATTGATTTGTAGAAAACCCTTTGCATATGATATTAATCTTTTGTCAAATATTCAAACACACACATATATATTTCCTTAATATGTTATCTTTTCATTATCTTTATTTACTCTTTTCTTCCACGTGCTGTGCTTAGTCGCTCAGGTGTGTCCTACTCTTTGTGACCCATGGACTCTAGCCAGCCAGGCTCCTCTATACATGGGGATTCTCCGGGCAAGAATACTAGAGTAGGTTGCCATGCCCTCCTCCAGCTTTTTTCCATACAGAAGTTTTAAATATTTAGGTCCAAAAATTTGCTAATCTTCTTTCATGGATTCTAGTTTTTTCATCAGATTTAGAAAAAAAAAATTCTAATATCTGCAATTAACTTCAAAATATCTTCCCTGACTTTAAAAAAAAAATGTATTTATTTACCTTTAATAGGTTTATTTTTAAAGTTGTTTCATGATCACTGAAAATTTAAGCAAAATGTACAGAAATTTCCATAAATATCCTCCCTTCTCTCCATATATACATAAAACTGCCCCTACTCTCAATATCCCACACCAGAATGATATATTTGTTACAATCAATGAACCTACTTTGGTATGTCATTATCATCCAAAGTCTATAGCTTACATTAAGATTCACACTTGGTATTATTCATTCTATTATTTGCAACAAGTGCAGCATCATACAGAATAGTTCACTGCCATAAAAATCTTCTGGGTTTTGTCCATTTATCCCTCCTTCTTCTGTTACCTCCTCTTTCAACAACTGATCTTGTTATTTTTTTATAGTTTTTTTTTCTTTCCAGAATATCATATAGTTGGAATCATGGAATATGTAGCCTTTTCTGACTGGTTTCTTTCACTTAGAATATGTAGTTAAGCTTCCTCTATATTTTATTTTCATGCCATGTTACTCCCTTCTTTTTTAACACCAAATGTTATTCCATTGTCTGAATGCCACAGTTGATTTATTCACCTACTGAAGGATATATTGGTTACTTCTAGTTTTGGCAATTATGGCTAAAGCTGCTACAGACCTCCATGCGCAGGTTTTTGTGTAGACATATGTTTTGACCTCCTTTGAGTAAATACAAAATACTATAATTACTGGATCATATAGTAAGAGTGTGCATAATTTTGTAAGACACTGCCATCGTGCTGTTCGGAGTGGCTGTACAATATTGCCACCAGCGAGGATCAGGAGTTCTTATTGCTCTACACTGACATCAGCATTTGGTATTGTCAGTGGTTTAAATAGCTTTTCTAATGGTGTGCATTGTTTTATGGCTTTACTAATAGGTGTGTAGTGTTGTTGTAAATACACATTTCCTTATGGCATATGATGTTGAATACATTTTCCTATGCTATTTGCCATATGTGTATATTCTTTGGTGAGGTGCTTATGCAGGTACTATGCCTATTTTTAAAGTAAACCTACTTTCTTACCATTTAAGAGTTCTGTATGTATTTTGGATAACAATCCAAAGATCAGATGTATCTTTGGCAAATATTTTATCCCAGTGTGTGGCTTGTCTTCTGCTGACGCTGTCTTTTGCAGAGCAGAAGGTTTTAATTTTAATGAAATTTAGTTATATCAACTGTTTCTTTCATGGATTATGCCTTTGGTGTTTTCAACTACTTCTAAAAAGTATTTTAGTTTTCTTGTTGTTTCTATTGTATCTAGTTTAGAAATATATCAAGTAACTGATTTTCCCCCTACTAATTATATTGATTAAAAATTAAAGCATTAGTATCTGACTTGGGTTATTACATAGTCAACTCAGTTGTTTTCACCCTTTTCCAAAGCAGTCAGGTTGTTAAAACATAGACAAAACAGCTGCTAACACTTCAGTTCAAAACCTTCCAAAGATTTTTCATCTTCTACCTACACGGTTCTGCAGGTGTTCCCTTCAGTCTCAGATGCTAATACTTTCCCTCTGTTTTCTCTTATTCTGTGAATACCTCAAAAATTCTGATTTCAGGATGTTGCCATTTCAGGGCTGTTTCTTCCTTCTAGAATGTTCTTACCTTGATGTAGTTCAGTGACTCAGTCGTGTCTGATTCCTTGTGACCCCATGTACTGCAGCTCGCCAGACTTCCCTATCCTTCACCGTCTCGGGCAGCTTACTCAAACTCAAGTCCATTGAGTCAGATGCCATCAAACCATCACATCCTCTGCCATAGCCTTCTCCTGCCTAAATCTTTCCCAGCATTAGGGTCTTTCATGAGTCAGCTCTTTGCATCAGGTGACCAAAGTATTGGAGCTTCAGCTTCAGCGTCAGTCCTTCCAATGAATACTCAGCATTGATTTCCTTTCAGATTGACTGGCTTGATCTTTTTGCAGTTCAAAGGACTCTCAAGAGTCTTCTCCAAAACCACAACTCAAAAGCATCAATTCTTCAGCATTCAGTCTTCTTCATGGTCTAACTCTCACATCCATACATGACTACTAGAAAAACCAGTAGCTTTGACCAGAGAGACCTTTCTGGGAAAGTAGTGTTTCTGCTTTTTAATGTGCTATGTAGGTTGTTCATAACTTTTCTTCCAAGGAGCAAGCATCTTCTAATTTCATGGCTGTAGTCACCATCTGCAGTGATTTTAGAGCCCCCAAAATAAAGTCTGCCACTGTTTCCACTGTTTCCCCATCTACTTGCCAAAAAATGATGGGACTGGATGCCATGATCTTAGTTTTATGAATGGTGAGCTTTAAGCCAACTTTTTCACTCTCCTCTTTCACTTTCAAGAGGCTCTTTAGTTCCTCTTCACTTTCTACCGTAAGGGTGGTGTCATCTGCATATCTGAAGTTATTGATATTTCTCCTGGCAATCTTGTTTCCAGCTTGTGCTTCCTCCAGCCCGACATTTCCCATGATGTATTCGGCATTTACATTAAATAAGCAGGGTGACAATATACAGCCTTGATGTACTCCTTTCCCAATTTGGAACCAGTCTGTTGTTTCATGTTCCGTTTTAACTATTCCTTCTTGACTTTCATACAGATTTCTCAGGAGACAGGAAAGGTGGTCTTGTATTCCTGTCTCTTTAAAATTTTTCCACAATTTTTGTGATCTACCCAGTCAAATGCTTTAGCATAGTCAATAAAGCAGAAGTAGATGTTTTTCTGGAATTCTTTTGCTTCTTCTATGATCCAATGGATGTTGGCAATTTGATCTCTGCTTCCTCTACCTTTTCTAAATCCAGCTTGAACATCTGATATTTCTTGGTTCCCATACTGTTGAAGCCTGGCTTGGAGGATTTTGAGCATTACTTTGCTAGCATGGGAAATGAGTGCAATTGTGTGGTATTTTGAACATTCTTTGGCATTGCCCTTCTTTGGGATTGGAATGAAAACTGACCTTTTCCAGTCCTGTGGCCACCATTAAGTTTCCAAATTTGTCAGCATACTGAATGCAGCACTTTCACAGCATCATCTTTTAGGACTTGAAATAGCTCAGCTGGAATTCCATCACCTCCACTAGCTTTGTTTGTGTTGATGCTTCCTAAGGTGCAATTGACTTTGCACTCCAAATGTCTGTCTGTAGTTGAGTAATCACACCATTGTGGTTATCTGGGTCATGACTATCTTTTTTGCATAGTTCTTCTGTTTATTCTTACATCTTATTCTTAATATCATTTGCTTCTGTTAGCTCCATACCATTTCTGCCCTTTATTGTGCCCATCTTTATATGAATTATCCCTTAGTATCTCTAATTTTCTTGAAGAGGTCTCTAGTATTTCCCATATATTGTTTTCCTCTATTTCTTTGCATTGTTCACTTAGGAATGCTTTCTTATCTCTCCTTGCTATTCTTTGGAACTCTGCATTCAGATGGATATATCTTACCAAGAAATCACAATTTGTTCCATCTCTCTTTTAGATGACTTCCTAAAACATGCCTTCTCTGATCATCCCATCTAAAAGAGTAAACTTTGAAACCAGTATTTCATAGTACTTTTTATCACCAACACAGTACATATTTGTTTGCTTATTGTTCCTCTCCTCCATATGGATTAGAAACCCCTCTTGTTAACTGCTATAGCCCAGTCTATTTAAGGGTTAAGTGTATAACTGGTTAAGTACAAAACTCCTCTGAGGATTTTTTCTACCTCATAACCACCCTAAAGGATATTATCTGGAGTAGGGATGGGAGTGTGATGAAAGAGGTTTACAAAATAAATCATAGTTGAGGGATGGCATCCTATTTGATGATAAAAAGGTATTTGCTAAATGCCAAGTCCCAAAAGTAGGAAGAAGTGGTGTCACTGCAGTTGCAAGTCAATGTTAACTGATAATGTTTAATTTGTAAAATGCAGGGAGTGGGGTGCATCAATAAGTTTCAGAATTCAGAGGAAAAGTGTTAATAACTTGCTTGGTCCATACAGCTTGCTTGCCTTGGGTTAGACCTACAGACTTAAACCTCGTCGACAGTGATCCCTATCAAATTTAGCATATATTTTCCTGAGACTGAGAAAATAAAGTAGCACCTGAGATTTAGTCTTTTTTGAGTAATTATAAATTACATTTGTAATGGGTTCAATTATAACTAAGTCCAATTGGCTGAGTATTGCATTATTGTATTTCCAACATAGTTTTCAGAACCATAGTGCATTGCCAAGCAGTTTGGACATATGCTATTTTCCAAACTTTTTAAAAAATATTTTTAATAACATTTCCTAACACTATACACAAAAGTAAGCTCAAAATAGATTGAAGACCTATATGTAAAGCCAGACACTATAAAAATCTTATAAGAAAACATAGGCAGAATATTCTTTGACATAGTCATAGCAACACCCTTTTTGACCCACTGCCTAGATTAATGGAAAAATAAGCAAGTGGGACCTAATTAAAAGCTTTTACACAGAAAAGGTAACTATATGCAAGACAAAAAGACAACCCTCAGAAAGGGAGAAAAAATTTTCAAGCAAAGAAACTGACAAAGGATTAATATCCCAAATATACAAGCAGCTCATGCAGCTCACTGTCAAAAAAACAAACAACCCAACCAAAGAATTGATAGAAATCCTAAATGGATATTTAGCCAAAGAAGACATACAGATTACCAACAAACACATGAAAAAATCCTCACCATTGCTCACTATTCAGTTCAGTTCAGTTCAGTTGCTCAGTCGTGTCCTACTCTTTGTGACCCCATGAATCGCAGCATGCCAGGCCTCCCTGTCCATCACCAACTCCCAGAGTTCACTCAGACTCATGTCCATCGAATCAGTGATGCCATCCAGCCATCTCATCCTCTGTCGTCCCCTTCTCCTCCTGCCCCCAATCCCTCCCAGCATCAGAGTCTTTTCCAATGAGTCAAGTCTTCGTATGAGGTGGCCAAAGTACTGGAGTTTCAGCTTTAGCATCATTCCTTCCAAAGAAATCCCAGGGCTGATTTCCTTCAGAATGGACTGGTTGAATCTCTTTGCAGTCCAAGGGACTCTCAAGAGTCTTCTCCAACACCACAGTTCAAAAGCATCAATTCTTTGGCGCTCAGCTTTCTTCACAGTCCAACTCTCACATCCATACATGACCACTGGAAAAACCATAACCTTGACTAGACGGACTTTTGTTAGCAAAGTAATGTCTCTGCTTTTCAATATGCTATCTAGGTTGGTCACTATTAGAGAAATGCAAATCAAAACTACAGTGAGGTATCATGGCCATCATTGAAAAATCTACAACAATAAATGCTAGAGGGGATGCGGAGAAAGGGGAACACTCTTACACTGTTATGGGAGTGCAAATTGATACAACCACTGTGGAAAACAGTATGGAATTTCCTTAAAAACTAAAAATAAAACTACCATATGACCCAGAAATCCCACTACTGGGCATATACTCTGAGAAAATCATAATTCTAAAACACACATGTCTTTATTTTCTTGGGCTCCAAAATCACTATAGATGGTGACTGCAGCTATGAAATTATAAGACATTTGCTCCTTGGAAGAAAAGGCATGACAAACCTAGACAACATATTAAAAAGCAGAGAAATCACTTTGCTGACAAAGGTCCATATGGTAAAAGCTGTGGTTTTTCCAGTAGTCATGTACAGATGTGAGAGTTGAACCATAAAAAAGTCTGAAAGTGAAAGTGAAGTTGCTCAGTTGTTTCTGACTCTCTGTGACCCCATGCACTATAGCCTGCCAGGCCACTACATCCATGGGATTTTTCAGGCAAGAGTACTGGAGTGGGTTGCCATTTCCTTTTCCAGAGGATCTTCCTGACCCAGAGATGGAACCCAGGTCTACTGCATTACAGGCAGACTCTTTACCATCTGAGCCTCATTGCTGGTTAGCTCAGTTGGTTAGAGCATGGTGCTAATCATGCCAAGATTGTGGGTTTGATCCCCATATGGGCTGGAGGAATTTTTCTTCCTTACCACTCAAGGTGGTTACACATTTGTACCCTAGACTTATAACTCAGGTTGCTTTAAAAAAAAAAAAAATCTAAAAACTCTGAGGACTGAAGAATTAAAGCTTTCAAACTGTGGTCCTGGAGAAGATTTGTGAGAGTCCCTTAGACAGTCAGGAGATCAAACCAGTCAACCCTAAAGGAAATCAGTCCTGAATGTTCATTGAGAGGACTGATGTTAAGGCTGAAACTCCAATACTTTGGCCACTTGATGCAAAGAGCCAATTCATTGGAAAAGACCCTGATGCTGGGAAAGATTGAGGGCGGGAGGAGAAGCGGGTGACAGAGGATGAGATGGTTAGATGGCATCATTGACTCAGTGGATATGAATTTGAACAAACTCCAGGAGATAGTGAAGGACAGGGTAGCCTGACCTTAAACATTGGTTTAGTAATACCGTGTCTAATTCCCTGTTTCTACCTTTTATGCAACTTGTGCTAAGGCTTTATTTTTCAAATATATAGATTTTCCTAGAGTGAAAGCTTTTTCATGTCTCATTTATCCATTTCTGATTTCTGAGGATTTGATTACTGATGCCTTAAAATCAGAAGAGAAGCATTTTGAAATACTTTCAAAGATATAGTTAATAATTGAGGATAGTTATTTTAAATGTATGCAGTGGTTAACATGTTCTCATAGTTAAGGTACTCTTTGAAAAATGATTCCCTTTTAGGGGCATTATCAAATACAGAACTGATTAAGCAATCAAACTCTGTTCTAGTTTCAGAGCAAAATGTTAGCCATTCTGCTATTCATTCTATCTTTTATTACACCTCATTATTGCCTCTTTAGATTCTTTCTTTCTGTTCCGAATGATTTCCTGCCTTATGGCCATCTAAGGAACATAGTGGAAGGGTAAAGAATTAATTAAAGTTCTAATGGTGCAATTAGTAGTAAGTGTGAACTGTTAAAGCATTTTCTCAGATGTTTTATAGCTTGTGAGACATCATCTTCACCTCAGCCGATGAACACTGACCACCTGTTATCTATTACCATAATATTGGACAAGCAGACTGACAGAAAGCAATCTGGTCTCCAGTGATTGGACCACTGAAGCAATTGACAGGCAGTTTCCACAAAGGTAAACTGTGAAAGTTAAATGAGATGGTAAATAGAAACTCAGGCAGGTGTTTAATGGAGAAACCATTAAAACAACCCAGAAGTTGTAAAATGAATGTATTGTTTATGCATGTTTTATAGTATTCAGTTTGTTTCAGTATTTGAAGACAGTGACTTTAAAACCAATATCCTATGTCATACATTCGTAATTACCTGTATGAGCTGATAACTCGAGTTAAGAAGCATGCTGTACTCAGTGAAGAAAGTCTGTTGCAAAAGAAGTTTGTTGGCCCTCAACCAGTTTAATTTAAAATGTAAAAGTTGTTGGTTATGCTTTACACAAAATAGAAGTTTTCTCTTAAATTTGATGAAGTAAATACACTTATAGAGAAAATAAGTTAACTCAGAAAGGAAAGCATGAATTAGCAGATTTCTTTGAATTAAGGGCTATTCATTGCTATCACATCTTACAGGATTTCTTCTGGGTGCTGAATAGCACTGAATTTCTAATATGCCTTCTTCAATTATTGATTTGTTGCTTGTCTGTTCTCTTGGAAAGTCAGATGAAGATCAGTGTGACAGTATTTATAGGCTGCATCTCATCTGAGGGATGTAATCTGTCTTCGTTAAGTTCAGTAAAAGTGATAGATGGCATTTGGCAGTGTAATGATGTGATCACTGTACCAGTGCCTCTCTAAATCATAAGCTGTTGCTTTCTGTTGTGTAGATATTTAATCAGTTATACACCCCATTACTGATTTAATTCAGAATGTCAGTAGCAGGTGAATAATGTGCATATTTGTATATTAATATCATATTGTATTAATGCTCCCTTCATTTAAGTGTGCTATTCATTTGAAAATCATAAACTGTTGCTTCATGGGTCGAATAAATTTAATCGAGATGTTAGGCATCTAACACCTTCAGTGTTAATTCGGTGTGTCGGTAAAAGAGTGTGTTTCTTTATATCTCTGTTCATGCTTTCTTGACAGAACGGATTATTTCATGACATCAGTATACTTGCTATGAGTGATAAAAAATTCTATTAATGTATACCCAATAAATGAGCTTTAATTTTAAGATTACAATAGAGGAGTAGAGCTCTAAGAAAATAGTTCTAGAGCACTATTTTAATATAGAAAGTAGAAAACCAGCAACTGTTTAATGGTGATATACTATCAAAACCACACCAGAAGTTCATCAATATTCCTATTACTTTCACTAAATTTTGTGTTAATTTTAGACTGTAGGATGAATTTATATTAAGAAATCTGGTTAACAATATTGAAATGAATTTAGGGGATGAACCATCTGAATAACTACTATTTATATTTCACATTTCTGCTCTCAAATATATTGTTTATATGTTACAATACAGACTAAATATTTTTAAAAATTGTCTTTTTTAGGAAAACTTCATGGCATCACTATCTTTTGAAGACCTTTATACTAACTTTATAGAATGACATGTTTATTCTAGCACTTAAAAACTTAGAATAAACATCCATAGAAAAACTTGAACACTTTTTCCAATGAAGTTTCATGACTCCACATAATTGAGAGGAAAATAAATTAATTTATAAGCAGACCAATACATATTCTCTCAACATTACTTTCCTCTAGACATATAAGCCAAGTAGATATTTGTGACATTTTTCTAAAGGGAGCTCCAAGTCTTCTGGGAACTTCCTCTAGGAAGTATGTAGTACAGTTAAGCAGTTGTGCATAAATGATACTGACTGATAGACTAAAAACATTTCAGCTTAATCTCATTGAACTTTAGAGCCTTCATTCTCCTGTCTTTCACTCTTAAACAACTCAATAGCTGTCATTTTTTATGTCATCAAGTTCTGATTGACTTAGAGTGGACAAACAGCCTTGTACTAATGTGACAAGCTATATTCCTAAATTAATCAATTCATTATCTTCTCAAAATGTTGGCTCTTAACCCTCAGAGTGAATATGATTTACTGTGATGACTCAAATTTCAAAAATCAAAGTGGAAGAAAGAACAAAAGACAAATAAAGAAAAGAAGAAAGAAAATAAGCAAACTTCTGACTGCAACAGCCTGAAGGATTTTAATACATACACGAGGAATACATAATGTTAAAAATGACTATTTTAAAGGCATGAAGTTATTTAACCAATCCATCAATCTATCATATGTGTTTATTTGGCACTTTTTTGGTCATAAGAAGCTTCTGCATTTTCATTTATTTCAAAGACTTAAATACCATCTTCATTTTGTCTGTAAATCTTCTGTAATCCTAAAAGTGATAGAAAGATAGAGTGTTATTTTGTTTTACTTATAATGTATTGAAAACCTCTGTATTGCCATAATAATGTCAACATTTATTTCTGTAATACTTCTTTGTAACAAACTGTAAAAGTTACATAGGAATAATCTCATGTATCTTCATTACATGCTTAAAGTTGTTAGGAAACTGCTGATTATTAACTCCATTTTATAAATAAAAAACAACGCTATATGATAGGTCCCTCCTGGTCACTCAGTCAGTCAACAACACCCAAAGAATGGAAAGTTAGTTTTCAGTCTTTGCTCAGGAACTCAGCAGCCCTGAAGTTCACATGGGGTTTTCAGCACTACAGAACTTTGGCCATCCTATTACTTTTTATATCCATCTTTACTATTTCTGTGATTATTTCTTGCAAAGAAAACCCAAATAGGCTTGTATATATGTGTGTACATTACATACCTTCTTGAGTTGGACCTTCTATCTGGTGTCATTTGCATCAATAGGAGAGAGAAGCAAATGAAAACTTTACTCATAGATCAAAGCATGGAGAGGTGTGAGCTTCTGCTCTAGAGTCCAGGCTCTTCCCCAGAAGGCTGCGCTTTCTCGTCATCGGAAAGGGGACAGAATTCTCGCCAGATGGGTACAGCTGTGCTGCTCAGGCTCCAGTTAGCAATGTGGGTTGCAGTTTCTGCACAAAGCCCACTGCCACCATCCTGACTTGGGGTGCTGTAAGAGCTGCCATAAGAGGTGTCGCGAAGGACTCCTCTGCACATAGCCCAGACCGCACACTGTCAGTGCAGCAGTTTCACACGAGGAACTCTGGTCTGCAGTGTCAGGTGTGAGCTTTCTCCACGTGGCACCCTAGGAGCAATGAAGTTAGATGAAGCACAAGAAAAAAAAAAAAAAAAAGAGGTTAGACTTTATTTTCTTGTTCAGATTCTATGTTTATCTCCTGGGAATTTTTAATGGGCTTTGCCAGTGACATATTATATGTATATATACACACATGCTTGCCTGTGAGTGCGTGCTCAGTCATGTCCGACTCTTCGCGACCCCATGGACTGTAGCCTCCCAGGCTTCTCTGTCCATGGAATTTTTCCAGGCAAGAATATTGGAGTAGGTTGCCATTTCCTATTCTAAGGGATCTTCTCAACCCAGGGATTGAACCGAGTCTCTTGTGTCTCCTGCATTGGCAAGCAAATTCTTTACCAACTGCGCCACCTGATATAGACACATACATACTATTAGATTCTAAATCTTTGTCAATAAATGATCGTCAAATTACATAAACAATCCACACTCAATTACACTAAAATATTCAATTTTAGTTACTTAAGGTGAGAACTGATTTCTGGGATGTACAGGAATAAGAGGTCACATATGTCCAAATGACCTTATATGCCCAATTTCATTGGAATAGTGGTTTACTATTGGATAATCTTATTACAAACAAAAAATAATTACCTCTTCTTCAGCATTTCCATATCATTTTAGATTTTAATTTCATTATGGTCTTTAAGCTCCAGTCCCCAGTACTAACTCAAAATTATAGGATGGTCGTTTCAGCCCAGTTGGAGAGGACTATCTTCTCAACAGCTTCCCATGACCCTACCCATTCCTCTGTACTCCTAACCTCAAGCTCATCAACAAGAAAACAAGCTTTCACAACTTTGTTTTGAAAATCTTCTGCTTTGGCAGTGATTTTTAAGTTATACACCTTAAGTTATTCTGTCCTGAATATTATTAAGGCTCTTCTTCTTATTCTTTCTCTTTTGCTTTTCCACCTTGTTCTGGCATGAAACAAATAAATTTTTCCTTTGATTTCTATAAGTCATACCTTTATTTCCTACTTATTTTCTCAACTCTTACTGTCTAAAAGAGTGGTAAAGGTTTATTAGATTTTTCAGTTGTATATTTTCCATGTCACATTTTTTTTAATTTTTCATTCAAAAGCTATGAAGTTTGCTGTATTTATTACATCCTGCCTGCAATGCAGGAGATGTGGGAGATTCAGGAGATATGAGTTCCATCCCTGGGACAGGAAGATGCCCTGGAGGAGAAAATGGCAACCCATTCCAGTGGGTTGCCTGGCAGGAAACAGTCCAAAGTGTCACAAAAACTTGGACATGACTGAGTGACTGAGCATGCATGCAGGCTATGTATGCAAAAAAAAAAAGGAGCAAAATATTCATTTTTTACGTTACACCATAATTTTTTTTCGTTGAGAGATTTGATAATTGTGACACAGTCCCAAATCATTAAATGTCATCCTCATTGCTTTGGAACTGCTTTATTATTTTTTTTAATTTTTATTATTATTATTTTTTTAAATTTTATTTCACTTTTAAACTTTACAACATTGCATTGGTTCCGCCATACACCGAAAATGAATCCGCCACAGGCACACACGTGCTCCCCACCCCTAACCCTCCCCCCCCCAC
>NW_011494902.1:9595237-9613615 GCF_000754665.1 Bison bison bison | reverse complement strand
ATTATACATATTTCAATGCCATTCTCCCAAATCATCTCACCCTCTCCCTCTCCCACAGAGTCCAAAAGACTGTTCTATACATCAGTGTCTCTTTTGCTGTCTCGTATATGGGGTTATTGTTACCATCTTTCTAAATTCCATATATATGCGTTAGTATACTGTATTGGTGTTTTTCTTTCTGGCTTACATCACTGTGTATAATAGGCTCCAGTGGAACTGACTTTAAAAACAAACAGACAAGCAAACTTATTTTCCCTATCTTTATAGGGATTTATATCTTTATAGGTGATTACTTACCCTTTAAAATATTTTTCTTCCTTAAACTTTTTCTTAAGCAATATATCTATATGTGCAATAAACATTTGTGCATAAATATTTTTGTATCTCTCTGACAACCACTGAATAGTAAATAATGGTGATGATAAATGAATGTTAAACAAGAAATTTGTTAAATGCTAGAAATTTGAAAGCTCAAATAAGAAAAAAAATTAACACAGGATATTTTTAAAAGGTTAAAAGGCAATAACTTGATTTTCAGTTCAGTTCAGTTCAGTTAGTTGCTCAGTCATGTCCGACTCTTTGCAACCCCATGGACTGCAGCACGCCTGGCCTCCCTGTCCATCACCAACTCCAGGAGTTCACCCAAACTCATGTCCATTGAGTTGGTCATGCCATCCAACCATCTCATCCTCTGTTGTCCCCTTCTCCTCCCGCCTTCAATCTTTCACAACATCAGGATTTTTCAAATGAGTCAGTTCTTCGCATCCCGTGGTCAAAGTATTAGAGTTTCAGCTTCAGTATCAGTCCCTCCAATGAATATTCAGGACTGATTTCCTTTAGGATGGACTGGTTGGATCTCCTTGAGTGTCCAAGGGACACTCAAGAGTCTTCTCCAAAACCACAGTTCAAAACCATCAATTCATCGGCGCTCAACTTTCCTTATAGTCCAACTCTCACATTCATACATGACTACCGGATAAATAATATCCTTGACTAGACAGACCTTTGTTGGCAATGTAATGTCTCTGCTTTTTACTATGCTGTCTAGTTTGGTCATAACTTTCCTTCCAAGGAGCAAGATTCTTTTAATTCCATAGCTGCAGTCACCATCTGCAGTGATTTTGGAGCCCCAAAATAAAGTCTGCCAGTGTTTCCACTGTTTCCCCATCTATTTGCTATGAAGTGATGAGACCAGATGCCATGATCTTAGTTTTCTGAATGTGGAATTTTAAGCCAACTTTTTCACTCTCCTCTTTCACTTTCATCAAGAGGGTATTTAGTTCTTGATTTCAGCTTGTGCTTCATCCAGCCCAGTGTTTCTCATGATGTACTCTGCATATAAGTTAAATAAGCAGGATGACAATATACAATCTTGACGTACTCGTTTCCTGATTTGGAACCAGTCTGTTGTTCCATGTCCAGTTCTAACTGTTGCTTCCTTATCTACATACAGATTTCTCAAGAAGCAGGTCAGGTGGTCTGGTATTTCCAACTCTTTAAGAATTTTCCAGAGCTTGTTGTGAGATGAATGCAATTGTGTGGTAGTTTGAGCATTCTTTAGCATTCACTTTCTTTGGGATTCGAATGAAAACTGATTTCCAGTCCTGTGGCCTGCTGAGGAAAACTGCTGAGTTTTCCAAATTTGTTGGCATAATGAGTGCTGCACTTTCACAACATCATCTTATAGGATTTGAAATAGTCAACTCGAATTTCATCACCACCTCTAGCTTGGTTCATAGTGATGCTTCCATGATTTTAGCTCCTGGGATTTCCTAAGCTTGTCATGCACTTATATTCTACACTGCATACCTATGTATGTTTGTGTTTTTTCCTCTATTTGAAAAATTTTAAAAAAAGTCTTCAATAAGTTTAAAAATATTTCTTCTTGGTAAGACTTCGGAGGATCATCTGCTTAGTTAAAGAAAACAGTAAATATCTCAGTAATGGTAGATTTTTTTCCAAGGGAGAACTTATGTTTTAAATTTTTATGAAAAATAATCATAATTATTTTCTTGGCAATATGAATGTTAACTATTATCTTATCTGAGTAGAAAGCAATTTACTTGTTTTGAAAATGTGTTTGCTAAGGCTGAATACTGCTGATTATCTGAACATGTAGTCTTACATGCAATTTTAGTTTTTCCTGGATCTGTTGAAGTATAAAGAGAAACATGAAGTAGAAAGAGAAATGATCAGAAAGAAGAGACCCTAGTATCAAAGTCACATCTTATGTTCTGTTGTAGAAAACAATTGGTCATTGAGAAATATATATTGACCTCTCTGAATCACATTGACACACTGATTTTTTGTTTCCATAATGGACCTATTTAAAACTAGATTGGTGGTTAATTGTCTTATTTTTATTATAATATAGCAAAGCCCTCCCCAAGTTTCTGTTTTGTTTAATCACCTTTTACTTGAAATGTAGATATCTGTGTGGTATTCTTCAAAGTAATGTGCCACTTAAAATGCCCACCATCTGCATTTTGTTATTTTGAGAGTTTGAGGTAAGAAATATAAAATATCAATATTTGGGCAGTCAGACTGAAAGGACAGGGTGGTCCTTAGATTAAATAATGTAAACTCTTAAAATAGTAGCAAGCATATAGTAAGTGTTAAGTAAATGCTATCAATAGCTACTAATTAGGTATTCTATAAGCTTTGGGACTGCTGAGTCCCAAAAGTGTTCTTCTGTGACACAGATTAGCTAGCATGTGAATTCTCAATATGCACTTCATAAATTTGAGCTCTATTTTAATTTGAGTGAAATAAATGGAAGGTAGTGTTGCTACTTCCTTCAGTTTTCACAAAGTAATTTAATAGGGCAATTGGCTTTCAGGGCTTATAATCATTGAAGAAGAATGAAAGAAATCAAAGTTCAGGATACAGTATACTTAAATTGATAGAGGATAAAGTCATTCGACATATTTCATAAACTATTAAGGATGAAATTTTGGTTTCTGAAAAGTTTAATAAAGCTCGTTAAAATAATGTTGTGCCAGAAAAATTGTTAAAATATAAGTCAGGGAACAAATACATTTCTGTAGCAGTTTATTTCTTAATATTCATAATTCATACCTGATTCGTTTATAAATGAAATAGCTTTAAAAATTAACATGAAAAATTTGAAACCTCATTAAATCATTCTTTAAATGGTTTGATGGAATTCCAGTTGAGCTATTTCAAATCCTGAAAGATGATGCTATGAAAGTGCTGCACTCAATATGCCAGAAAATTTGGAAAACTCAGCAGTGGACACACGACTGGAAAAGGTCAGTTTTCATTCCAATCCCAAAGAAAGGCAATGCCAAAGAATGCCCAAACTACCGCACAATTGCACTCATCTCACACACTAGTAAAGTAATGCTCAAAATTCTCCAAGCCAGGCTTCAGCAATACGTGAACCGTGAACTTCCTGATGTTCAAGCTGGTTTTAGAAAAGGCAGAGGAACCAGAGACCAAATTGCCAACATCCTCTGGATCATCAAAAAAGCAAGAGAGTTCCAGAAAAGCATCTATTTCTGCTTTATTGACTATGCCAAAGCCTTTGACTGTGTGGATCACAATAAACTGTGGAAAATTCTGAAAGAGATGGGAATACCAGACCACCTGATCTGCCTCTTGAGAAATCTGTATGCAGGTCAGGAAGCAACAGTTAGAACTGGACATGGAACAGCAGACTGGTTCCAAGTATGAAAAGGAGTACGTCAAGGCTGTATATTGGCACCCTGCTTATTTAACTTCTATGCAGAGTACATCACGAGAAACGCTGGGCTGGAAGAAGCACAAGCTGGAATTAATATTGCTGGGAGAAATATCAATAACCTCACATATGCAGATGACACCACTCTTATGGCAGAAAGTGAAGAGGAACTCAAAAGCCTCTTGATGAAGGTGAAAGAGGAGAGTGAAAAAGTTGGCTTCAAGCTGAACTTTCAGAAAATGAAGATCATGGCATGTGGTCCCATCACTTCATGGGAAATAGATGGGGAAACAGTGGAAACAGTGTCAGACTTTATCTGACAGCTCCAAAATCACTGCAGATGGTGACTGAAGCCATGAAATTAAAATACACTTACTCCTTGGAAGAAAAGTTATGACCAGCCTAGACAGCATATTGAAAAGTAGAGACATTACTTTGCCAACAAAGGTCAATCTAGTCAAGGCTATGATTTTTCCTGTGGTCATGTATGGATGTGAGAGTTGGACTGTGAAGAAAGCTGAGTGCCGAAGAATTGATGCTTTTGAACTGTGGTGTTGGAAAAGATTCTTGAGAGTCCCTTGGACTGCAAGGAGTTCCAACCAGTCCATTCTGAAGGAGATTAGCCCTGGGATTTCTTTGGAAGGAATGATGCTAAAGCTGAAACTCCAGTACTTTGGCCACCTCATGCAAAGTGTTGACTCATTGGAAAAGACTCTGATGCTGGGAGGGATTGGGGGCAGGAGGAGATGGGGAAGACAGAGGATGAGATGGCTGGATGGCATCACTGACTTGATGGACGTGAGTCTGAGTGAACTCCAGGAGTTGGTGATGGACAGGGAGGCCTGGCGTACTGCGATTCATGGGGTGGCAGAGTCGGACATGACTGAGCGACTGAACTCAATGATTAATTATTAGGTTTCAGTTTGTGCAGTCCCTGTTGTTTATTCCTTGACTAAATTTACAATTTGGAAATGGAATTTTATCATTAAAGAATAATTTTTGAATAATAAACAGTGTCTGTCTAGCAACTGTAGATTGAACAAGAGATTATTTAAACTGAGAGTAGTGAAACATGAATATCTTTTATGATATAGTTTTTAAATTATGTATGGAAACCATTTTCTTTTTTTTAATTAATTTATTTTAATTGAAGGCTAATTATTTCACAGTATTGTAATGGTTTTTGCCATACATTGCCATGTATCAGACATGGCTATACATGTGTTCCCCCTCCTGAACCCCCTCCCATCTCCCTCCCCATTCTATCCCTCTGGGTCATCCCAGTGCACCAGCCCTGAGCACCCTGCGTCATGCATCAAACCTGAACTGGCGATCTATTTCACATATGATAATATACATGTTTTAGTGCTATTCTCTCACATCAACCCACCCTCACCTTCTCCCACAGAGTCCAAAAATCTGTTCTTTACATCTGTGTCTCTTTTGCTGTCGCACATATAGGATCAGCATTACCATCTTTCTAAATTCCATATATATGTATTAATATGCTGTATTGGTGTTTTTCTTTCTGGCTTACTTCACTCTGTATAATAGGCTCCAGTTTCATCCACCTCATTAGAACTGATTCAAATATGTTCTTTTTAATGGCTGAGTAATATTCCATTGTGTATATGTACCACAGCTTTCTTATCCATTTGTCTGCTGACGGGCATCTAGGTTGCTAAGACTAAGACAATATAGAGCCTATTTCTGTATTCTAAGGGGTCAACCCCAGAAAGACAGTGCTTATACAAGTAAATAAGGTATCACTGAGGTGCTAAAAACATGGTTCGGGAAATAGGAGTAAATGCTATTAGTATTCAGTTTAATAAATATGAAAATAGAAGTATAGGCAAAGTATTATTGTGTATGAAAAAGTAAGAAGAGATGAGAGAAGAGCCTAATACGAGCAAGGCATTTTGAGATGGTATCTTCTTGAGGACACTTTCTCAATTTTGGTGATTGGAGGACTAGGAAAAAGACATTAATGATATATATTTTATTTTACTTTGATTTCCTAGAGAAATATTTCATTCAAAAATGTATATGTAGCATCCTTTTAAAAATATATTTAATGATAAAAAGAACATAATCTAAATCAATAATCATAACCCAGACATGCCATAATTTCCTAGAATATCTTTAGGTTCTTTCCCAGAACTCTCCTTGAGGCCATATGCCTAGTAAGGTTTCCAGTGAGGAAGTCTACATAAGTGAATATTTTATCAGGGATTTAGTGGGAAGATGCAAAAGAGGAATTTTACCACACAGGAAATTCCCAATTAGATCTTAATGTCTCCTTCCTCAAATTTCTCTCTTTAGCTATCACCTCATAACATTTTCTTCTCTTCTATTATAGCACTGAAAAGTCTACTTTATCTTCTTAACCAATTAAGCAATAAGACCATACACTGATCTTATTATCAACAAAGAAAAACAAAACAAACAATAAAAAAAAAAACGATATTCAGACAATCTATTTTAACCTCAAACATTCTCAAGACAGCTCTTTAGAGCTTTCTATAACTGGTTTATCTAGATGTTTAACTATAATAGAACTATTTCTTTTGAGGGACAAATAATACTACTAAAAGAAAAAAAAATGTACTCCATAAAGACAGCAAGCACTCTATATCTCCTAAATTTTCTTCTAAATATATAGAAAGAAGTATATAGAAATAGCAATAGAAATATGAAGCAAAGATGACAAAGCTGGGCACTAGTTAAGTGCTAAGGCAGCTTTTAATTAATATTACACTATCGCAATAAGTTGGAGAAGGAAATGATAGCCCACTCCAGTACTCCTCCTGCCTGGATAATTCCATGGATGGAGGAGCCTGGTAGGCTACAGTTCATGGGGTTGCAAAGAATGGGACATGACTGAGTGACTTCACTTTCTTTCTCTCTATTGCTCCTTTTGGAGAAGCAAATGGCAACCCACTCCAGTGTTCTTGCCTGAAGAATCCCATGGACAGAGTGGCCTGGTGGGCTACAGTCTATGGGGTTGCAAAGAGTCAGACATGACTAAGCAACTAACACACATACACACATTGCAATAAGGAAGAGAGTCCAACATGAACTGAACTCAACTATGGTTTGTACATAGGTGATTGAGTCATTTAAAGGGGCAATAACAGAATAAGGAGTGGTGCAAAGAGGGGAAGGGAAAAGAAAAATTACAAACGATAGGCCAGTGCAAATCTAATGAGGGTCGCTGTGTCTGCTACTCGACAGTTATCAAAGTTAGAATTCTGTTCTCCCATGTAGACTGGGAGACAGAGCTCCTATCATTCCTTAAGATTACATTTCAAAGGAAGAGCTTTCAGATCCTTGAAAATATAATGTATATACATCTACACTTTTGGATTGTAGATGTGCGTACATTAAAAGAGATAGAGGAAAGAACTATGATTGTAACCTCTTTGTAGTAAATGCTCTAAGGAAGTGATCAGAGACCTATCAGCAAATGTGGGCTGGAACAAACAGCAGATTCTATTGGCAGCTTTGAGTTTTCTCACATGGGGTCTTTATGGGGGCTTAGGGTCATCCTAGGGATGATGCTTTGTGATGTTAGAAAATAGATTTGTTATTATTGTTGTTTAGTCACTAAGTCATGTCCAACTCTCTTGCAACCTCATGGACAGTAGCCTACCAGGATTCTCTGTCCATGGAATTTCCAAGGCAAGAACAATGGAGTGGGTTACTATTTCCTTCTCCAGGGGACCTTCCTGACCCAGAGATTGAACTTACGTTTCCTGCATTGGCAGGCAGATTCTTTACCACTGACGCACCAGGGAAGCCCTAAGTAGGTTAGTATTTATTTGATTTTGTAATGTAGAAGGCAAAGGTGTGGATAAACCCATTTGTGCTGAGAGTTTGTCATTTCTATAGGCCATGACTGAAGATCAATCCAGAAGACAGCTTAGAAAAATGTGACTAGGCAAGAATCTTTGTCAGAAGTCATCATGCAGATGGATGCTTATAGTTGAAGTCATGGTCATCTTATATTCACTAAGAGTCTTGGGGAACACTCACAATGGGGAATAAGAGGATGGAATAGTAATTAATATATATATAGAGAGACAAGGGTATATACAATCATGAAAGTCAAGCAAGGAGAGAATTATGGGAAGAAATATAAAAAGAATGAGACACTGTGAAGAATGGATTTTAAATCACCAGGGCATCCCTAACAAGTGTCAAGAAGAGCAAAAGGCCAAGCTAAAGTTAGACTGGATGAACTTGGCCCATAATTCTGTCCTTTCCTCCAACAGTTGTCCATTTCTTAAAAAGAAGTACAGTGTTGGAGGAATTATGATGAGATGTTCAGAAAGGCATAAAAGTTGAGGCCAATAATAGAGATATCATTAAAGAGATTGACTGCTTTGTCCAGTTTTAGGTAAAGCCAGCTGTCACAGTCTGTGTACCATAATTAGTTATATAATGAAAGACAGATTTTGTGCTCAAACTTTGAGGTACATATAATTGTTAACTTCAGTTTTAATGAACATGCTGAGAAATAAGAAAGTAACAGATGAAAGAGGATGAGAAACAAATTGAAATCCAGAGTTGGTGTTGATATGTGACTTGAGCAGAGAAAGTCCATAACAGTTGAGAAATGCTGAGGATAAAAAAAGTTCTGATAAATAATTTTAGGTTACTAAAAATGGTAAAGATGGAGATGAAAGGGGGAAATAGAGTGTTTTAATACTTTGTTCAGAGATAAATGTAGAAACTAATGCTGGTGAGAAATAGACATTTTAAAAATAGGTTGCATAGACTCAAATTATTATCTTTAGGGAGTAGGTGGTAAATTGAAGAAATTTTAACATGAATGCCTTTGTAACTGAAGTGAATGTGGTGATATAAGCTTATTCAAAAAAGCACATGTATCTCTCTGAATTTTTATACTTGAAAATCTATACCACATAATTTAGCAACTAATGAATAGCATGTTAGTGGAAAAAAAGGATATTTTCTTCTAGGGACTCTAGAGGGATTTTAGAGTCCCTCTTTTTGTGTGTCTCCTTCTTTATAGGACTGGATACATAATAAATACGCAAGAAATAATTGTGTGAGTGCTCAGTCATGTCCAACACTTTACGGCCCTTTGGACTACAGCCTGCCAGGCTCCTCTGTCCATGGGATTTTTCGGGCAAGAATACTGGAGTGGGTTGCCATTTCCTAATCCAGGGGATCTCCCCCACCCACTGGCTGAACCCATATCTCATGTGCCTCCTAGTCCCAATAAGTAATTCCCTTTATTATAATCACTTGCTATTAGGGTATTTCCAGGAAAGTTAACATTTTTTAATTCTGCTTTAAATATTAGTCAAGTGTGTTTATGATTATACACCTTCCACTCCATTTAAATATTTTAAAGACAATTTTAATTACTTAAACCACGTTTCAATGGGGAATATCTTATTAGGGGAGCCTTTGTTTTTCTTACTGATTTTTTTTAGTTGGCAGTTTTATTCTTACATACAGTATTATAATATTGTATGCACATATAATATACAGTATTTTATGCAATAAATGTATTATATGTTTAGAACAAACATAAAATTCTTAATGTAGCACATGTGCTTTTAAAAATCAGAGAATAGTCTTCATTTATTTCAACAAATTTCCTAATACCTTGTCATTTTAGTTTAATATCAAAATACTTTTGTTATTTCCTACAGAACAAATGTTTTTCTCCTATCTTAATTTCCTTTCTAATTGTAGTACTAATTTCCATCATTTTCCTTTGCAAAACCTGACCATAAAGATTCAAGCATTTTTTTTTTATAATCCTCGTCATCGGAAATAGTCTTGCTTTATTTTCCTGCTTCATTAATTGCCCATTGGGAAAAAAATCACCTCTATTTATGTCTCTACTTCCTTCCGTATTTCTCTCTGTCCTCTCACATTATGTTATCAAAATTTAATATTTTCTAGTATTTAAATTTTCATATCCCCACCACTTTTCCACCTAAAAGTGAAAGTCACTCAGTCGTGTCTGACTCTTTGTGACCCCATGGACTGTACATGGAATTTTCCAAGTCAGAATAATGGAGTGGGTAGCCTTTCCTCTTCTCCAGTGGATCTTCCCACCCAGGGATCAAACCAGGCTCTCCTGCATTGCAGGTAGATTCTTTACTGACTGAGCTATCAGGGAAGCCGTTTCTATCTATAAGGTTATCAAATATTTGCATTATCATCCTACCAGTAATAGTAAGACTCAAAGATACAGTAAGTGGTTTAAGTAGCTGAACTTATGCTAAGGGATGAGGAATAAACAAACTAGAGCCACATTTCTTTATACATATATATATATGTAGATTTTAGCCTCTTGGAGTTCAAAATCCATTCCTATAATAGCTAATATTTTTAGTATTATCCTTATGGGAAAATGGGATGGTAATTTATCCCACAGAGAATCAACATTGTTGAGTATAATTGTCTGCAGCCTTGTGAAGAGCAATGCAATAATAATAATATTGCCAACATATATTATGTCCTTGTGCTAGACACTGTTTTAAACACTTTACCCATGTTAATTCATATGATTATCCCAAATGTCTTACTAATTTAATACTATTATTATTATTATCATATTACAGAAGAGGAAAGGAAAATACAGAAAAGATAAATAAATTGTCCATGGTAGAGTCATAGAGCCTATAAAGTGATAGTACAGGAATTCAAAGCCATTATCTGAATACAGGGTTTGTGCTCTTAATTATTACCCTCTATGCTTTTCCAATATTCTAGGCCTTATAAAATAAATTAAAAATTAAGTATATAAAATTAAAGCATAAATATACAGACACTGACTTCACTGTATTAATATGGTAGAAATTCATATCGGTTTATTCCACAAATAATTTTAGTTATTTGTTCTATGCTTGAAATTGCTTATTGTGGGGGATACTACTGAGAACAAGCCAGTCATAGTCACTGCCTTCACTCTAGCAAGGTGATAGGCAAAAAGAACACAAATAGCAAACAGTATTCCAGTAGAATGTGAAAGAAAGAAAAGGCAAAGAAAAGAAATCTATAAGTATATAGATGGAATTTAATTCCATGGGAATAGGTCAAATAATAGAGAGTAGAAAAGAAAGACATGAAGACCGTAGATAATATCTACATTTAGAGGTTGGTTGGAGGGGTTGCTAGCAAAGGATACTGGAAAGGAGATGCCAGTGAGATATGAGAAAAGCCGGAGGGAATCTGCCCCTCTCCCTCTACCTCCCCCCCCTCAAAAAACAAAAAGACAATGTTTGAAAAGATATCAAGAGGAAAGAGGAGAGGGAGAAGCTGCTAAGTATCTTGGTAAGATGAAGAGAATGTGCATAGGATTTAACAACCGAGAAATTGTATGCTATATTTAAAAGAGTAATTTCAGTGTAACTCTTAAAATAGAAGCCAGATGATGCAATAAAGTGGAAGCCTTTATGTAGGAGAGAGCAGAGAAAACAAAATGACCAATATTCTTGAGATGAGAAGGAGAGAGAGAAGACAGCATAAGCCAGAGCACAAGTAGTGGATTTCCTCTCTGTAGGGAGACAGATCGGAAAAGGCAATGGCACCCCACTCCAGTACTCTTGCCTAGAAAATCCCATGGATGGAGGAGCCTTGTAGGCTGCAGTCCACGGGGTCGCTAAGAGTCAGACACGACTGAGCGACTTCACTTTCACTTTTCACTTTCCTGCATTGGAGAAGGAAATGGTAACCCACTCCAGTGTTCTTGCCTGGAGAATCCCAGGGAGTGGGGAGCCTCATGGGCTGCTGTCTATGGGGTCTCACAGAGTGGAACACGACTGAAGCGACTTAGCAGCAGCATCAGGGAGACAGATACTTCTCCCAATTGGAGGAGACAAGGTACAGTGGAGAGAGATTTGTAGCTTTGGTGGAGAGCTAAGGGATATGTTTCTATGAATGTTAACGTTAAAAATTGCTCTAGAAATATTGCAGATAATTTAATTGATTCCAAAGGTCTTTTTTTTCCCATCCAACCTTATGTTTTTGTCAAAGAATAGACAGTATACTTAAAATATTAACAATGGAGTGACTCATAAGTAAAAAATATATATATAAAATAAGAGGATTATTATGACATTGATCCCTTAAATTTGTTCATTTGATAATACAAATTAATTTACACTCATAAATAGTTAATGTCATCATGCAATCTATAATTATAATGCTTAACATTTCTGAAAGATTAGTCTCTTAATTTGTTAATCTCATTACTTTTTCTTGGATTCCTAATAACAATAGCTCTAAAATATAAAGGTAAATTTAAATTATTCTATAAAGAATTTCATCCTTTAATTAAAATTGAAAAGATATTCCTTCAAGAAGACATGCTACTTTGTATCTTGCTTAGTTGTTCTATAACCCTCCCCCCAAAAAATAAAGACTACTCCAACTTTTCTAAAGGGGACACGCTGTTATATATGAAATGCTTTTAAAAGGAAAATATAATAATATATTGTAAAGCATTAATCATTAATTAGTAAATTATCCTCTGAAGAGTATTATTTATGAGATATTTTAAGCCAATAACACCTGGAAAACACCTTAAACCAAGGAAATACATATCTAATAATGGACTTTGAAAAACTTGAAAGTATACCTGGGTCTTAGTTCAGGTAAGAAGATCTTCCTAATTTCTCTGATATTATATGAATTATTGTCTATCCTAAATGTTTGTAAGTGAATTGTTTAGAAGCTGAGATTGTTTAACAGTGCATGAATTCAATAAGGGAAATGACTGATCTTATCCAGATACCTGAGAGTGAGCAGATATACCTCTTTCTCAAGAAAGTTCTGGTTAATGATTTGGCTCAATGACTTATCTCATTTTCTCACAAAAGAAATGAGGATGAGTTCCTGGTCATTTTGCAATTTGTTGTTGTTCAGTCATTAATTTGAGTCTGACTCTTTATCATCCAATGAACTACAACATGCCAGGCTTCCCTGTCCTTCACTATCTTCCAGAGTATATTCAAACTCATGTCCGTCAAGTCGGTGATGCCATACAACTGTCTCATCCTCTGTCACCCACTTCTCCTCCTGCCCTCAATCTTTCCCAGCATCAGGGTCTTTTCCAATGAGTTGGCTCTTTGCATCAGGTGGCCAAAGATTTAGAGCTGCTTCAGCATCAGTCCTTCCAATGAATGTTCAGGGTTGATTTCTTTTAGGATTGACTGGTTTGATCCCCTTGCTGTCCAAGGGACTCTCCAGAGTCCTCTCTAGTACCACAGTTCAAAAGCATCAATTCTTTGGTGCCCAGCCTTCTTTATGGTCCAACTCTTGAATGTGTACATGCCTACTGGAGAAACCATGCATTTGACTATATGGACCTTTTAAAGCAAAGTGTTGTATCTGCTTTCTAAGATGCTGTCTAGGTTTGTCATAGCTTTTCTTCCAAGGAGCAAGTGTCTTTCAATTTCATCACTGCAGTCACCATCCACAGTGATTATGGAGCCCAAGAAAATAAAATCTACCACTGTTTCCATTGTTTCCCCATCTATTTTCCATAAAGTGATGGAATTGGCTACTGTGATCTTAGTTTTTAAATGTTGAGTTTTAAGTTGGCTTTTTCACTCTTCTCTTTCACATTCATCAAGAGGCTCTCTAGTTCTTCTTTGTTTTCTGCCATTAGGATAGTATCATCTGCTATCTGAGGTTGTTGATATTTCTCCCAGAAATCTTGAGTCCATATTGTGATTCATCCAGTCTGTAACTTTACAATTACATGTTGGAGAGGGTGTAGAGAAAAGGGAACCCTCTTACACTGTTGGTGGGAATGCAAACTAGTACAGCCACTGTGGAGAACAGTGTGGAGATTCCTTAAAAAACTGGAAATAGAACTGCCTTATGATCCAGCAATCCCACTGCTGGGCATACACACTGAGGAAACCAGAAGGAAAAGAGACACGTGTACCCCAATGTTCATCGCAGCACTGTTTATAATAGCCAGGACATGGAAGCAACCTAGATGCCCATCAGCAGATGAATGGATAAGAAAGCAGTGGTACATATACACAACGGAGTATTACTCAGCCATTAAAAAGAATACATTTGAATCAGTTCTAATGAGGTGGATGAAACTGGAGCCTATTATACAGAGTGAAGTAAGCCAGAAGGAAAAACACCAATACAGTATACTAACACATATATATGGAATTTAGAAAGATGATAACAATAACTCTGTGTACGAGACAGCAAAAGAGACACTGATGTATGGAACAGTCTTATGGACTCTGTGGGAGAGGGAGAGGGTGGGAAGATTTGGGAGAATAGCATTGAAACATGTAAAATATCATGTATGAAACGAGATGCCAGTCCAGGTTCGATGCACGATACTGGATGCTTGGGGCTAGTGCACTGGGACGACCCAGAGGGATGGTATGGGGAGGGAGGAGGGAGGAGGGTTCAGGATGGGGAGCACATGTATACCTGTGATGGATTCATTCTGATATTTGGCAAAACTAATACAATTATGTAAAGTTGATGGATTCATTTTGATATTTGGCAAAACTAATACAATTATATAAAGTTTAAAAACAAAGTAAAATTTAAAAAATAAAAGTAAAAATAAAATTTAAAAAAATTAAAAAATAAATAAATAAATAAATAAAATCAAAGAAAGGCCATACAAATCAAATCTCCTAACTTTGCCATGGAGGATGAAGCATGGTATAACAGGATTTTAGAAACCATGGGGTTCATGCCCTTCCCTGGGAGCCCTTGGCATACCAATTTTAGCTTCATTTAGATTGGGGCTGAGCTTATTACCAATTACTCCTGAGGAATTTGTTACAAAATTGCTTGCTTGAACCCATGCCAGGTCCTAGCCCAGGCCAAGAGCCTTTGTTTCTGTTGGAGAGATCCTTTTTTTGTTCAAATTTGAACAGCCAGTCACAGAACTAATGCTGAGACTAGAACAGCACGTTTACCCAATGGTCAGGAATGGAGAATTGGGAACTTTGCCAATCAACTTCTCTATTCAATTTGGGCTGAGACACCATGTGTATAAGGGAATCTAGGTAAAAGAGAGGGAACTAGAAAGAGAAGGAGGAATATTCATGACTCATCTAAGAACAGGGATATGGTTTGTATTAGTACATGCAACTGAGCAAGACTCCTTTTCAGTCCTTGTTTGATCTTTTCCTGTTGTCATGGCAAATGTCATGATGCTGGTGGATGTCATTAGCATGCTAATGTATTACAGTGAGCATATAATGAGGCTCGAGGTCTACTAGAAGTCAAATCTTGCCATTTAGGCGTTAACTGGTTATAATCAGTCCTTGTTTTTCTCTTCGAACTTCCCTCTGTAACTAAGGTAAGAGCAATTGGTTTCTATTTGAGGGAGGGGCAAGGGGTATATTTCTGGAGCAACAGCCTTGGTGACAGAATGACACAACTATAATTACCCATATGTTCAATTTTTTAATCTCGTATATTGATATTTCTTGGCTTACATTAGTGGTGACACAAGATAGAGGCATTTGTTGAGACCTGTCTGAATCAATACTATTTTCAGCTGAGTCTGGAATTCAGGTTGAAATTCAGACTTTGAATGTTTTTTAATCAGAAAATAAATAAATAAAGAGTAAGATTAAGGGAAAAAATACGCTTTTGCTTAAAAGCTTCAAGTTGTTTCAATTTGCTTCCCAACCCTTTGGGCAAATTGTTTCTTTGTTCTGGGAACACCAAGTAAATAAGCCTATTCTGTTATGCAATGTAAAGCTAAGACTCTCCTTTAAATGTGGAAATATTTGAGATACTCTGGTTCCAAGGAATTAACCTTTGAGATGATAGTAAAGTGTCTTTGTAAAAGGTAAATTAAAAAAAAAAAAAGTCTTCCAAAGAGTTTGCTATATTTTGGTCGGGGAAGGTATTTTTTTAAGGAGGTAAAGAGAACAAAAGAGATGCGTGTATAGATTTATTCTTCTTTGAAATCCTTGGAATGTGTTGGATATCCCCTGGCTAGATGGGTGAGGACCTGAAGTTAACAGATCCACATTCATGAAAGGTAGCTTTACTGCAATACTTTGGACAAAAGAAGAGTCAAATTCAGATTGTCAGGTGATGTAGTTTTACAGACATGTTTGTTGCAGGAAGGGGCATTCCTTCCAGGGCCCGAGAGTGGGCTCCTGTCTAACAGTTGGAAATGAATTGCCCAAAGAGACACACTTGCTGACAAAGCAAAATCCTTTACTAGGAAGTGGTGCCTGGGTAGAGAGCAGGCAAGTAAGGGGACCCAGGAGGACTGCTCTGCCATGTGGCTCACAGTCTTGGGTTTTATGGTAATAGGTGAGCTTCCAGTTATCCCTGGCCAATCATCTTGCTTGTGCCCATATTTAGTCTGACTCAGTCCTTCCTGGTAGCTTGTATATTTCTCAGCCAAGGTAAGTTGCAGCATGAAGTTTTCTGGGAGGTTGAAAAGTGAAAGTATTAGTCGCTTAACTGTGTCCAACTCTTTAAGACCCCATGGACTGTAGCCCACCAGGCTCCTCTGTCCATGGAATTCTCCAGGCAAGAATATTGGAGTGAGTAGTCATTCCCTTCTCCAGGTTATCTTCCCAACAAAGGGATCAAACCTGGGTCTCTTGTATTGCAGGCAGATTCTTTACTACCTGAGCTACCAGATCTGGAAAGTTGGCAGAAGATATGGACTGGCATCTCCTCCCTCCTTTTGACCCCTACTGAATTCTTCTGAATGACGGTAGCTTGTTAGTTCAGAGTTCTTTATCAGGACCTCTTGGTGTAAGATAACTCATTCAAGCAGTCATTATGTCTGGACAGGGCAGGTGGTTTTGGTCAGTGGTTCTCTGAACATGTTCATTCACTGGGACTCACATCATTAGCGGCTACACAGATTGACATCTTCTTTTTCCATTATGTGTCTAGCTACTCTGTATATAATAGAACTATTGATTTTGGTTTGTTTATTTATTGTCTGTCATCTTACTGAACTCTTAATAACCCTCAGCAGATTCTGTTTTTCAGGTGTTTAATTACAAAAAAAAAAAAAAAAAACTTTCCAGTAGAACTAATCTGTTTAAATTTTTAGACTATAATATTGTTTAAATTTTTAGACTATAATGTAGATATTTAATTTGCTTAGTTTTTAGTAAATTTGGCTGGTAAAAAAAATTGAGCATTTTAACAGTTAAAGAATTTAAGGACATAAAAATTTATGTCATAGTCTACAGGTAAAAGCTATTTCTGCAATTAAGGTTGATCAGGGTTAACATGCCACATATTTGGCAGCCTGTACTGAGCCAATCTGAATGGATATTGGTTTGTTCAGGTCATGCATTGGCTCGTGTCCTTTATTGGTACATGTCAGTCCTGGTGTATAATTTATTAATGGCCTTAAATAACCTGAGGAGATTTTTTTTTTTAACCTATATCTAAAAGATATTTTAGACAATAATTTTATTGCTTTAATAATTAATATACTTTAATTTATACAAATCAATGTAAAATAAAAACTGAAAATGACTGTCTCCAAACTTAGAGGGGTTGCAAATCTAATTTATAATCTGCAGTGTGCATAGAGCTCTATGGCAATCCATTCATCAGTACACTAGTTAGACAAGGAAAAATAATCCATGTAGTTAAACATTTGTATCCATCAACTGGTTGACATTGGGCTGTTTCTGTCTTTGGCTATTATGAACAAAGCTGCAGTGAATATTTGTATGTATGTAGATATATGTTGTCATTTCTGTTGGATAGACCAGGCAGTGGAATTGCTAGGTTATGTGATAACTATATGTTTAAAATTTTGAAAACTGCCAAACTGTTTTCCAAAGCAGCTCTGCTGAATTGTGTTCTCACCTGTAATGCATGAGGGTTCCAACTTATTCTCTCAGGAGTCTTCTCCAACACCACAGTTCAAAAGTATCAATTCTTCAGCACTCAGCTTTCTTTACAGTCCAACTCTCACATCCATGCATGACTACTGGAAAAATCATAGCTTTGACTAGATGACTTTTGTTGGCAAGGTAATATCTCTGCTTTTTAATATGCTGTCTAGGCTGATCATAAATTTTCTTTCAAAGAGTGTCTTTTAATTTCATGGCTGCAGTCACCATCTGCAGTGATTTTGAGCCCAAGAAAATAGTCTGTCACTCTTTCCATTGTTTCTCCATCTATTTGCCATGAAGTGATGGGACCAAATCCCATGATCTTAGTTTTCTGAATGTTGAGTTTTAAGCCAACTTTTTTACTCTCCTCTTTCACTTTCATCAAGAGGCTCCTCTGTTCCTCTTCACTTTCTGCCATAAGGGTGGTGTCATCTGCATACCTGAGGTTATTGAAAAATTTCCTGGCAACCTTCATTCCAGCTTGAGCGTCATCCAGCCTGGCATCTCTCATGATGTATTACACATATAATTAAATAAGCAGGGTGACAGTAGATAGCCTTGATGTACTAATTTCCCAATTTGGAACCAGTCTTTTGTTCCATGTCCCATTCTAACTGTTGCTTCTTGACCTGCATACAGATGTTTCAGGAGGCAGGTAAGGTGGTCTGGTATTCCCAGCTCCTTAAGAATTTCCATTTATTGTTATCCACACAATAAAAGGCTTTGGTGTAGGCAATAAAACAGAAGTAGATGTTTTGGGGGTTGGCTTCTTACTTCTTTTTTTTTTTTTTTAAGAAG
>NW_011494902.1:9575922-9594946 GCF_000754665.1 Bison bison bison | reverse complement strand
CTGGCAACTCGTTTCTTACATGATATTTTACATGTTTCAATGCCATTCTCCCAAATCTTCCCACCCTCTCCCTCTCCCACAGAGTCCATAAGACTGTTCTATACATCAGTGTCTCTTTTGCTGTCTCGTACACCGGGTTATTGTTACCATCTTTCTAAATTCCATATATATGCGTTAGTATACTGTATTTATGTTTTTCCTTCTGGCTTACTTCACTCTGGAAGTTGTCTTTGGAAGTACCCACGTTTTTAAAGTTGATGAAGTCCATCCAACTCATCGATATTTCTTTTGTCATTTGTGCATTTGGTATCATGTCTGAGAAGGCTTTGCCTAACCCACGTTTATGCAGATGCACTCTTCTATTTTATTCTAAGAATTCTGTAGTTTACTTTCTCTATTTAGGTCTAAGATAAAACATTTTGAATTGGTGTGAGGACATTACTTTTCTGCATGTGGATATATAATCATTGTAAACCATTTATTGATAATATTTTTTTTTCCTCATTGAGTTTATCTGGTATCTTTTTCAAAATCAGTTAACCAGAAATTAAGGTTTTATTTCTGGGCTATTGATTCTATTTCATTGATGTATATGCCTACACTGTCTTGCTTATTGTAACTTTGTAGCAAATTTAAATTTAGAAATTTGACTCCTCTAACTTTGCTTTTCTTTTTCAAGATTCTTTTGGCTATTTTAGGCCCCTTGGATTTTCACATGCACATTAGGATCAGTTTGTTGATTTCTGGGAAAGATCCACCTGGGATTTTAATAGGAATTAACACTGAGTCTGTAGATTTATTTGGACACTATTGCCGTCTTATCAATATTAAGTCTTCCAATCATTAACATGAGTTGCTTTTCCATCTTTTTTATTTTAATTTCTTTCAATGATGTTTTTTAGTTTTTCATGTACAAGTTTTAAGATTATAAACTTTTGCTAAAATTATTTCTAAGTTAATCTTCCTGTCATAATTTCTATTATTTTAAATGCTATCATAAATGAAATTGCTTCTGAATTTTAGTTTTTGATTATTTTATTGCTACTATATAGAAAATGCAACTGATATTTTAGTTTGTACCCTGCAACCTGGTTGAATGTTTTCTTATAATTCTATTAGTTTTTAGTAAATTTCTCAAGGTTTTGTATATATAAGAATATATCATCTGAAAATTGAGATGGCTTTACTTGTTTTCCAATCTGGATGATCTCCCTCTCTTTCTATATTTTATTTTTTTTTAATTAAAATAATTTTCCTAATTACCCTGAGTGAATTTTCAATACAGTGCTGAATAGAGGGGCAAGAATAGACCATCTTATCTTGCTCCTAGTATTAGAGGGTAAACTTTCATTTTATTTTATTTATTATTTTTTAATATAAATTTATGTATTTTAATTGGAGGTTAATTACTTAACAATATTGTATTGGTTCTGCCATACATCAACATGAATCCACCACACGTATACATGTGCTCCCCATCCTGAACCCACCTCCCTCCCCGTACCATCCCTCTGGGTCATCTCAGTGCACCAGCTCAAAGAAGCATCCTGTATCCTGCATTAAACCTGGACTGGCAATTCATTTCATATATGATATTATACATGTTTCAATGCCATTCTCCCAAATCATCCCACCCTCTCCCTCTCCCACATAGTCCAAAAGACTGTTCTATACATCTGTGTCTCTTTTGCTGTCTCACATACAGGGTTATCATTACCATCTTTCTAAATTCCATATATATGCATTAGTATACTGTATTGGTGTTTTTCTTTCTGGCTTACTTCACTCTGTATAATAGGCTCCAGTTTCATCATGGCTAAGAAAGGTATAGCTTTGTTGTATTCTGTTTTGTTTTTGTTTTGTTTTTTCAATAGAATGATTTTTTTTTAATCAGTTTGAGGAAATATCCCTAGTCTGCTGAATATTTTAATAATGAAATTGTTTTGGATTTTTTCAAATAAACCTGTAACAGCCATATCAAATAAATGACTTATTATAATAAGGGAAACAATACATCTGAAGAGCTATAGGTTGTCTCACTCCTGTCCTAAAAGACAAAGAAAGGTAGTTATAAGAGGATTTTTAGGAATGTACAGAGTTTATGCAAAATTTAAGTAATGCTTTGTTAGGCTTAAAGTAAAACACATGTGTACTCTGTTTAGAGTTCAATATCAGATCTGAATTGTGAACTGGACCCAGAATCCTGTTTCTCTGGAAACTACATAGTTAAGGCAGACATGAAATGTTGTGTATAGAAGCTTTTTATCTGAAGCTCTGTACCTAGGTTGGAAATCAAGCCTGCTTTTCTGTATCTGTAGATGCTCCAGACAAGACTGAGAAGTTTCATACTACTAAAGTCACTTCCACCAACAAACTTTCTACTATTCTTTGGCTTTAGAAGATAAGTCAGACAAAAAGAGAATGCTATTCTTTCAACAAGGGAGGCCTTTACAGTATGGCCTTGGGATAAATATTTTCCTGTTACTTTGCGACAGGATTTATCTGTGAACGTTATTCCAGCCAGATGACTAGCAATGTTTTGTCCACATGGCTCCCTCCCGAGACATACATCACTGCCTTTCCCATTTAGACTCTTATCCTGACTTCACAATGCAGTACAGGAGAGAGGAGCTCTTGTCTCTTCTTTAATGGTGATGAGATAGAGGTGTGTTCTCTATGCAGTCCTTGACCAGCTGCCAAAATAGCACTATAATTGTTATTTTCTTAATTACGCATATTCTATATCTTTGAGTCTCAACTCTGTAGTCTACATCCTTAAAGTAACTCTATATTGATTTACTCTGTTCAATATTTCAGGAATGGTTGATTGAATAGATAGACATTTTGCTTTAGGTTTCAAACTACATAATTATCTGCCAATGAATGATGTAAAGTACTTATTTTACCAATTCAACTGATTCAGGAACTTTAGCTTCATACACACACACACACACAACACATACATGTATCAAATGATACCCACATTGTATTCATTTCAGTTCAGTTCAGCTGTCAGTCATGTACGATGTTTGAAACCCCACGGACTGCAGCATGCCAGGTTTCCCTGTCCATCACCAACTTCCGGACCTTACTCAAACTCGTGTCCATTGAGTTGGTGATGCCATCCATCTATCTCATCCTCTGTCGTCCTCTTCTCCTCCTGCCTTCAATCTTTCCCAGCATCAGGGTCCTTTCCAATGAGTCAGTTCTTTGCATCAGGTGGCCAAAGGTTTGGAGTTTCAGCTTCAGCATCAGTCCTTCCAATGAATATTCAGGACTGATTACCTTTAGGAAGGACTGGTTGGATCTCCTTCCTGTCCAAGATACTCCCAAGAGTTTTCTCTAACACCACAGTTCAAAATCATCAATCCTTCTGTGCTCAGTTTTCTTTACAGTCCAACACTCACATCCATGCATGACTACTGGAAAACCCATAGCTTTGATTAGATGGACCTTTGTTGGCAAAGTAATGTCTCTGCTTTTTAATGTTTGTCTAGTTTGGTCATAACGTTTTTAAAATTTAAATTTATTTATTTTAATTGGAGGCTAATTACTTTACATTATTGTATTGGTTTTGCCATACATCAACATGAATCCACCACGGGTATACACGTGTTCCCCATCCTGAACCCCCCTCCCACCGCCCTCCCTGTGCCATCCCTCTGGCTCATCCCAGTGCACCAGTCCCAAGCATCCTGTATTGAACCTGGACTGGCAATTCGTTTCTTATATGATATTATACATGTTTCAGTGTCATTCTCCCAAATCATCCCACCCTCTCCTTCTCCCACAGAGTCCAAAAGACTGTTCTATACATCAGTGTCTCTTTTGCTGTCTTGCATACAGGGTTATCATTACCATCTTTCTAAATTCCATATATATGCGTTAGTATACTGTATTGGTATTTTACTTTCTGGCTTACTTCACTCTGTATGATAGGCTCCAGTTTCATCCACCTCATTAGAACTGATTCAAATGTATTCTTTTTAATTGCTGAGTAATACTCCATTGTGTATATGTACCACTGCTTTCTTATCCATTCCTCTGCTGATGGGCATCTAGGTTGCTTCCATGTCCTGGCTATTATAAACAGTGCTGCGATGAACATTGGGGTACACGTGTCTCTTTCCCTTCTGGTTTCCTCAGTGTGTATGCCCAGCAGTGGGATTGCTGGATCATAAGGCAGTTCTATTTCCAGTTTTTTAAGGAATCTCCACACTGTTCTCCATAGTGGCTGTACTAGTTTGCATTCCCACCAACTGTGTAAGAGGGATCCCTTTTCTCCACACCCTCTCCAGCATTTATTGCTTGTAGACTTTTGGATTACAGTCATTCTGACTGGCGTGAAATGGTACATCATTGTGGTTTTGATTTGTATTTCTCTAAAATAATAGCAAATGAAGCAACTGACAAAAATAAAACTAATAACTAAACAAAAATATAACAACAACTAATCTCAAAAATATACAAGCAACTCCTGCAGCTCAATTCCAGAAAAATAAACGACCCAATCAAAAAATGGGCCAAAGAACTAAATAGACATTTCTCCAAAGAAGACATACAGATGGCTAACAAACACATGAAAAGATGCTCAACATCACTCATTATCAGAGAAATGCAAATCAAAACCACAATGGTCATAACTTTTGTTCCAAGGAGCAAATGTCTTTTAATTTCATGGCTGCTGTCACCATCTCCAGTAGTTTTGGAGCCCAAGAAAATAAAGTCTGTCACTCTTTCCATTGTTTCCCCATCCGTTTGCCATGAAGTGATGGGACCAGATGCCATGATCTTAGTTTTCTGAATGTTGAGCTTTAAGCCAACTTTTTCACTCTCCTCTTTCACTTTCATCAAGAGACTCTTTAATTCTTCTTCACTTACTGCCATAAGAGTGGTGTCATCTGCATATCTGAGGTTATTGATATTTCTCCCTGCAATCTTGATTCCAGCTTGTGCTTCATCTAGCACAGCATTTCTCATGATGTACTCTGCATATAAGTTAAATAAGCAGGGTGACAATATACAGCCTTAATGTAGTCCTTTCCCTATTTGGAACCAGTATGTTGTTCCATGTCCAGTTCTAACTGTTGCTTCTTGACCTGCATACAGTTTCTCAGGAGGCAGGTCAGGTGGTCTGGTATTCCCATCTTTTTAAGAATTTCCCACAATTTGTTATGATCTACACAGTCAAAGGCTTTGGCCTAGTCAATAAAGCAGAAGTAAATGCTTTTCTTGAACTCTCTTGCTTCTTTGATGATTCACCGGACGTTGGCAATTTGATCTCTGGTTCCTCTGCCTTTTCTAAATCCAGCTTGAACATCCTGAAGTTCACGGTTCACATACTGTTGAAGCCTAGCTTGGAGAATTTTGAGTATTACTTAGGATGTAAGATGAGAGCAATTGTGCAGTAGATTGAGCATTTTTTGGCATTGCATTTGTTTGTGACTGGAATGAAAACTGATCTTTTCCAGTCCTGTGGCCATGGAGGAGTTCTCCAAATTTACTGGCATGTTAAGTACAGCACTTTCAAAGCATCATCTTTTAGGATTTGAAATAGCTCAACTGGAAATCCATCACCTCCACTAGCTTTGTTCATAGAGAAGCTTCTTAAGGCCCACTTGACTACACATTCCAGGATGTCTGGCTCTAGCTGAATGATCACACCATTGTAATTATCTGGGTTGTGAAGATCTTTTTTTGTACAGTTCTTCTGTGTATTCTTGCCACCTCTTCTGAATATCTTCTGCTTCTGTTAGGTCCATACCATTTCTGTCCTTTACTGTGCCCATCTTTGCATGAAATTTTCCCTTGGAATATAATTTTCTTGAAGAGGTCTGTAGTCTTTCCCATTCTATTGTTTTCCCCTATTTCTTTACATTGTTCACAGAGGAAGGCTTTCTTATCTCTCCTTGCTATTCTTTGGAACTCTGCATTCAAATGTGTATATCTTTCCTTTTCTCCTTTGCCTTTTGCTTCTCTTCTTTTTCACAGCTATTTGTAAGGCATCCTTAGAGAACCATTTTGCCTCTTTGAATTTCTTTTTTTGGGGGTGGTCTTGATCAATGCCTTCATACAATGTCAGGAACCTCCTTCCATAGTTCTTTAGGCACTCTGTCTATCAGATCTAATCACTTGAATCTATTTGTCACTTCCACTGTATAATCGTAAGGGACTTGATTTAGGTCATACCTGACTGGTCTGATGGTCTTTCCAATAGATGTTAACATCTTTTATGTTATCTCAAGTAAGATTTTTTCGTGATTTTCAATTTAATATTCTCATGGATAATATACATATATGCTGCTGCTGCTAAGTCGCTTCAGTCGTGTCCAACTCTGTGCGACCCATAGATGGGAGCCCACCAGGCTCCCCCATCCCTGGGATTCTCCAGGCAAGAACACTGGAGTGGGTTGCCATTCCCTCCTCCAATGCATGAAAGTGAAAAGTGAAAGTGAAGTCACTCAGTCATGTCTGACTCAGCGACCCCATGGACTGCAGCCTACCAGGCTCCTCTGTCCATGGGATTTTCCAGGCAAGAGTACTGGAGTGGGGTGCCATTGCCTTCTCCAATATACATATATATATATATATATACACATATATATGTATGTATAAAAATATACATACTCATGCACACACACGCACATGCACACACACACGCACACACATATAGGGCTTTACCACTGAGTGGTAAAGAATTAGCTTGCAATGTAGGAGACTTGCAGGAGATGTAGGTTTGATCCCTGGGTTGAGAAGATCCCCTGAGGAAGGAAATGGCGACCTACTCCAGTATTCTTGGCTAGAAATTCCCATGGACAGATAAACCAGGCAGGCTACAGTCCATGGGGTTGCAAAGAGTCAGACATGACGGAGGAACAAACAACAACAATACATTTTCAGATGTTTTCCCTTATGGGTTATTATAAAATATTAAATATAGTTCCCTGTTCTATACAGTAGGTCTTTGTAGGTGTTCTAATTGATATATAGTGGTGTGTGGTTTATGTCTTTATTTGACTACTTACTAATGACAAATATAATTTTTGTAGGGAGTCAAATATTTTTCTAAGTAACAAATATTTTAAAGTGTGGCACCAGATATGATTAAGTGTACTGTCAGGTTGTCATATATTGCAAACAATAAAGCAAAAGATATTGTACCTGGACAGTGAGATATATTACACACTCTAGTAACCCTGGAATTATATCAGCTATAGAAAAGAACATCTGCTTCATCTCAATGGTAATACCAAGTGGTTTCCTCCTAATTTGGCAAGAAAAAGTGTCCATGAAGAAGATCCATCAAAGTCAGTAGAAGGGAAAGATAGAGAATGAGGATGGATTAATGATTCTGATTTGCTTGGATTTTTTTTTCAAAGCTATGCCACCCCTCATTCTATTTGCAGGTGATAGAGTGGAATGTTGTTTGTAATACTAATAGAGTTAGCTTCATTTCTGAAGTGATATGAAAGTACTAAAAATACAGTGGAATAGATGGTTTATTAATTAATAATCAAAATACTGTTAAACATTATCAACCTCCCAGCTAGTCACCTCAAATAGGAATACATATCATTCATATAAGCAAAGCTTAACAGATGTTATTATGATTGTGTTTTACAATTTTTCTTCCATCATCTTTGACCTAGGTTTCCATACTAATCATCCACATTAATTTCTTATAAGTGGTTTTGTTGACTGTGTGATAGGTTATTCATTGTAAATTACTGCTGATACAATTCACCCAGAGTCAGACAAGTTGAAACTAATGAATCATTTGTTTGGTTCCAGCTTGAGGTACACTGAGGATAAGCGATAGCTGCTATAAATCCATCTCTAAATAGTGCCGCTGACAGATACAGGCTTATGGAAGCACACGCATCTGTGATAAAAATCTTGCTTCAATACTTTTAGTTCTGTGAACATAGATTTCTGTTTTCTTCTTAGGGGAAGAATAACAATAAAACTAATATCACAGGGTAGATTTACACATAAAGGGATATATGCAAAACAATTACACAATTCCTAACTGGAAGACAGTGCCCCATAAGTGGCAGATATTAATTCTATTGTTAGTGGACTTTTTGTTTCATGTAGGAAAAGAATCAAGTAACAGAATTTTAATGGCATTATGAAATCTAGTTTGAAAGGCTTTAATATTGTTTTTCTCTCCCTCTAAATCCTTTTGACCATCAAAGTAAACATTTACCCATCTCAAATCTAAAAACAGCCCTTTTCATCCATATATTCTCAGAAAAGCCAAATAATTCTTTTCAGATTCCTTAAGAGAAAAGCTATAAAAAGACTCTGCCTGTTATAATGTTAATTTCTTAGCATGACTACCAAAATTAAATGTATATGTATTCTCTCTTAAATATGCTAAGAATACTAACTCTGAGAAAAACAATAATGAAAAACTTAATAATTTGGTTATATCAGAGAAGGCAATGGCACCCCACTCCAGTACTCTTGCCTGGAAAATCCCGTGGGTGGAGGAGACTGGTAAGCTGCAGTCCTTGGGTCGCAATGAGTCGGACACGACTGAGCGACTTCACTTTCACTTTTAATTTTCATGCATTGGAGAAGGAAATGGCAACCCAGTCCAGTGTTCTTGCCTGGAGAATCCCAGGGATGAGGGAGCCTTGTGGGCTGCCGTCTATGGGGTTGCACAGAATTGGACACGACTGAAGCGACTTAGCAGCAGCAGCAGCAGCAAAGGTATATTCAAACACTTCTATGAAAAGTAAAACAACCACCCTACATTATCCTGTGATTAGGAAAGCAATTTTAAAAAATAATTACTCTTGTTTCTCATATTGTCACGTTTAAGTATTAGACTATGTGTACTATCATTTATCTTTTTCTGCCTATATGAAAGCATGCTTTAGCTGGCAATTAACTTTATTTTCTTTGGTTTTTACATCACATTAGTTGAATAGGATAAAAAAATATATTGCATTAACTTACTAAAACATTCTCTACCACTGCTCGATAATCACAAGTATAGAATTGGATTTTGTTTTTTTGATACTTCATTGTAGCTTTTGATATTGTTTTTCCTTGATGTCTCCAAATATGGTATCAAGAGAAAACTCATTATTATTGCATGTTAATAGTATCTCTGACATATGATTTTCAAAAGCATCATTAAATTGTTGCAAAAAATTGATTATTAAGACATGAAAATAAAAGACAACCACCAGATTCCTAAATAAAAGACAATTACTTAATTAAGGTTTTGTGTTTTTTTTTTGATGAGGGTATTCAATCTTTAACATCATGTTTTTGTATAAACTTCTCTATGAGCAGTTCATAACTTAGATTTACTGTGTGTAATCAGCTGTCGTAGGCATCATGATTATGATATCTTTATTTTGGAGCATTTGTGAAGAAATGACTGATAAGATAACACAGATATAGTTTATATTTTGCTTCCCAGGTGATGCGAGTGGTAAAGAACCTGCCTGCCATTGCAGGGGACATAAGAGGAGTAGATTCAATCCCCAGGTCGGGAAGATCCCCTGGAGGAGGGCACAGAAACCCGCTCCAGTTTTCTTGCCTGGAGAATCCCATAGACAGAGGAGCCTGGAGGGCTATGGTCCATGGGTTCGCAAAGAGTTAGACACGACTGAAGCCACTTAGCACACACACAGCACACACACACACAGACACGCTCGCGCACGCACATAGTGTATATTGTACATGCTCTTTTCTGTTCAGAAACCAAAATTTTTGCAGATAAAAGTGTAAATTTATTCTTTTTCTTTTCCCCATCAGATGTGGGTTCTGTTGAGGGCCTTGCCTATCACAGAGCCTGGGACACCCTGTACTGGACCAGCTCGACTACCTCATCCATCACCAGGCACACAGTGGACCAGACTCGGCCAGGAGCATTTGACAGGGAAGCGGTCATTGCCATGTCGGAAGATGACCATCCTCATGTGCTAGCCCTCGATGAGTGCCAAAAGTAAGAAATTTCTATTTCTTTAATATAAGTCAAAACCTTATAATTAGCTTTAAAAATAAATATTTCGTCTGAAGTTCTCTTTTCATAATTCATAAAATTATTGTTTATGAGAGCATTGGAAATGTGAATGATTGAAACCTGGACTCTTTAAAGGCTAGGCATCATTTCTATGAGAGGTCAGTAAAAGCAAAATTAAAGGATGAAAGGGAAAATAGAGTCAATACTGTGATAGAATAAGTATATGAAAAAGACATTAATGCATCACTGATTGAAATGATAAATTTGAAAAAGAAAAAAGACTATTAAAAAGCATTAAAACCTAAAAGGTGTTTCTATAATTCAATTAAGTAATTTTAACAACTGGAGATCACTCCAATTGAAATCAGAGGAAGTAAAAATAAACCTTTGTGTGCAGCTTTATTTTCAACATTAGATACCTGACAATAGTCAAGTGATCTACATTGGTATGATACATTGTGTAAGCATTTATAATACTTATGAAGAATTCATAGCAAGAAAAATTGCTCAGGCTATAATATAAAATGTATAAAAAAACAAATTATAAAAAAAGTCATGTTTTGGATGATGCTATTAAGAAAGAATTATATGAAAACTGAAGAACAAAGGTTAGGTTAAGTAGAAGACAAATATGCCTATAGAGTTGCACTCTTTTACAATATGATAGGAATATTTGCTAACTACTAGAAAATCTTTTTATTCTTAAATGAAACAAGGGCACAGACATCAATCTGGTTTCACTGAGCAGAAATAGAAAACTTATTTCAGGTGTGTTGAATAAAAATGGAAGAATAAAAAACACTGGCCCTGATCACCTAAGAGATGAAAAGACTATACGAATTACTATCTTATAGAACTAGAGATGAGAATTGACTTACTTAGTTAAACATACTTAACTTGAAAATTAAAACTCTAAAGGTTGAGAGATGCAGGTGAAAACGAGGTTGCCTGCTTACACAGGTTTGGTTACTTAGCTGAGATGGACACAGGCCTTCAGATATGTAGGCAGAGCTGGTTCTGCTTTTACCACTGCCGTATCACTGTACAGTTGGTTGTTGCGTCAGCTACATTGATCCTAAGAGTCCACCCGAAGAATCTTAGGACAATAATAATTACCCTAAAGTTTATCAAAGGAATCTATAAGACAATTTTCAAACAAACATGAGGGAGGTCACTGATGATATTATACATGATTAACTTTAAGTGATAAATGCTTTACCCTATAATTACTTCTTACAGAGGCTAAAATTATACTTTCCTCTTGCATTAGATAAAGTGAAAATTATAATTAAACACACCAAAATATTTTAATTGGAAAATTATATGTAATTAATGTTTAAAGTAGAAAAATATTTTATCATTAAGCATATTAATGACATCTATGAGTCACTTTTATATGTCTGTTGATTAACAGAAATCTTCAAATCAATTTCTAGATGAAGGACTACTTGAGTTCAAAACTTGACTCAATAACTATAGTACTCAAGCTCTCTGGCCTCTTTTTTCTCATCTTTGAAATGAAACGTGAAATTAAAGGAGTAATAATTCCTTGGAAATTCTATAATTCTAAAGCTCACAATCTATAAAATTATTGAAAATAAATTGTTTGTTTACTATCTCATATTATTTGCATAACTTTTTAACTAATTTTTTTTTAAAAAGTCACAGGATATGGTTAAAACTATTCCATGATTTAAGAAAGTGGAATGTCATGTGTTTTTTATTTTTCATAAATTTACTGATTCATAGTACAAACTACTTTCACATTTAAGAGTCACATGACTGAGCAAATGTACAACAACAGCAACAATCCTTAGAACACTTTAACGTTCCATAGAATAGATTAAAATGCTTTGAAGTATTTTAATAAAGAGCATAGAGGACCCAGTTTTCCTTAATTTGTGGCAGTTATTTTTTAGATTAGATAGAAGAAGTTCAGTTTAGTTCAGTTGCTCAGTTGTGTCCGAATATTTGTGACCCCACGGACTGCGGCATGTCAGGCCTCCCTATCCATCACCAACTTCTGGAGTTTACTCAAACACATGCCCATTGAGTCGGTGATACCATCCAACCATTTCATCCTCTGTCGTCCCCTTCTCCTCCTGCCTTCAATCTTTCCCAGCATCAGGGTCTTTTCTAATGAGTCAGTTCTTCATATCAGATGACCAAAGTATTGGAGTTTCAGCTTCAGCACCAGTCCTTCCCATGAATATTCAGGACTGATTTCCTTTAGAATGGAATGGTTGGATCGCCTTGCAGTCCAAGGGACTCTCAAGAGTTTTCTCCAACACCACAGTTCAAAAGCATAAATTTTTAGGCACTCAGCTTTCTTTAAAGTCCAACTCTCACATCCATACATGACTACTGGAAAAACCATAGCCTTGACTAGATGGACCTTTGTTGGCAAAGTAATGTCTCTGCTTATTAACATGCTATCTAGGTTGATCATATCTTTTCTTCCAAGAAGTAAGGGTCTTTTAATTTCATGGCTTCAGTCACCATCTGCGGTGATTTTGGAGCCCCCTAAAATAAAGTCTGTCACTGTTTCAACTTTTTCCCCACTGATTTGCCATGAAGTGATGGGACAAGATATCATGATCTTAGTTTTCTGAACTAAGGAATCAGCGAACTAAAATGGACTGGAATAGTGAATTTAACTCAGATGATCATTATAGCTACTACTGTGGGCAGGAATCCCTTAGAAGAAATGGAGTAACGATTATATTCAACAAAAACATCCAAAATGCACTACTTTGATGCAATCTCAAAAATGACAAAATAATCTCTGTTTGTTTCCAAGGCAAACCATTCAATATCACAGTAATCCAAGTCTATGACCCGACCACTAATGCTGAAGAAGCTGAAGTTGAATGGTTCTATGAAGACCTACAAGACCTTCTAGAACTAACAGCCAAAAAGATGTCTTGTTCATTACAGAGGACCGGAATACAAAAAGTAGAAAGTCAAGTATTTCCCGGAGTAACAGGCAAATTTGGCCTTGGGGTAAAGAATGAAGCAGGGGAAAGGCTAATAGAGTTTTGCCTAGAAAACATATTGGTCATAGCAAATACCCTCTTCCAACAACACAAGAGAAGACTCTACATATGATCATTACCAGATAGTCAATACAGAAATCAGATTGATTATATTTGTTGAAGCCAAAGATGCAGAAGCTATATACAGTCAGCAAAAATAAGACCGGGAGCTGACTATGGCTCAAATCATGATCGCTTTTTGCCAAATTCAGACTTAAATTGAAGAAAGTAGTGAAAACCACTAGACCGTTCAGGTATGACCTAGATCAAATCCCTTACCATTATACAGTGGAAATGACAAATAGATTCAAGGGATTAGATCTGATAGACAGAGTCCCTGAACAGCTGTCGATGGAGGTCCCTGACATTGTACAGAAGGCAGGGATCAATACCATCCCAAGAAGAAGAAATGCAAAAAGGCAAAATGGTTGTCTGAGGAGGCCTTACAAATAGCTGTGAAAATAAGAGAAGTGAAAATAAAAGGAGAAAAAACAAAACATACTCATTTGAATGCAGAGTTCCAAAGAATAGCAAGGATAGATAAGAAAGCCTCCTTCTGTGATCAATGTAAAGAAATAGAGGAAAACAACAGAATGGGAAAGACTAGAGATCTCTTCAAGAAAATTAGAGATACCAAGGGAAAATTTCATGCATGATCGGCACAGTAAAGGACAGAAATGGTATGGACCTAAGAGAAGCAGAAGATATTAAGAAGAGCTTGCAAAAATACACAGAAGAACTATACAAAAAAAGATCTTCATGACCCAGATAATCACAATGGTGTGATCACTCACCTAGAGCTGGACATGCTGGAATGTTAAGTCAGGTGGGCCTTAGGAAGCATCACTACGAAGAAAGCTAGTGGAGGTGATGGAATTCCAGTTGAGCTATTTCAAATCCTAAAAGATGATGCTGTGAAAGTGCTGCACTCAACATGCTAGCAAATTTGGAGAACTTGGCAGTGGCCACAGGCCTAGAGAAGGTCAGCTTTCATCCCAATGATAAAGAATCGAAATGCCAAAAAATGCTCAAACTATTGCACACTTGCACTCATCTCACATTGTAAAGTAATGCTCAAAATTCTCCATGCCAGGCTTCAACAATACATGAACCATGAATTTCCAGATGTTCAAGCTGAATTTAGAAACAGCAGAGGAACCAGAGATCAAATTACCAACATCTGTTGAATTATCAAAAAAGCAAGAGAATTCCAGAAAAGCATCTACTTCTGCTTTATTGACTATGCCAAAGCTTTTGACTGTGTGGATCATAACAAATTATGGGAAATTTTTAAAGAGATGGGAATACCAGATCACCTGACCTGCCTCCTGAGACATCTGTATGCAAGTCAAGAAGCAACAGTTAGAACTGGCATGGAACAACAGGTTGGTTCCAAATAGGGAAAGGAGTACGTCAAGCCTGTATATTGTCACCCTGCTGATTTAAGTTATATGCAGAGTACATCATGAGAAATGCTAGGCTGAATGAAGCACTAGCTGGAATCAAGATTGCTGGGAGAAATATCAGTAACCTCAGATATGCAAATGACACCATCCTTATGGCAGAAAGTGAAGAAGAACTAAAAAGCCTCTTGATGAAAGTGAAAGAGGAGAGTGAAAAAGTTGGCTTAAAACTCAACATTCAGAAAACTAAGAAAGAAGAAAAGTTTTTCTTTTTGTAAAGTTGTGTATTGTCCAATAATACCCAAAATTAAAGGTTGAATAATTAGTTTGGCTATTACCTTGTCTTTACAGGATATACATAGGGATGATACATGCTATCTTGTTATAAATATGAAATATTTTCAAATAGCTTCTGTTTGTAAATATTTATTAAACATACTTTCTAAAAATGTAAAGTGGCCTGCCTGTCTCTCTCTTTCCCATCTTCTTTTCTCCCTTCCTCCTTTTCTTCCTGGCTTCTCCCCCACCCTCCCTTCCTTCCTTCCTCCCTTCCTTCCTTCTTTCCTCTCTCTTTCCTTCTCTTCCTGATGCCTTCCATTCTTGCCTGCCTTCCTTCAGTTCAAAAACTGATCTTCAAATAAACTCTTAGGTATAGTCTTAAAGGGAGAGAAAGAAGAGCTGATGAAATAAAATAGGCCTTGGAGACTAGCACCCTACAGCCTCTCTGCTCTTCCGGTAACCTTTAAGTGCCAAGAGAATCCTTGGCCTTCCTCAGAGAATAGTTTGACAAATACTGATTTAAAATATTCTGTTAAGACTGTAAGTAACAAATCTTACCTTTAAGGATTGAGAGTAAACCCCTGTAATTCTAGTAACAGCATTATAATATACAGAAAAATCACCCTGACAGAGGAGGGAGAAAAAAGCCATTAAAGAAATACAGGAGTTTACTAATTGTGTCTTTCTAAAACATATACAGAGAGGAATCCAGAATTAAAAAAAAAAAAAACCTAGGACTACCCTGGTGGCTCAGTGGTAAAGAATCTACCTGCCAGTGCAGGAGACACAGGTTCAATCCCTGGTCTTGGATTTCTATAAAGCAACCAAGCCTGTGTGCCACAACTACTGAGCCAGTGCTTCAGAGCCTGAGCCACAACTATTGAGCCCATGTGCTGAACCCCGGAGGCCCAGGTTCTCTAAAGCCAGTGTCCATGACCAGACAAGCCACCAAAGTAAGAAGCCCATGCAATACAACGAGAGAGTAGCCCCTACTCACCACAACTAGAGAAAAAGGCTGTGCAGCAACGAAGACCCAGCCCAGCCAGTATACAAATATTAAAAAAAGAAAATCCAGAAAGAGAGAGCGATTTTTACTTTTACCAACTGAAGAAGAGAAATATTGCTAGGTTAAGAATGATATTCAAAATTATAACACAGGATTTCCTGAAACATGATAATAATAAATCAGAGTATATTTGCAGTTCATAGGAAATTTAAGATAACTATTTTTCTTTGATTCAAATAAATCTTTACTGTGTATCAAACTGATTCAATTGAATTAAATTGCTATTTGAGAGATAATTATTTTTCAAAAATAGTTTCCAGGTCATTTAAGAAACTGGAAAAATATGCAAATATAATATACATATCTCTCCTTATTATTAGACTTCCTCAAGGGTCAGAAACTATGAGACAATTTTGCTTTATTTTAAATAGTTTGACATTGCCATGTTTCTTCTAATATTGTTAACGACTGATAAAAAATTTAACCTATTATCACAATTTTCATTTTAATTAGTTTAATGTTTTGGACCAACTGGAATGAACAGCATCCAAGTATCATGAGATCAACTCTTACTGGGAAAAATGCTCAAGTGGTGGTCAGTACAGACATACTCACTCCAAATGGACTCACCATTGATCACCGTGCAGAGAAGCTGTATTTCTCAGACGGCAGCCTAGGAAAAATTGAAAGATGTGAATATGATGGATCCCAGAGACATGTAAGTAAACTTAGAATTTCCTGATTATAGATTTGAAAAATGATACATTTGAAATATATGTGCTTTATACTTGCTAAAGTATGCATGTTAAGAGGTTTTAAAATGGCTAATTATTTGAACCAACCAAATTGGATAATCTATTCAGTGAAAAGTGAAACTGCTGATAATATTTTGAAAATTTTAAGTGCATTCACTACCACAGAGACAGTCCAAATTGTAAAATTTCTTCTGGAGAGATAATAACTGATTTTCTTATAGTTATTAATTGAACTGGTATTGTTAGAGTGATTTGTATAAACTTCATTGTTATTTATAATTTTTTAATTATGAAATGAAATTGATTAGTTGTCTTAGGATAAAAGAACATTGCAAAATAATGAAATTATCTTCTGTATTTGGGCCCTCAAACCAACCTCAGAAGCTTTGAAGAGAGAAGAATGGAATTTTCTTCATTGTCAGGCTCATTCTCAGTCACTTTTTTCTGAAATCCAAGTAAATATTAATGGGAGAATCTTTATGCTGCCACTGGAGAACACTTACAGAAGATATTTAGAGCGTGTAGGATGGTGAAAGTTCAGTGCCATTACCTTATATTATGAAGACAGTAGCCCTTGGCAACTGAAAAAATGAGTTCAGAAGGGTAGATCTGGGTGTACCGGGAGGAATCTACCACAGCATCTCTGCACCATGCACCAGCACATGCTTGAATGACAAAATGATCCTGAGGCTCTTTGCTTTTTCTTGAAGGGCCGGATAGTAAATATTTGGAGCTTCATGGACCATATTGTCTCTTATCACAACTACAGTGCCTTATACTGAATATGTAATGAATAGCTGTGAGGAATTGATGCTTTTGAACTGTGGTGTTGGAGAAGACTCTTGAGAGTCCCTTGGACTGCAAGGAGATCCAACCAGTCCATTCTGAAGGAGATCAGCCCTGGGATTTCTTTGGAAGGAATGATGCTAAAGCTGATACTCCAGTACTTTGGCCACCTCATGCGAAGAGTTGACTCATTGGAAAAGACTCTGATGCTGGGAGGGATTGGGGGCAGGAGGAGAAGGGCATGACAGAGGATGAGATGGTTGGATGGCATCACTGAGTCTATGGACGTGAGTCTGAGTGAACTCCGGGAGTTGGTGATGGACAGGGAGGCCTGGTGTGGTGTGATTCATGGGGTCGCAAAGAGTCGAACATGACTGAGCGACTGATCTGAATATATAGATATATACGTACAGATATATTTTCAATTGAATTAAGCAGCATACTTAATGGTACAGATTAGGTTTAGCAAATATGGCCTGTTGTTTGGTTGCCTGTTTTTGTAAATAAAGTTTTATTGAAATACTGTCCCAGCTCAGTTCAGTTCAGTTCAGTCACTCAGTCATGTCTGACTCTTCGTGACCCCATGAATCGCAGCAGGCCAGGCCTCCCTGTCCATCACCAACTCCCAGAGTTCACTCAGACTCATGTCCATTGAGTCAGTGATGCCATCCAACCATCTCATCCTCTGTCATCCCCTTCTCCTCCTGCCCCCAATCCCTCCAGCATCAGAGTCTTTTCCAATGAGTCAACTCTTCGCATGAGGTGGCCAAAGTACTAGAGTTTCAGCTTTAGCATCATCCCTTCCAAAGAAATCCCAGGGCTGATCTCCTTCAGAATGGACTCGTTGGATCTCCTTGCAGTTCAAGGGACTCTCAAGAATCTTCTCCAACACCACAGTTCAAAAGCATCAATTCTTCAGCACTCAGCCTTCTTCACAGTCCAACTCTCACATCTATATATGACCCCTGGAAAAACCATAGCCTTGACTAACCGAACCTTTGTTGGCAAAGTAATGTCTCTGCTTTTAAATATGCTATCTAGGTTGATCATAACTTTCCTTCCAAGGAGTAAGCGTCTTTTAATTTCATGGCTGCAGTCACCATCTGTAGTGATTTTGGAGCCCAGAAAAATAAAGTCTGACACTGTTTCCACTGTTTCCCCATCTATTTCCCATGAAGTGATGGGACCAGATGCCATGATCTTCGTTTTCTGAAGGTTGAGCTTTAAGCCAACTTTTTCATTCTCCTCTTTCACTTTCATCAAGAGGCTTTTTAGTTCCTCTTCATTTTCTTCCATAAGGGTGAAGTCATCTGCATATCTGAGGTTTTTGATATTTCTCACGGCAATCTTGATTCCAGCTTGTGTTTCTTCCAGTCCAGCGTTTCTCATGATGTACACTGCATGTAAGTTAAATAAACAGGGTGACAATATATAGCCTTGACGAACTCCTTTTCCTATTTGGAACCAGTCTATTGTTCCATGTCCAGTTCTAACTGTTGCTTCCTGACCTGCATACAGATTTCTCAAGAGGCAGGTCAGGTGGTCTGGTATTCCCATCTCTTTCAGAATTTTCCAGTTTATTGTGATCCACACTGTCAAAGGCTTTGGCACAGTCAATAAAGCAGAAATAGATGTTTTTCTGGAACTCTCTGGCTTTTTCTATGATCCAGCGGATGTTGGCAATTTGATCTCTGGTTCCTCTGCCTTTTCTAAAACCAGCTTGAACATCAGGAAGTTCATGGTTCACATATTGCTGAAGCCTGGCTTGGAGAATT
>NW_011494902.1:9572684-9575822 GCF_000754665.1 Bison bison bison | reverse complement strand
TCTGCCTTTTCTAAAACCAGCTTGAACATCAGGAAGTTCATGGTTCACATATTGCTGAAGCCTGGCTTGGAGAATTTTGAGCATTACTTTACTAGCATGTGAGATGAGTGCAATTGTGCGGTAGTTTGAGCATTTTTTGGCATTGCCTTTCTTTGGGTTTGGAATGAAAACTGACCTTTTCCAGTCGTGTGTCCACTGCTGAGTTTTCCAAATTTGCTGGCATATTGCAGCACTTTCACAGCATCATCTTTCAGGATTTGGAATAGCTCAACTGGAATTCTATCACCTCCACTAGCTTTGTTCGTAGTGATACTTTCTAAGGCCCACTTGACTTCACATTCCAGGATGTCTGGCTCTAGGTGAGTGATCACACCATCGTGATTATCTGGGTCGCGAAGCTCTTTTTTGTACAGTTCTTCTATGTATTCTTGCCATCTCTTCTTAATATCTTCTGCTACTGTTTGGTCCATACCATTTCTGTTCTTTATATTATATAATACATATAGATCTATATCATATACATATATATTAAATATATATGCATTATATTATATAGACAAATATAAATATTTATCTGAAGACAACTAACTAAATGTATGTATATGTACATATTAACTTCCCTGGTGGCCCAGACAGTAAAGCGTCTGCCTACAATGCAGAAGACCTGGGGTTTGATTCCTGGGTCAGGAAGATCCCCTGGAGAAGGAAATGGCAGCCCACTCCAGTACTCTTGCCTGGAAAATCCCATGGACAGAGGATCCTGGTAGGCTACAGTTCATGGGGTCGCAAAGAGTCAGACACAACTGACAGACTTCACTTTACTTCACTTCACCTATAACATACATATATTGCCTATGAGTATATAAATAGATGTGTGTGTATGTGCATGTATAGGTGTGTAAGTCTCTTGAAGAAAGAAGTGCATTAAGTTCTAGTATAGGGACTTTGTTAGAGTAGCAGAGAGATAGGACAGTTGAATGCTTAAGGAACACTGAAATTATCAGCTAAAACCTAATGAGTTCAGTTTGTGCTAAAGGCAATCAGTTCAGTTCAGTCACTCTGTCATGTCCAACTTTTTGCGATCCCATGAACTGCAGCGTGGGGAACTGCAGCTTCCTTCACCAACTCCTGCAGTTTGCTCAAACTCATGTCCATAGTGTTGGTGATGCCAGAAGGCAATAATTCTGAAAAAAAAATTGAAGAATTCTATGCTTAAATCCTTGGTCTGACTTTTCCAACTAAAGGTTGTGTGTCTTTAGGCATATTACTTAGTCTTTATACATTTTTTTTTCTTTTTTTTTCTGATATGTAAATTTTCTTCCTAATTCTCAGGGTTATTATGAGAATATAATATAAAAGTTTGTCTCAGAATACATCAAAGAAATCCTAAATGAACTTAGTGGGTTAACGCTTTTGAAAAGATAGGTGAATTATTATCCCGAATATGGTATAATTTTCTATTATGGCCCAATACAGAAAATACTTCTATAACACCTCATCATAACTTTTAGTCTCCTTTCACTTATTTTTATATACCTAGTTTTCTTTTCCCCTCCTAAGTCTCTTATTATGTGTGGCAATTATAGCTACACTAGGTGGTCCAGCAATCCAATACTTCTAATCTAATTTAAAGAATTTTTTGGCCATTAAAAAATATGCATACGCATAGTTATGATTCCAACTTTCCATTTCTCATCTCTATCCAAACCAGAATAGTTTATGGCTGACTGTAGTAAAAAATAATGTACTGTATATTTATTTGTATTATATAAGTTGCTAAGAAAAGAAGAAAAAGAAAGTGAACTCGCTTAGTCGTGTCTGACTCTTTGCAACAGCATGGATTGTAGCCCACCAGGCTACTTCATCCAGTGGATTCTCAAGGCAAGAATACTGGAGCAGCTTGCCATTGAAGTTGCTGAGAGTATATTTTAAAGCTTTTACCAACAACAACAACAAAAAAAATTTTAACTATGTGAGGTGATAGATATATTAACTAACTTTATTATAGTAACCATTTGACAATGTATACATAAATCATTATGTTGTACACTTTAAACTTATATAATGTTATATATAAATTATATTTCAGTAAATCTGGACAAAAAGATTTCTGTCCATAAAGATGAAAACATTGAGAAGAGACCATTAAAGGATATGGGTTTATTCCTCCACAAGACATTGATCCATTTTGTCTCAAACTTAGAATTACATAATCCCTTTCCTCTACCTCTTCAACAAATAAGATTAACCATGAGAATTTCTGGGTGGGCCTGAAAATTGGAGGAAAAAACTATTTCAAAGTTTATTATCTTCTTACATGCATCTCACTATTTTACTGGTTATCCAGATTCTATCACCAGTGTTCATCATGGTTACCTTGAATTTACCACTAATCCATCCTTGTGATATCCACTGTTTCTTATATTTTAATCATGATTTTACAACTAGAGTTTTGTTATTTGTTCCTGAATTTCATTTCTAAGTTGACCTAAATCTCTGAATACTTACTACACTTTTGCCTATCTTTGTGACCACTCAGTTGTTTATGTAATTTATTACAAATATAACTATAGAATTTTGAGACTGAGAGTATAACTGAGGATCTGGGTCATCTCCTACTGTCTTTAGAAAAGTATAAATATGTAACTTGCCTTATGTTTCAAGATGTTAAAAAGGGATATTTCCTAAGGAAGAAAAAATTACAACTTATTCTGAAATAAAATTCTACAGATATGCTATAATATTTTAGAAGTCCTGGAAGCTTTAAAAATTCTTCTTTCATCTGATAATTGTTGAACAAGTAGACCAGTTTGTCTAATACACTATCCATTCACTTCTCAGTTTTATATTATTAATTGTATGTACAAAAGTGTGAACAATATCAATTATTAATTTGATTTGTACCTGTCCATTTTAGTTGAAGTCTTAGAAATCAAAGAGTATTTTTTGGTTGCAGATTTCTTTTTAAATCCTCACAGAAGCTAAGAGTTCCTTATTTGAAAAATGTGCATGTGACTAGTTCACTCATTCTAATTTTCAGTTCAGTACATCTCTCTGTGCCAGGCACTTCTATGCATATTTGTGTGTTTTTCCTACTGTGTCTGTTCTTCGTTCCTATATCACTTCCCTCAGGCAACA
>NW_011494902.1:9570710-9572584 GCF_000754665.1 Bison bison bison | reverse complement strand
TATATATATATATTCCCTGATGGGTCAGTGATAAAGAATCTGCCAGGAGACCTGGGTTCAATCCCTGCCAGGAGACCTGGGTTCAATCCCTGCCAGGAGACCTGGGTTCAATCCCTGAGTCAGGAGGATCCCCTGGAGAAGGAAATGGCAACCCACTCCAGTATTCCTGCCTAGAAAATCCCATGGACAGAAGAGCTTGGTGGGCTACAGTCCATGGCATTGCAGAAGCAGTCAGACATGAGTTAGTGATTCAACAATAACAATATACATACACTATATATATTTTAAATGGATCAGATAACTAGCATAATGGGGCTTCCCAGGTGGCGCTGGTGGTAAAGGACCCACCTACCAAAAGAAGGCATAAGAAACTTGGCTTCCATCGATCCCTGTGTCAGGAAGATCCCCTGGAGGAGGACATGACACTCACTCCAATAGTCTTGCCTGGGAAATCCATGGGCAGAGGAGCCTGGTAGGCTACAATCCATCAGGTTGCACAGAGTTGGATACGACTGAAGCATCTTAGCATGCACGCATGCAACCAACATAACGGATTTCATTTTTACATTTTAGAATGCATTATAGAAAGCACTGCAAAAATGTGTGATAATGTAAAATCATAGAGTCAAAAGTGTAATGTTTAGGAAGTAGAAAATATAGGAGGTTAAAATAGCCTATGAAAGACTATGCCAAGAAACGTAAGAAGAGATATAAAGCATTGTTCAATTTATGAAGTCAAATTGTGCTGAGACAATATAATATAAAGAAGTGACCAGAGAAACAATAATTTCAGAAAGAAACATTTCCTCCCATAGTTGTGTATTTCCTAGCTCTGAATAACACAAAAGTGAGTGGAGAGCAGTTACCAAAACAGAGATCAAATATCCCCAGGGGAGTTGACAGAGTGGAATTAACCTGCACATTACAACCTGAAATATTTGAGAGTACATCTTTTTTAATGAAAAGGAAGCAAGCAATCTATTAAGTTAATTGATAAAGTTTGGAAAGATGACTGTATATCTGGGCATTTTGAGTCTACAAACTCAGTACAGTGCCATTGCTGTCGCACAATATATTTAAAGAGCCTGTCTTCTCTTGAATCAACTGTGAGTGAGTGAAGCCGCTCAGTCGTGTCCAACTCTTTGCGACCCCATGGATTGTAGCCCATCAGGCTCCTCCGTCCATGGGATTCTCCAGGCAAGAATACTGGAGTGGGTTGCCATTTCCTTCTCCAGAAGCTATGGTTTAAACATAGTCTGATAGGCTTAATTCCTGCATTACAACTTAAAACCTTTAAATGCTCTTCTACATTCTTTAGAATGGAACACTCTGTGTAGCTTTACTCTTATCCAGGATTTTTTTTTTTTTTTTAGCATAGTGTGCCATGGGCTTAAGTGTTTGTAGTCAGTCCTCTCTGACTCTTTGCGACCCCCTGAATTGTGTAGCCTACCAGGCTCCTCCATTCATGAGATTTTCCAGCCAGGAATACTGGAGTGGGTTGACATTTCCTTCTCCAGGGCATCTTTCCAACCCAGGGATCAAACCCAGAGACCTGGGTCTCCCCTGTTGCAGGAAGATTCCTTACCATCTGAGCCACCAGAGAATCCAATCCAAGAGTTTGTAGGTATTCGAAAAAATACTGATAAGCTATTTACAGTCACTTAATTTATTATGAACAGTATGAAAAGACAAAATGATAGGATACTGAAAGGGGAATTACCCAGGTTGGTAGGTGCCCAATATGCTACTGGAGATCAGTGGAAAAATAACTCCAGAAAGAATGAAGGGATGGAGCCAAAGCAAAAACAATACCCAGTTGTGGATGTGACTGGTGATAGAAGCAAGGTCCAATGCTGTAAAGAGCAATATTGCAT
>NW_011494902.1:9569894-9570610 GCF_000754665.1 Bison bison bison | reverse complement strand
TTATGATTATACAGTGAAAGTGAGAAATAGATTTAAGGGACTAGATCTGATAGATAGAGTGCCTGATGAACTATGGACGGAGGTTGGTGACATTGTACAGGAGACAGGGATCAAGACCATCCTCAAGAAAAAGAAATGCAGAAAAGCAAATGGCTGTCTGAGGAGGCCTTAAAAATAGCTGTGAAAAGAAGAGAAGCGAAAAGCAAAGGAGAAAAGGAAAGATATAAGCATCTGAATGCAGAGTTCCAAAGAATACCAAGGAGAGATAAGAAAGCCTTCCTCAGTGATCAATGCAAAGAAATAGAGAAAAAAAAACAGAATGGGAAAGACTAGAGATGTCTTCAAGAAAATTAGAGATACCAAGGGAACATTTCATGCAAAGATGGGCTCGATAAAGGACAGAAATGGTATGGACCTCACCAAAGCAGAAGATATTAAGAAGAGGTGGCAAGAATACACAGAAGAACTGTACAAAAAAGAGCTTCGCGACCCAGATAATCACGATGGTGTGATCACTCATCTAGAGCCAGACATCTTGGAATGTGAAGTCAAGCGGGCCTTAAGAAGTATCAATAGGAACAAAGCTAGTGGAGGTGATGGAACAGTTGAGCTATTCCAAATCCTGAAAGATGATGCTGTGAAAGTGCTGCACTCAATATGCCAGCAAATTTGGAAAACTCAGCAGTGGCCACAGGACTGGAAAAATTCAGTTTTCA
>NW_011494902.1:9568967-9569794 GCF_000754665.1 Bison bison bison | reverse complement strand
GCCAAAGCAAAAACAATACCCAGTTGTGGATGTGACTGGTGATAGAAGCAAGGTCCAATGCTGTAAAGAGCAATATTGCATAGGAACCTGGAATGTCAGGTCCATGAATCAAGGCAAATTGGAAGTGGTCAAACAGGAGATGGCAAGAGTGAACGTCGACATTCTAGGAATCAGTGAACTAAAATGAACTGAAATGGGTAAATTTAACTCAGGTGACCATTATATCTACCACTGTGGGCAGGAATCCCTTAGAAGAAATGGAGTAGCCACAATGGTCAACAAAAGAGTCCAAAATGCAGTGCTTGGATGCAATCTCAAAAATGACAGAATGATCTCTGTTCGTTTCCAAAGCAAACCATTCAATATCATGGTAATCCAAGCCTATGCCCCAACCACTAACGCTGAAGAAGCTGAAGTTGAATGGTTCTATGAAGACCTACAAGACCTTTTAGAACTAACACCCAAAAAAGATGTCCTTTTCATTATAGGGGACTGGAATGCAAAAGTAGGAAGTCAAGAAACACCTGGAGTAACAGGCAAATTTAGCCTTGGAGTATGGAATGAAGCAGGGCAGAGGCTAATAGATTTTTGCCAAAAGAATGCACTGGTCATAGCAAATACCCTTTTCCAACAACACAAGAGAAGACTCTACACATGGACATCACCAGATGCTCAACACCGAAATCAGATTGATTATATTCTTTGCAGCCAAAGACGGAGAAGCTATATACAGGCAGCAGAAACAAGACCGGGAGCTGACTGTGGCTCAGATCATGAACTCCTTATTGCCAAATTCAGACTTAAATTGAAGAAAGTGGGGAAAACCA
>NW_011494902.1:9560067-9568867 GCF_000754665.1 Bison bison bison | reverse complement strand
TATTCCAAATCCTGAAAGATGATGCTGTGAAAGTGCTGCACTCAATATGCCAGCAAATTTGGAAAACTCAGCAGTGGCCACAGGACTGGAAAAATTCAGTTTTCATTCCAATAACAAAGACAGGCAATGCCAAAGAATACTCAAACTACTGCACAATTGCAGTCATCTCACACGCTAGTAAAGTAACGCTCAAAATTCTCCAAGCAAGTTTTCAGCAGTACGTGAACCATGAACTTCTAGATGTTCAAGCTGGTTTTTAAAAAGGCAGAGGAAGCATAGATCAAATTGCCAACATCAGTTGGATCATCAAAAAAGCAAGAGAGTTCCAGAAAAACATCTATTTCTGCTTTATTGACTATGCCAAAACCTTTGACTGTGTGGATCACAGTAAACTGTGGAAAATTCTTCAAAAGATGGGAATACCAGATCACCTGACCTGCCTCTTGAGAAATTTGTATGCAGGTCAGGAAGCAACAGTTAGAACTGGACATGGAACAACAGACTGGTTCCAAATAGGAAAAGGAGTACATCAAGGCTGTATATTGTCACCCTGGTTATTTAACTTATATAAAGAATACATCATGAGAAATGCTGGACTGGAGGAAACACAAGCTGGAAGCAAGATTGCCAGGAGAAATATCAATAACCTCAGATATGCAGATGACACTACCTTTATAGCAGAAAGTGAAGAGGAACTAAAAAGCCTCTTGATGAAAGTGAAAGAGGAGAGTGAAAAAGTTGGCTTAAAGCTCAACATTCAGAAAACTAAGATCATGGCATCTGGTCTCATCACTTCATGGAAAATAGATGGGGAAACAGTGCAAACAATGTCAGACTTTATTTTTCTGGGCTCCAAAATCACTGCAGATGGTGACTGCAGCCACGAAATTAAAAGATGCTTACTCCTTGGAAGGAACGTTATGACCAACCTAGATAGCATATTCAAAAGCAGAGACATTCCTTTGCCAACAAAGGTCCGTCTAGTCAAGGCTATGGTTTTTCCAGTGGTCATGTGAGGATGTGAGAGTTGGACTGTGAAGAAAGCTGAGCACCAAAGAATTGATGCTTTTGAACTGTGGTGTTGGAGAAGACTCTTGAGAGTCCCTTGGACTACAAGGAGCTCCAACCAGTCCATCCTAAAAGAGATCAGTCCTGGGTGTTCATTTGAAGGAGTGATGTTAAAGCTGAAACTCCAGTACTTTGGCCTCCTCATGCGAAGAGTTGACTCATTGGAAAAGACTCTGATGTTCGGAGGGATTGGGAACTGGAGGAGAAGGGGACAACAGAGAATGAGATGGCTGGATGGCATCACCGACTTGATGGACATGAGTTTGAGTGAACTCCGGGAGTTGGTGATGAATGGGAGGCCTGGCGTGCTGTGATTTATGGGGTCGCAAAGAGTTGGACATGACTGAGTTACTGAACTGAACTGAACTGAATTTATTATAGGAATATATAGATCTCATTACTAATCAGTAGATTAAGGAAAGAGATCCTTCAAACATCAAAAGAGAAATTGGAAAACTGTGTTTTTAAAAGTACTTTTTACTTTTTTGTTATATTTATGTGATAATATTTAGCTAAACAAATTCATTTAGCTATACAAATTCAAAATCGAGTTAGATTTTAATTTTCTGTTTTATTTTGGAGTGAGGTCATAAGAAAATACAAGTACACACAGTTTAAATGTGACCTATATTGATAAAAATATAATGATTAGTATTTTCTTTGAATTTTAAAAGCATGTTAACATGTTAACATGTATGGTGGTCCTACCTACAAATTTCGTTGAGGGGAGCATTCTCTATTTAGCAATACACATTTGAATGCTGCTGTTATTAGGGGGAAAACATATCATAATTTCATTCTATTTCACTTTTATTTCTATTCTATATCTGCTGCTCCAGTAGATAAAACAATAACTAATGTTGACAGGGGCTAAGACAGCTTGATTATAACCTTTCTCCCTGGTGTTACCCTGTAAGTGTTAATCATTTCTTGGAAGGCAGCTGTACCTGAGTGACACAAACCCTTCCAGAAGAGATGTTGTTTATGTTCCTAGAAATTGCAATTGCTGATGTTTCTTACTTTTGACATTCTTTTAGAAAGTTTGTCCAGAGTTTTTGTTTGTTTGTTTGTTTAGAGTATATTCCCAGGCAGAAATACTAAGTCCTAAGACCTATCCTTAGAATGAAAAGAATGCAGGATAATCTATCTTCTAGATAAACACACTCTGAAAATGAACTTTTTTGACTGGAAAGGAAAAGGAGTTTTTCCTTCTGACACAGGGAAAGCAGGTTTTTGTTTATTTGTTTGTTTTTAATTAGTCAATTAAAAGTAAGATCAAGCACAAGAATATTTGATGTCCTATTTTTATGGCACCAAATTCTTTATTTCTCCTTATAGAATCAGTTATTTCATACCATAAATGAATCAAGAAATAAATATGTCTACCTATTATCTATCTAATGAATCTATTATCTATCTATATCTTCTACCCAGTCTATAAATGCCTATCCTATCCACTTGTTTTGATAATATAGTTTTATGCTGAACTGTGAAACTTAGGCAGTAGGTTTTGATGCCCAGAAAAGTGAGTTTTTTGACAACATGCTAAGTTTAAATTATTTAGCTAAGTCAAAGCCATACTATCACCAAAGAAAAGGCATTGCAGTTTCAATATTTTTAAATGTAAAACATTTTAATTTAACAATTTGAATGTTGACTTAAAAATCAGTGTCAGGATAAACAGTTACTAAAAATTTCAGTAAACTGGAAAATTTTCCACCATTAGCTGGAATAATCCAGTATTATTCCACAGATTAGGAAACTGATGCCCCAAAAGACTACATTGGTGTCTAAAATTCTTCTGTCCAATACTGAATGCCAGTCATAGTTCCGAACTCTTTATTAGAGTCAATGTCCTTTAATTTTATTTTTTTCATTTTTTAAATTTTTTGGCTGAGCTGTGTGTCATGAGATATCTTAGTTCCCTGACCAGGGGGCCAGGAATGGAACTGCAGTAGAAGTTCAGAGTCTTAACCACAGGACAGCCAGGGAAGTCCCCCAATGTGGTGCTTACCCCCGTGCTGCCTTTTTTTTTTCCTGTTGAAAACAAATGTTCTATAGCATTCCCATTCCTATCTATTATGAAGTGAAATTTTGTAATATATATAGGTAGATAACTTTTTAAAAGCCAAATTAAGATCCATGCTGTGCTTAGTCACTCAATTGTGTCTGACTCTTTGCAGCCCCATGGACTATAGCCAGCCAGGCTCCTCTGTCCACTGGTTTCTCCAGGCAAGAATACTGGAGTGGGTTGCCATGCCCTCCTCCAGGGGATCTTCCTAACCCAGGGATCGAACCCAGGTCTCCCACATTGCAGGGGGATTTTTACAGTCTGAGCCACCAGAGAAACCCAAGAATACTGGAGTGGGTAGCCTATTCCTTCTCCAGTGGATCTTCCAGACCCAGAAATCAAACTGTTGTTTCCTGCATTGCAGGTGGATTCTTTACTAGCTGAGCTACCAGAGAAGCCCAAATTAATATCTAAGTATAAGTAAATATAAATAAATCTAAATTAATTCATAATAAAAATAGGACATATTTCAATATTTAAATTTGCAAAAGTCAGAGAAAAAATGAGGAAGTGATCAAGATCTTTTCGCTAGTGAAGAACCACCATGAATGTGACAGCTGTGAAGGCAGACTCATATTAGGGGTGTTGTATTGGATACTCAAACACTTTGGAGCTGCATTGCCTTGGGTGGTATGATTTTCAAAACTGGTAATGCATTTGAAGCCATCCCTCAATTTACATGGATTGTGACTGCCCCCATCCTGCACCACTAAGATGGCAAATTGTTTTAAATGAGACATGAAGAGAAATCTCCTGACAGCAAGCGACCTTTCAACTCTAATGTCTCAAACACATGGGGTGCTGGGCCTATCAACAGCTAAATGAGCCATAGTCAAGAAGGAGAGTGTGTGTTTATTAGTGAAAGCATTCTGTGGAGTTGAATTCTAACAGATGAGCCAACGGAATATAAGGAAATGACTATATCTGTCATCTGCTATTAGTATATAATAAGCATGCAATCAAGTATATTACAAACGAGTCCACTGACTATTGAATCCTGTAGGGATTCTAAAAACTCAGATGTTTATTGCCTGATGTGTCTTTGAATTCAAGAGACACCTTTCAATATGCAGGTTATTACACCCAGTACTATCTTTAATATGTTTCAAGTGTCTCTAAATATTAATAGTTACTCAAATTACAATCTCAACAACTTTTTAATATTTAAATAAGATTACTTTATAATGTTTAAGAATGGTAAGTGGTTAAATAGAAATGCAAAAATAAAAAATAACACAATAGAATTGTATACATCTACTAAAAATGATGACATAAAATATAGCTATTTCATGGGAGAGTATTATGAAGTGAAAAACAGGTTTTTACAAGTTCACACTAGATGTTTTAATATTTTCCTGATTTGTGCTTTGATGAGTGACTTTTCCATTGAACCTGGAATTTTTATTGTTTTACTGTGTGAAATTCGGCATCTTATTTAAAACTTTTGCCTTAACTGGCTTTCTCTGATGTCATTCTGGTAGAGGAAAGTAAGGGCTCTTGCTCTGTGGAAGTCAAAGGCTAAGTTCCTCATGTAGCCTTTGTAGACACTTGGCAGGATGGGCATATGAGCTCCTGCTCCCCATCAGGTCTCCACTGTCACCGCTGTGGAGGTGGTCTCATTACCGCTGGATTACTTGAAAATCCTGATTCTCCACTGTGCTTCCTTTGACATCACTACGGAGGGGAGGGAGAGGGTACACCATTACTATGGGTGGGAGTCCAGACTTCCCACTAGGCCTTTGCTGCTGTGGGTAGGATGGGTCACAGTCTGCTTAACTGTTTGTTTCTATGTGGCATTTGCCTAGAGTAGAGCAATTACTGTCTAAAAGTTTTCTGCCTTATGAGTTAAAATCTTTTCCTGGTCTTTTGGCTTTAAAAATCTTTCCAGGTTTTTGTTTTTCCTTTTTGTTCATTTTGGCATTCTTGGGTTGCCATTTATTCAGTTCCAAGTCTGAGGTATATGAAACAAAAATAAGAGCCAGGGAACTCACCGCCATGTTGGTCTTTGGTCCCAAGATCAATAGCTGAGTTACCTTCTCTAATTTCAGTCTTCTTACGTTTGTTTTATATATGCTTTCCAGCTTTTTAGTTGTATTTAGTGAGAGTAATCAAGAAAACGTCTCCTTCATCTTGCCAGAAGCAGAAATCAGTATGCTTATAGATTTTTGGAAATTCAGAATAGAAAAAAGGATATGCTTTATATATATTGTTTTATAAAATATTTTAAAGTATATTAATATAAGCTATGCTTTACAAATCTCAAAAACAGCAAAATGTTTATCTGTGTATTGACAGTGGCTTTAAATGTGATAAGATTTATTTTAGCACACATGGTGTGACATGATTTACTAGAACCCAAAGACACTGAAGGGCTTCACAGGTGGTAAAGGATTCACTTGCCAATTCAGGAGACTCAAGAGACACAGGTTCAATCTCTGTGTCAGGAGTATCCCCTGGAGTAGGAAATGGCAACCCACTCCAGTATTCTTACCTGGAGAATTCCATGGACAGAGGAGACTTGCAGACTATTATCCATGGGGTCACAAAGAGTCAGACATGACTGAGTGACTGAACACACAAAGACATCGAAACCCTGCCCTCCACGTGAGAAACACAAAGTTTGTGAAAATAAAAATGATGGATTGTGTTGTCTAAATTTTATCATCTCTAACTGTACAATGCGTACACATTACCACTGAGTGAATACAATAAAGTGCATATGATGATATGACATTGCCAAATACAGTTGGCCAAGTGAGAATAAGAAGGGAGCGAAAAAAAAAAATCTGAAATTGATGTTAAATTGTTTCTGATTCCTGACTCTGGTTATAAAGAGTTGTGTGATCTCCAGCAACTGAGTGTGTCTTTTTCAATCTCAGCTCATTATGTAAATGAGCTAGGTTCAAAATTTTCTTCCAACTTTAACATTTTACGACCCTACCATTGGGTATGTTTAATAAACTTAGGGCATCTTCTTGTTCTTTTTGTGCCTGAGTTTTTTCTGTAAAATAAGACTAATAGTTTATGCCTCATAGGATATATTTTTGAAGGGCTACTTTTTATTGTATGCAACCTAGAGAAGGAAATGGCAACCCACTCCAGTATTCTTGCTAGCAGAATTCCATGGACAGAGGAGCCTAACAGGCTACAGTTTTTGGGATTGCAAGAGTCGGACACGACTTAGAGCTATTTTTCTTTCTTTTTATTTTTTTTTCTTGTTACCTGACGATAGTCAACAAATATTAAATCTTATAAAATTCCCCTTGAATAATAAAAATTTAAAAATAAACAAAATCAATAATTGTGTAATGATTGTCACTACACACATATGCATTTATATGAGCATTAATTACAGAAATTGCAATAAATCATAACTGCCTCATTGCCTCTTTTATAGGATTACTAGCATCTGAAGACTAGAATTTGTTTGGAGATCTTTGTATCTCCAAAAGTAAGTAGCCTGAAGTCTGGTACATTGCTGTATTCAGCAAATATTTCCTGATCCATTGAGGAAATGGATAAATAAACTGAAAGAAAAATTATAAAAATGTTTCTCTGAATTAAATGAAAAACAACTTCAAAAAATAGATGAAAATCAAAACTTATCAATTTTGAAAGGCTCAACCATCCAGAGTAATTTTCTGGAATCTGTACAACTGATATGCCTGTTTGGTAAGGTAAGAATGTTATTGCAGTAAGGTTAATGGTGTTCATTTTTTAATATACTCCCTTTGATTTAAATCCACATACATTTCAGTGATGGTTCAGCTTGGTTAATCGTGTAAATGAATGTATTACTGAAGCTGGACTCTCTAAGAAGAGAGGAGAATAATGGTCAGTATCCAGGGCAACTAGTGTATTCACCCAGAAAATAACTGGTGTCCCTTCAGCATGTGATACTGATAATGATGGATTGATTGAGTATTTCTTGGAAGCTTTCAATTTGTTAGGCATTAGAAAGAATTTTGGAAAGCAGCCACCTCTCCTACCTTCCTCATTGTAAAAATTTAAATACAGAGATGAAAAGAACAGATAGCTAAGGAAAGCCACCCTGCATACACACATATGAGTGTGTTTATCTATCCATATCTCTATTTTACATATCTATGTGTGTGTGCGCCAGGTGCTGAGTATTGTCCAGCTTTTTATGATCCCATGGACTGTATCCTGCCAGACTGCTCTGTCCATGGAATTTTCCTGGCAAAGGAAAAAAAAATTTCCTGGAATGAGTTGCCATTTCCTGTGACTCATGTGTCTCCAGCATCTTAGGATTCTTTACCTGCTAAAGCCATCGGGGAAGCAATCTATACATATAAATGAGCAAAATTCTTCCATATTATCCTTGTTAACTGAACAGAGGGACAAGCATATAAGAAAGTTCCAAACATATTTTATTTGGTGAAATAAATAAGTAGATATGAGAAAAAGTAAGAGATTTAAAACGTTATATTTAAGTTCAGGAAATTCTGAAATAACTTACATATATTTTACTCTTTTCTGAATTCCTGATTAAATTTTCAGAACTCTCTCAGTTCAGTCAGTTCAGTCGGTCAGTTGTGTCCGACTCTTTGCAACTACAGCACACCAGGCCTCCCTGTCCAACACCAACTCCAGGAGTTTACTCAAACTCATGTCCATTGAGTCAGTGATGCCACCCAACCGTCTCATCCTATGTCGTACCCTTCTACTCAGGCCCTCAATCTTTCCCAGCATCAGGGTTTTTCCAAACGAGTCAGTTCTTCACATCAGGTGGCCAGCTTCAGCATCAGTCCTTCCAATGAATATTCAGGAGTGATTTCCTTTAGGATGGACGGATTAGATCTCCTTGAGTCTAGGGACTCTCAAGAGTCTTTGCCCATACCACAGTTCAAGAGCATCGATTCTTTGGAGGGCAGCATTTTTATAGTCCAACTCACACACCCATACATGGCTACTGGAAAAACCATAGCTTTGACTAGATGGAATTTTGTTAATAAAGTAAGGTCTCTGCTTTTTAATATGATGTCTCAGTTCAGTTCAGTCGCTCAGTAGTGTCTGACTCTTTGCGACCCCATGAAGCGCAGCACACCAGGCCTCCCTGTCCATCACCAACTCCCGGAGTTCACTCAAACTCATGTCCATTGAGTCGGTAATGCTATCCAGCCATTCCATCCTCTGTCGTCCCCTTCTCCTCCTGCCCCTAATCCCTCTGAACATCAGAGTCTTTTCCAATCAGTCAACTCTTGGCATGAGATGGCCAAAGTACTGAAGTTTCAGCTTCAGCATCACTCCTTCAAATGAACACCCAGGACTGATCTCCTTTAGGATGGACTGGTTGGATCTCCTTGCAGTCCAAGGGACTCTCAAGAGTCTTCTCCAACACCACAGTTCAAAAGCATCAATTCTTTGGTGCTCAGCTTTCTTCACAGTCCAACTCTCACACCCATACATGACCACTGGAAAAACCATAGCCTTGACTAGATGGACCTTTGTTGGCAAAGTAATATCTCTGCTTTTCAATATGCTATCTAGGATGGTCATAACTTTCTTTCCAAGGAGTGTCTTTTAATTTCATGGCTGCAGTCACCATCTGTAGTGATTTTGGAGCCCAGAAAAATAAAGTCTGACACTGTTTCTACTGTTTCCCCATCTATTTCCCATGAAGTGATGAGACCAGATGCC
>NW_011494902.1:9553407-9559967 GCF_000754665.1 Bison bison bison | reverse complement strand
TTCTACTGTTTCCCCATCTATTTCCCATGAAGTGATGAGACCAGATGCCATGATCTTAAGTTTTCTGAATGTTGAGCTTTAAGCCAACTTTTTCACTCTCCTCTTTAACTTTCATCAAGAGGCTTTTTAGTTCCTCTTCACTTTCTGCCATAAAGGTAGTGTCATCTGCATATCTGAGGTTATTGATATTTCTCCTGGCAATCTTGCTTCCAGCTTGTGCTTCCTCCAGCCCAGCGTTGCTCATGATGTACTCTGAATAGAAGTTAAATAAGCAGGGAGACAACAGACAGCCCTGAGGTACTCCTTTTCCTATTTGGAACCAGTCTGTTGTTCCATGTCCAGTTCTAACTGTTGCTTCCTGACCTGCATATAGGTTTCTCAAAAGGCAGGTCAGGTGGACTGGTATTCCCATCTCCTTCAGAATTTTCCACAGTTTACTGTGATCCACACAGTCAAAGGCTTTGGCATAGTCAATAAAGCAGGAATAGATGTTTTTTTATGTAACTCTCTTGCTTTTTTGATGATCCAGAAGATGTCGGCAATTTGATCTCTGGTCCCTCTGCCTTTTCTAAAACCAGCTTGAACATCTGGAAGTTCACGGTTCACGTATTGCTGAAGCCTGGCTTGGAGAATTTTGAGCATTACTTTACTAGTGTGTGAGATGAATGCAATTGTGCTGTAGTTTGACAATTTTTTGGCATTGCCTGTCTTTGTTATTGGAATGAAAACTGACCTTTTCCAGTCCTGTGGCCCCTGCTGAGTTTCCCAAATTTGGTAGCATGTTAAGTGCAGCACTTTCACAGCATCATCTTTCAGGATTTGAAATAGCTCAACTGGAATTCCATCACCTCCACTAGCTTTGTTCTTAGTGATGCTTCCTAAGGTCCACTTGACTTCGCATTCCAGGGTTTCTGGCTCTAGGTGTGTGATCACAGTATCGTGATTATCTGGGTCGTGCATATCTTTTTTGTATGGTTCTGTGTTTTCTTGTCACCTTTCTGAATGTCTTCTGCTTCTGCTAGGTCCATAGCATTTCTGACCTTTATGTGCTTAGTTTTGCATGAAAAGTTGCCTTGGTATCTCTACTTTTCTTGAAGAGGTCGCTAGTCTTTCCCATTCTATTGTTTTCCTCTATTTCTTTGCACTGATCACTAAGGAAGGCTTTCTTATCTCTCCTTGGTATTTTTTTGGAACTCTGTATTCAAATGGTGTATCTTGCCATTTTTCCTTTGCCTTTCACTTCTCTTCTATTCTCAGCTATTTGTAAGGCCTCATCAGACAACCATTTTGCTTTTTTGCAATTCTTCTTCTTGGGATGGTCTTGATCCTTGCCTCCTGTACAGTGTCAGTGACCTCCATCCATAGTTCTTCAGGCACTCTGTCTATCAGATCTAATCCCTTGAATCTATTTGTCACTTCCACTGTATAATCATTAGGGATTTGATTTAGGTCATACCTGAATGGTCTAGTGGTTTTCCCTCCTTTCTTCAGTTTAAGTCTGAATTTGGCAATAAGGAGTTCCTGATCTGAGCCACAGTCAGCTCCTGGTCTTGTTTTTGCTGACTATATAGAGCTTCTCCATCTTTGGCTGCAAAGAATATAATCAACCTGATTTCGGTATTGACCATCTGGTGATGTCCATATGTAGAATCTTCTCTTGTGTTGTTGGAAGAAGGTGTTGGAAGAGTTGTTCTCTAGCTGATTTTAATGTGTTTCTTATTAAAGTTTCACATGCACAAATACCAACATGAATTTATCTAAGCTTGAGACAATATCTTGAATTTTCTTTCCATGTTTGGCTTTTGAATGCATTTAGAATGCTAATATACTAGTTGAAACTATTTAACTATTTAAAAAATGATTTAAACTAGTTTATAATAAAAGCTCATGTATCAAACTGTAAATAAACAGCAAAAGCATAAATTTATTCCTGAGCTTCCCAGCAGCCAAAATATTAAGGGCAACCTATTAAGTTATGCAGTACTTTGATTTAGTAGAAGGAAACAAAATTGTTTAGCAAAGAAAATAGATGTTTCCCTGTGGCCCTAAGTTTTAAATGGTTATTGTAATGAAATCTTTCATTTATATGAGGAGCTTTGAAAATATATACAAGCTAATGAAAATTAAAATGCTAAATAATTTCTACTGGCATATATGAAAAATCATCAAAATAAATATGGTTGGCCATCAACATATAAAATGCATTTAATAATCTTCAATTAGGTTGTTCAGTTACAAAAAGGGCAAGCTAATATTTAAAACTAAGTGAAGTTAGTAAGATGAATGAGCTGAGTTATTGTGTAATTATTAAAGATCAAGAAATAATAAAGAAAAATAGAGGGGATATGTAAACAATGTTGACTAAAGGTATATCTTGCTGCTGCTGCTGCTAAGTTGCTTCATTCGTGTCCGACTCTGTGCCACCCCAGAGATGGCAGCCCACCAGGCTTCCCCGTCCTTGGGATTCTCCAGGCAAGAACACTGGAGTGGGTTGCCATTTCCTTCTCCAATGCATGAAAGTGAAAAGTGAAAGTGAAGTCATTCAGTCGTGTCCAACCCTTAGCGACCCCATGGACTGCAGCCTACCAGGCTCCTCCGTCCATGGGATTTTCCAGGCAAAAGTACTGGAGTGGGGTGCCATTGCCTTCTCCAAAAGGTATATCTTAGAGAGAAGTAAAACTAAACAGTTATTCATATGAAAGGAGGAACTGTTAAAAACAAGCAGAACTGTAGATTCTTAGGCTTGTTTTTCCACGAGGATTCAAAACAGACTGCTATAGCCACTGATGTAGCTGCTACAAATGTGTATAGTCAGTAGTTTATCCTGCCAAACTAATAATTTCTAGACAATTAGGGGAAAAGTGTCCAAGTATTTTTCTCCAGACTCAGGCACTGGAGCTGAGCATAGTGAGGAAAGACGAGTAGATCACTTCATGTGGCTCTGACTACCTTGAAAAGCTGAGCCTATTCAGCTGACCTGAACTGCAACTTCTGGGGCTGCTGAATGAAAGGAACATTAAAGGGCTTATTAGCTGAATAAAAAATAAACACCCCCGAGTAGCATGACCTGGGGTGAAAGAAAAGAGCATACAAACCTTAATTTGTCAGGGGTGTTCAAAGAAGCAAAACAATTTCTTAATGGGAAAATATATAGCAGAATCTCCTGGGGAGCTTTTGTGTAATACAATACATGAGCTCTGCCCTCCACTCCAGTACAATTAAATTAGAATTCCTAGAAGAGGCATGGATCTTAATGTTAGTTTCCAGTTGATTTTTATGCATAGTCAAAATTGAGACTTATCATAATCAGTCAGCTCAGTTGCTCAGTCATGTCCGACTCTTTGCAACCACATGGACTGTAGCAATCCAGGCTTCCCTGTCCATCACCAACTCCAGGAGCTTACTCAAACTCATTTCCACTGAGTTGGTGATGCTATCCAACCATCTCACTCTCTGTTGTCCCCTTTTCCTCTTGCCTTCAATCTTTCCCAGCATCAGGGTCTTTTCAAATGGGTCAGTTCTTCACATCAGGTGGCCAAAGTATTGGAACTTCAGCATCAGTCCTTCCAATAAATATTCAGGACTGATTTCCTTTAGGATCGAGTGGTTTGATCTCCTTGGAGTCCAAGGGACTCTCAAGAGTCTTCTCTGACACCACAGTTCAAAAGCATCAATTCTTCCATGCTCAACTTTCTTTATGGACTTTTAGAAATATAAAGGAGAGTTTATTCAAGGTGTAATTGAATATATACTAAATGAGAACATCTATATGTCCATATTTATATCTATATATTTTAAATCCTAGTTTGGGTCTCCTCTCCTGATTCTGAATTTCTGGAAGAGTTACCATAGGAATTATCCCAATTTTTGTCTTCATAGTACCTAGCATATGCATGCGTGCTAAGTCACTTCAGTCATGTCTGACTCTTTGTGACCCTATGGACTGTAGCCCTGGAGAAGGAAATGGCTACCCACTCCAGTGTTCTTGCCTGGAGAATCCCATGGATGGAGAAGCCTGGTAGGCTGCAGTCCATGGGGTCACACAGAGTCGGACATGACTGAAGCAACTGTAGCCCAACAGGCTCCTCTCTCTGTGGGATTCTCTAGGAAAGAACACTGGAGTGGGTTGTCATGCCCTACTCCAGGGGATCTTCCTGACTCAGGGATCAAACACAAATATCTTACGTCTCCTGCATTGGTAGGTGGGTGCCCTACCACTGGCACCACCTAGGAAGTTCAGTGCCTAGTACATTTTCCTCTAAATACTGGACTCTTATCATTGTTATCAAGTGGTACACAAAAAAGCATTGATTTAATGACAGAGTGTGAAAAACCATTCCTTTATTAATGTTTTTTTTCAATCCTCTAACTTTGGAAGAAAGATTAAGCTTATTGTTATACATATTTAATGTCCCTATGATACTGTTACTGAGGAAGATGGAGAGAGAGACAGAAGCCGAGAGAAAGGGAAGAGAACGCAAACTAAAATTTGATGGATAATAGTATTTATTTGTGATTTGATAGCATTATTTCTTTGTAAATACTTTTAGATTTGCAGTCTATTATTTCTAACTCATATTTTATTTCCCTTTATGCTGATGAGTCAATTTAGAGAAAAATTCAAAATAAATGATAGTAGAAGTTGTATTCAGGAAAGGAAAAAAAATGTGAAAATATTTTCCTCAGTTCAGATTTGTTAAAAAACAGACCTTGAGGCAAGAGTTTATATTCTGATTCCTTATTAGATATGCAATCCCAATTTGCGTAGGAGGAGTAATGAGGCAAGAGGAGAATTGACTAATAAGAAGAGAGAATATGTATGAAGAGATGTGCAACAAAAGTTATGACCAACCTTGATAGCATACTAAAAAGCAGAGACATTACTTTGCCAACAAAGGTCCATCTAGTCAAGGCTATGGTTTTTCCGGTGGTCATGTATGGGTGTGAGAGTTGGACTGTGAAGAAAGCTGAGCACCAAAGATTGATGCTTTTGAACTGTGGTGTTGGAGAAGTACTCTTGAGAGTCCTTTGGACTGCAAGGAGATCCAACCAGTCCATTCTGAAGGAGATCAGCCCTGGGATTTCTTTGGAAGGAATGATGCTAAAGCTGAAACTTCAGTACTTTGGCCACCTCATGTGAAGAGTTGACTCATTGGAAAAGACTCTGATGCTGGGAGGGACTGGGGGCAAGAGGAGAAGGGGATGACAGAGGATGAGATGGCTGGATGGCATCACCGACTTGATGCAAATGAGTTTGGGTAAACTCTGGGAGTTGGTGATGGACAGGGAGGCCTGGTGTGCTGAGCTTCATGGGATCGCAAAGAGTCAGACACAACTGAGCAACTGAACTGAACTGAACTGTGCAACAACACTGACTGCTTCTTAGTGTCAGTTACAATGGATTTCTTCTTCTCCTGAGACCATCTTCAGAGAGATCACATAGTCTATTGCAATTTAGGATAGACCATTGGCAAGTAGTGTCAAAGAAACAAGAAAATACATCTTCTGACCCTTTTTTCTTGGTCAAAGATTTGCCCCGTGGGTCATTAATTTCCCAGTATATCATAATGTACTCTGCATAGAAGTTAAATAAGCAGGGTGACAATATATAGCATTGACATACTCCTTTTCCTATTTGGAACCAGTCTGTTGTTCCATGTCCAGTTCTAACTGTTGCTTCCTGACCTGCATATAGGTTTTTCAAGAGGCAGGTCAGGTGGTCTGGTATTTCCATCTCTTTCAGAATTTTAGGCTTTGGCATAGTCATTAAGCAGAAATAAATGTTTTTCTGGAGCTCTCTTGCTTTTATGATGATCCAGTGGATGTTGGCAATTTGATCTCTGCTTCCTCTGCCTTTTCTAAAACCAGCTTGAACATCTGGAAGTTCACAGTTCACATATTGCTGAAGCCTGACTTGGAGAATTTTGAGCATTACTTTACTAGCGTGTGAGATGAGTGCAATTGTGTGGTAGTTTGAACATTCTTTGGGATTGCCTTTCTTTGGCATTGGAATGAAAACTGACCTTTTCCAGTCCTGTGCCCACTGCTGAGAAATGTTGGGCTGGAAAAACCACAAGCTGGAATCAAGATTGCTGGGAGAAATATCAATCAGATATGCAGATGACACCACCCTTATGGCAGAAAGCGAAGAGGAGCTAAAGAGCCTCTTGATGAAAGTGAAAGAGGAGAGTGAAAAGGTTGGCTTAAATCTCAACATTCAGAAAACGAAGATCATGGCATCTGGTCCCATCACTTCATGGGCAGTAGATGGAGAAACAGTGGAAACAGTGTCAGACTTTATTTTTGGGGGCTCCAAAATCACTGCAGATGGTGATTTGCAGCCATGAAATTAAAAGATGCTTACTCCTTGGAAGGAAAGTTATGACCAACCTAGATAGCATATTCAAAAGCAGAGACATTACTTTGCCAACAAATGTGCATCTAGTCAAGGCAATGGTTTTTCCAGTGGTCATGTATGGATGTGAGAGTTGGACTGTGAAGAAAGCTGAGCACCAAAGAATTGATGCTTTTGAACTGTGGTGTTGGAGAATACTCTTGAG
>NW_011494902.1:9546185-9553307 GCF_000754665.1 Bison bison bison | reverse complement strand
CTCTTGAGAGTCCCTTGGACTGCAAGGAGATCCAAACAGTCCATTCTAAAGGAGATCAGTCCTGAGTGTTCATTGGAAGGACTGATGCTAAAGCTGAAACTCCAATACTTTGACCACCTCATGTGATGAGTTGACTCATTGGAAAAGACTCTGATGCTGGGAGGGATTGGGGGCAAGAGGAGATGGGGACGACATAGAATGAGATGGCTGGATGGCATCACCAACTCTATGGACATGATTTTCAGTGAACTCCGGGAGTTGGTGATGGACAGGGAGGCCTGGTTTGCTGCAATTCATGGGGTCACAAAGAGTCGGAAACGACTGAGAGACTGAACTGAACTGACTGATCCTAGGGAGTGATCATGAAGTGAGGGTGCTCTGCCAGTATGAAGTTGTTTATCACAACAATGTTGCTGTTCAGTCACTAAGTTATATCTGATTCTTTGTGACCTCATGATCTTCAGCACACCAGTCTTCTCTGTCCTTCACTATTTCTTGGAGTTTGCTCAAACTCATGTCCATCTGTCAATGATTTCTCACACTAACTATAGCCAAAAAAAAGGGTCTCCCTTCATAGCTCAGTCAGTAGAAACCTGCCTACAAAACAGGAGACTCAGGTTATATTCCGGGGTCAGGAAGATCACCTGGAGAAGGAAATGACAACCCACTCCAGCATTCTTGCCTGGAGAATCCTATGGACAGAGGAGTCTCGCAGTCCATGGGGTTGCAAGAGCTGGACACAACTTAGTGACTAAACCACCTAGCCAAAAATAAAGAAAGAAATAAAGAAAAGAAAAAAAAGGAAAAAAGAAAAAAAATCACAAATTCTAGAGCCAGATGAGAATATCTGAGATGTTAAGTAAGACTTGTTGAATACAACAGCATTCAAATGCCTAAAGACTTGGAAATTTTGCCCTTACAAGGAGTGCTCATTCAGGACCAGGGACAGTGTCACGGCGCTTTATTCTGACCCTTGAAAAACCGAAATTTTATATAAAGATTACTCTTGTGTGTTTGAATTGTTTCATAAAAGGTTTTTAAATAATAGCTGCAATTTAGTGGCTGCCTAATTGTTTTAGTCTTCATTTGACATAATTATCACCAAACCATCTATCATTATTTGTTTTGACAGTAAAGTAGTTGAGGCACTGAAAAGTTAGCTAATCTGAGGTCAGAAATTAAATCACATTCATAAGACACAAAGGTCCAAGTTCTTTCATCTGCAATGTATCATCTTACAATCCATGATCTTTCCAAAAATGAATGTCCTTGTAAATTTGCTACCTTTTTTAAGAACAGTCTTGCCATCAGGGAAGAATTACCACTTTTAAGTGGTTTTAAATGTATTGATCTTATTCTTAAGACTGGAAGATACACAGAACTAAGATTGGGGGAATATGTTACTTAATAGACAAGTGCTTCTCGAATTTTAATATGAATTCAAATCAACTAGTAATCTTATTAAAGTGCAGATTCTGATTTATTTAGGTCTTGTTTGGAACCAGAACTCATATATTCCTTAGATGTTTACAAGTTTTCAGTAGCAAAGGTGTAAACGTTATTATTGACAAAATGTTTTATTGAATTATAGGCTATCTGTACTAGTAATACAAGTAGTGAGGCAATCCACAAATATTATGTGACAGAGTTACTCTAAATATATTTAAAATTTTTAATCCTAAAACTCCTACAAGGGGAAGGAAATAGCAGCATCAGTATCAGACCAGAAGAAGTTAAGGGGTTGCCATGGAGAAATGGTGTACTGAACAAAGCTCCTCTGCTTTAAGCACAGTGAGGCCAAACAAACCAAAACATCAGAGGTTTGAAGCAGAGAAAGGTTTATTGCAGAGCCAAGCAAGGAGACAAGTGGCTCATGCTCAAAACCCCAAAACTGTTTGATGGTTTTGGTGGAGAAGGTTTTATAGGCAAAAGTTGGGGTGAGGGCTGCAGAGTATGTGACTTTCTTCTGATTTGTTGATGGTAAAACATGGTGTGCTCTAGGAATCTTGTGCTCAGCCAAAAGTTGTCATTCCCCACTTGGGTGGGGTCTTAGTTATGCAGAAAAGCTCAAAGATATTGTATATTCCTTGAGGAGGCACCAGCACCCTGCCAAGGTTTTGCCATTGTTTCTTGTTCTTTGTTTCTGCATTCTCTCCCTTCCCTGATTTACAACTCAAGAGTTCCCTTTGGAACTCAGGGAAGGTGGTGGAAGCTGAATGAAAACTATTTCCTACAGAGGAAACAGAGGAAAACAGAGGAAACAGGAAGACTTTGTACCCAGGAGCCCCACAAGGTCCTGAGTGGTTTCAAAGGAGAGCAGAAAGTTTGGCTACAAATACCCTTGTGTTGTCAAACAGCCCAACTTTATGATGAGAGATTTAGTGACTGAAATAAATTTTACCTAGATCAATAACTTTACTGAATGAAAGGAAGACATTTAATTATCAATAATTACCATAGAAAAGGGCTTCCCAGGTGCCCAGCAGTAAAGAATCCACCTGCCAATGCAGGAGATATAAGATGGGTTCAATCCCTGGGTTGGGAAGATCCCTTGGAGTAGGAAGTGGCAGCCCACTCCAGTATGCTTGCCTGGAGAATCCCATGGACAGAGGAGCCTGGTGGGCTACAGTTCATGGGGTTGCAAAGAGTCAGACACTACTGAACAACTGAGCCACATCATGCCACCATTATAAAAAGCAAGTCATAAGAATATTAAGAATATAAGAATGTTACCTTGGTTTACATGTCTGAAGCCATTCAGAAAATTAGGCAAATATTTTTTCAATTCTGACTTCTGGTCCTCCTACTCTGTGTTCTTATATCAAATTTAAATAGGGGAAGTAAATAAAAGCAGCACTGCAAGGTTCATGTCCATAACTCAACTCCTGGAGGCCTTAACCTGCCGATATATTGCTGCAATAAATTACACAAGTGGTGTGTTTCTTTTGATTAATTACTGCAATAGATCATGAGAGTGATGACTGACATAGACATGTGTCCCATAGATAGCTGGACTTCATGATATTTTCTTTCTTTTTCTTCATTTTTCAAGTGCTTAGTTTGGAAAGTAAGAAAGAAAACCAATGACAAATGCAGGGAGATGTTTCTGAAGCAGCTTTCCCTATAGACTTTTGAAGTAGCAGCTTTTAAATTAAGAAGTCCCAGTGCTCTTATTTCTAGTTCCCCTCAAAAGGCTGTTTAAACAAAAAGATTTTTAAAAAAATATGAACTCATGTGAGCCAGGTTTTCTGAAATCAAGCTGTAGGATTTTTTTTTTTTTGATGGTAAATACACAGTGACAAACTTCATCTTCAATTCCTTATTCTTTCTCTAAGCAATTATGAGCTATCATGGAAATTGGAATTACAGACATTAAAATCAAAGTAATTACCTAATAGGCTGCTATACAGCTACTTTGAAAAGGAAAGCATTTATTCTCTTGTGAGTGAGCCCAATTATTTTCTCAAACTTAGAATTTTTGCTGAGGTGTAAATTCTCTCTTTACTTTCATGGTTGAAACTAAGCTTTATCATGGATCCTTGTGGTCATCTGGTTTCTCTGGAATTTGTATCCATCTGGAGAGCTGTGCGAAATGCACACTATTATTTGATTAGAAGAATTTCTTTGTCCCGACTGAACTGAACTGAACTGAATCAACATTTAAGAATACCAGTCTTTAGTCAAGTACTGTGAAGGTTCTGAGATGTTACTCCACTTGCAGAGTTATATACATTATATGTGTGAATTTTGCAGAAATACAAGACATTGAATCAAGGAAAATAGTTATTTATTGTCACTTACAACCAGATCAATAACCAGACTAAAAATAAAGAATTGGTCCTGTCTGAACTGGCAGCAAAACAATGAGAGCTGATAAAATCTTTCAAAGTGGGTGGCAAGTTACAGCCCATAAATGGGGAATGGAGAACAGTGATTTTTGTTCATTTATAAATGCACAGAGAAAGTCATCACCTTTCCCTCCCAGCAAGAGTGGGGAAAAAACAAAAATTTTACTCCTTTGAGATTGGGTGGAAAGATTCATGGGATGTCAGTCTAACCTTTTAAAGTGTAAATACCTATTTTCAAGGACCAGGTAAAACCTGAAAGTCTCCAACCTTTAAGACCCAGAAATGTCACAAAATGTTGGAAAGTGTCCCTTTTGGCATTTAGAGATAGTGGTCAAGTCTTTCTCATACCTTGCAGCTTAATACAGGGACATGGTCAAGCTGCTATTTGGCCCTCTTGGGGAGATAAATTGCATTATCCTTTCAGATCACATAAATTAGCTAGAAAACAGCTACTAATCTAATTTTTGTGATATGTGAAAAGTATAGTGTTTCTGGGGAAAGTGAAAGCAAATACTCTATGTTGTTTGCACTTCAGCATCTCAGGAGGCTAGGGCTTTTGGCAGGAACACAGATAAATCCAAGGAGTTCTATTTTCCCACAAAGTCATAGAATGCAATTTTCTCATCTACTTTTAATATTCTCCTTTGCCTTTTCTTCTCCCCTTCTTGTCTCCTTGACACCATCAGACTCTACCCTCCACTTTAAAAAAAAAATTCTGTTCTCTTGCCAAAGTAAAGCAGTAAACAAAACAGATAAAAATGTTTTCCCTTTTAAGAAATTATATTCTAGTGGAAAGCAGACATTAAGTAAGACAATTACATAAATATTTGATGTTAGGCAGTGATAAATACTTAGCAAAAAATCATCTTGGGAAAAAGAGATTGATAATTTGAGAGCATGATTGGGGAAGATTTCACTTTGAGAATAAATGAAGTAAATTCTTCAAGGAATTTAGACAGCTAGCTAGCCAAAGGATATTTGGTGGAAAGTCATTCTAGGCAGAAAGAACTACAAGTGCAAAGACCTTGAGGAGGGATTATAGCTGGTAAGAGGAGGCCTGGGTAGCTGGAGTAAGAGTGAAAGAGGAGAGCAATAAAATAATTTATTTCCTATTCAACATTCATATTCCTTGTCAGTTTCACATAGCACTTTGCCTGATACCATGTTGAATGACCAATATCAACACATTAGTTGCGTTAGAATTGATTAAACTCATCTGCCCTCACCTGAAGAATTTTTAGTGGTGTAGATGAGAATAGAACTGAAGAAAAACTGTGAGGATCTTGGCTGAGATAGAGTAGACTTCTATGGAGAAAAATTTAAACTACATAATTACGCTCTGTCAACTTGGGTTTTCCTCCATAACAACTTAGTCCCTAAAACTAGTTCTTTTCTTTTTTTTGCTTTACTCACCAAATTATTATGTTCACTGCTAATTTTAAGTGATCAAATAAGAGATTGGGCATATTCTTCATGAACATTTGAGCTGGATGACTCTCCACTTTTTTAAAGTTTAAAGTCATCATTTTTCTTATTGATGAATTTTTATGATTAAATATTTAAGTATCATTTAATTTGAGTAAAATTATATAAGATTAAATCTTCTTTATAAAATGATTAAATCATATTTATTTATCTATTAAGATTTTGTATATTTAAGATTTTTTAAATTGATATAATTATGTTCACTGTATCATTTTTTTCCTAATACAAATATCTAAAAATTTGAAGGGTAAGAATTCATTTGGATCAAAATCTTGAAAATAAGGAATAAAATGCATAAAGCAAATGTGGACTTTTAGCAAATCCTAAAGTTTATATTGGACAAAGTACAACACAAATACAAGATGTCATCATAAGAATGTTACAAAAATATGACATTATAAGGCTCATTACCTTGAGAGACAGCACTGGAAATGTAAACTAATCCAAAAATTTAAGCAAATGGATCAATGCCAAGAGCATCTGATTTCTTAACAGCAGTGTACTCAGCTCAGTTTTCAAAATTGCTATCTCAAGAAATCTCTATTTTTTTCAGCAGCAAATCTCTGTTAATCACAGGCTGAGTAGATTGATACATGGAACTGAACTTGTGTGTTAAGTTCAGTTGTGTGTGACATCATTTGTCCATTCAATACTAATTGCACTGAAATATTATTCAAAACAAAGAATTTTTACATTGAAGAAGAGAACTGCAATAAGTTTAATTAAAAAAAAATTCCTGAGTTAATAAATTAGGGAGAATATGTAGACTAGAAAAAGCAAGTAAACTAATAGAATCCTGTAAGAAAGAAAAGAGAGGCTTCAATGTGCTTAGTTCTGGAAGCAAAAGAATGAGATGAGTAAATAGTATAATTGAGGTTCAACTATTGAAGAAAATACCTGGCTAAAACTGAACTGGGTTAAACCACAGCCAGTCCCCACAGGTATAGACCATGTTTAGGATAATATTTTCCAGGAATGAGAAATTTTCCTCTACCCTTCTAGATTATTCTGACTCATCTAGGAATGAAATTGACATGAAACTGTTTAACAGAAGAAAATTTTAAAAAAAAGTTTAAAAACATATATATGAGAGACCCAGGAAAATTAATTCACTAAGCTGGTTTAAAACCTCATCTTAAAATTCATCTTCAGCTAAAGGCAAAAATAAATAAATAAATAAAAGGATGTTACGGATAGTGGTTTGAGAATTTAAAGGGGAGAAAGGTAATTGAGTTGGAGATGGAAAAGCAAGTATTTGGTAAACAGATATATGCTGGGCTGGGCAAAGACAATGGGACAGAGAGAGGAATTTTTAACAGACAAACTTTGCTGGGTCCCTCCCTGTCTACATACCTAGTTCAAACTATTTTATCTATGGTGATAACTCTCAGCTCCCTTCCTAGAATAGGTCCTCTATCTACATTCTTTAGGAAGTTAGGGAGAAGGTCAAAGACTTTTCCTGAATCTTTCACATTTTCAGTTCAAAATAATTCACTTGCCACAGAGATATTTTGGGGTGGCAAATTTTGCTCCCCTGCAACGTTATAATGAAAAATGTCACAAACAGTTGAAATGAACAATAGTTAGAGATGGAATGAGTATTAGCTAATTTTCCTGAGGAATTCGGGTGTAGAAAGTAGGAAGTGTGTATTTAGCAGGAAATGGATCATCTTAGAAGTTGATCTTAGAATATAAATGGTGATAAAATTGTTTTGGAAAAGTGACCTCAAGATTGATTGGAATACAGTCTTGTGTCTTTTAATGGCATGGTTGCTGCTGCTGCTGCTAC
>NW_011494902.1:9545368-9546085 GCF_000754665.1 Bison bison bison | reverse complement strand
ATTATGTTCACTGCTAATTTTAAGTGATCAAATAAGAGATTGGGCATATTCTTCATGAACATTTGAGCTGGATGACTCTCCACTTTTTTAAAGTTTAAAGTCATCATTTTTCTTATTGATGAATTTTTATGATTAAATATTTAAGTATCATTTAATTTGAGTAAAATTATATAAGATTAAATCTTCTTTATAAAATGATTAAATCATATTTATTTATCTATTAAGATTTTGTATATTTAAGATTTTTTAAATTGATATAATTATGTTCACTGTATCATTTTTTTCCTAATACAAATATCTAAAAATTTGAAGGGTAAGAATTCATTTGGATCAAAATCTTGAAAATAAGGAATAAAATGCATAAAGCAAATGTGGACTTTTAGCAAATCCTAAAGTTTATATTGGACAAAGTACAACACAAATACAAGATGTCATCATAAGAATGTTACAGGCTGGCTGTGCTGGAGCTGGTCTGTCTGGGATGGTGTGACCTCTCTGAAGTGTTTTGCCCTGAGAATGGAAAGAGGAGGAGGAGGAAACATGGTTCTTTCATTTCTAAAGGTGATATCACAGGAGTCAGTGAAGTTTAGAGACGTGGCTGTGGTCTTTTCTCCAGACCAGTGGGCTCATCTGAGCCCTGAAAAGAGAGAACTGTATCGGGATGTGATGCTGGATACCTGTGATCACCTTGTGTCATTGGGACGCTGGGCTTACAAA
>NW_011494902.1:9539115-9545268 GCF_000754665.1 Bison bison bison | reverse complement strand
CCAGGCTCCTCCATCCATGGGATTTTCCAGGCAAGAGTACTGGAGTGGGGTGCCATCGCCTTCTCCGAATGGCATGGTTACACTTCATGAATTTACACTCATAACAGTCTGAGTCACCACCATCTTAAAATGGAATACCTCCTTCTTATAACACTTTCTGGATTGGCTTGCATTGCTAGCATTTGTGTTAGTCGGCTTCCTTATTTCCTTTCTCTGATTCATATCTTCACAAAGAAAGTCAAAGAGTAGAAAAGAAAGGCTTTGAAGTTTATATCTCAGCTATAACAACACAAATGCTCAAGTGGCCACAAACATGGGCCCAGGGGCTTTTAAATCCCAGAGGCATTTCCCTGGGACATCTGCAGCATCAAAAAATATGGGGACTTAAGAGAAGTTTTCACTTACTATTGGTTTAGCAGAGAGACATCTTTTCAAAGGATCAAGAGCACCAAAATCAAAAGCCTTGTTCATCGTGCAATCCTTCCCCTCATGTCACCTTGCTTTGCTAAACCTACTCTGATTCTTTTTAGCCTTTTTCTTGGGTTAAAATCCTTTTCCTTTACTATTTCCCTTGCTTTCTTAATGAAATGCACACAGAGTATTGAAAGTAATCAATAATGAAATACTTGGAACTAAAAATAAGATAGCTTAAATATGAGATATCATAGCATGAATAACATACATGAAGTTAATCTCTTGGAAAACAAGCCTTACGTGAATCAATAATACAGCATACACAAAACATTAATTTACTTAAATTAATTATGTCTATATGGACTGCCCATGTCTGAGAAATTAGGAAGACCTCATAAGGCTCTATAAAGAGAATTTAATTTAGGTAATATAGCTAGCTGTTAGAGCTAGACATGCTCCTAGAGATTATCCAGACAAGTCCTCTCATGTCAGAGATTCAAAATTTGCTCATAGCTGTGGAACTAATTCACACCTTTACTCCTCAGAATCTCTATAGAGTTTAGAACTTTCTTTTACTTCATTACAGAACCAGAAATTTTCTGTGTTATAAAAGCACCCCATGGTCAAATACAGGACTTGTCCATCCATAGTAAACATCAGGACTAAAGTGAAAAGCTGAAAGTTAAGTTAGAAAGTGTCAATATGATAATTTGCCAGAAATATTTAGAGAAACTATTTTATGTACAAGTTACCATCTAGACATTTTCTATGAGTACTGAATGTTTCCTTTTTATTATGTACTACATCTAAAACCTCATAAAGTATCCATTGAGAAATATTGCTTATTTCAGTTATACTGAATACTTGCTTATTCAGTTATACTAAAGCCACCAGTTAGTTATCCAAATTCTGTTAAAGGGAGAAGGTTTTATTATTTAGCATGAATGTCAGGAAGTGACTTATATCCTGAATACTTCAGAGTATGTCCTTGAACAATTGTAAATGCTTATTTTTTGTCATCTCTCTGGCAGCTGCCAAATTGTAATGCTTACTTATTCAACATAAATTAACTAAAATGAATCCTTGTGGAAAAACATAATACCTGCCTGGTACAAGGGAGCTGATTATATTGCCTTCATTTACACAGAACTTAATCATAATTCAATGACACCCTCTCATTACTAAGTTATACGTATTTTTTTGAGCAAATGGAAAAACTATAACTTTGTGCAGGTGTTCATACCATTTATACCATATTGAGTACAGTGGTCAAAGTGCTGCTACTAGCTCATAGAAATTACCAAATAAGGTTTCAATAATTAACTGAAGTGCAAAAACACATTGAAGATATATGAAGGCTGCCTCTATTAACAGTGTCTCCAAACCTATCTTTAATATGGATTTACTGAATAGCTTAAAATACATGGCAAATGACAGTAAAATAAACAATTACTTGAAGCAATGTTGTTTCAGAACAGAACATGGCATTTCATAGAATATTTACATATTATGTTTATTTTTAAATCCTTAATTAAATCAATTACAGGGAAATAAATGCAAAGTGTCACAGTTGGAAATGTAGATAAATACATATTAACATGTAGAGAGAGTGAAGCATTGAATTTTAAATTAAGTACAAAAGATGGAAATCATTCCCTTCATCCCCACGTTTTTCTCTGTTTTATTACAAAAGTTCTCATTTTCAGACCATAAGAGGCATTAGTAGTTAAAGCTATTTTAAAATGTGCAGCTTAAGTAATTATTTTTACCCTAATCTGTCTTTAGGCAAAATACTTCCAAGTGTGAGAATTTGTTAGCCCGAAACCCTCTGGGTTGAAATGCCTGTTTGAAAAATCACAGGAGTGAGAACTATTCAATTGCGTAATCATTTTAACAGCTGCTGCTGCTAAGTCACTTCAGTCGTGTCCGACTCTGTGCGACCCCATAGACAGCAGCCCACCAGGCTCCCCTGTCCCTGGGATTCTCCAGGCAGTAACACTGGAGTGGGTTGCCATTTCCTTCTCCAATTTTAACAGCAGAAGCTGGTTATTCTGACAGCCTTTCAACCATCAACTGAATACTTGGAAGCAGCTGATGTAGTGATTTCATGTAGATTCTGTTTTGTTTTGTTTTGCAAAAGACAACTTTGCCAGGATTGGGAGATAGGCCTCTTAATCTCTGTCCTTTCTTCTGTGGAGTGACCTTCATTAAATTTAAAAGTATCCAATCTGGAACAGAACAAGAACCTAGCTGTTTTTATAATTTTTGTTTAGAAGTCTCCTCAGTCTTCATTATTTTACTCTCACATAGCCTAAATTATGCTGTGGGTCATAGTATAGTTATTAAAAATTCCAATTCAGAAAAAAATGATATAATTATATCATTTATATTATATACATTTATAAATTTATCATTTAATTTATACATATTTATATATAATTAAAAGTGTATTAAAAGAGAATTGAATATGCACATACACAACAAATAATTATAAGAAAATGGAGTATGTCTGCCATGATTTTCTGACTACTGTTACTTCACTTAGAATCTGGGGTGAAAAAAAAAAAACTGTTCTCTTCTTGGTGCCTTAGTTTTTCCTCTGAAAACTAAAACACACATAGAATGTGTTTATTATTTATTATTACAATTATGTATTATTATTACTCAAAGAGTAATCATATCATTTTATATTGTATTAAAGTACACCAATGTTTCTTGAAATATGCACTTTTAAAAAATATATAACTAGGTCTTTCAGGATGGCAGTGTTTCTCAAACATTTACAATTACTAGTTGTTAATTTAGACTGATCTTTCTTACACTGCAGTCCAGGTTCCATTTGAAATAATTCTGAACTTGTATGACAGACAATACTCTCAGAATATTTATTTTAGCTTATGATTACTAGAGAGGGAAAGGAGCGGGGATAAATTGGTAGATTGAGATTGACATATACATACTGCTAAATATAAAATAGATAACTAATAAGGACCTACTGTATGCCACTGAGAACTCTTTTCAATATTCTATAATGACCTCTGTGGGAAAATAATGTAAAAAGAAGTGGATATGTGTGTGTGTGTGTGTGTGTGTGTGTGTGTATATATAAAACATTCAATTTGCTGTAAGTAAAAACTAACACAACATTTTAAATCAATTATAGTTCAATTTTTTAATTAAATTAAATTTAAAAATGTTAAAAATAAACTATGATTTGGTCTGCTTTCTTTTTATTTTTAATTAGAGTATGTTCATGGCAAGAAATACCTACAATTCTGCATGTATTTATATATCCATCATTAAAAATTTTAGTTTAAATGAGGAAGAGCCACTGATTTTATTTGAGGCACTGACTAGAATAAAATTATCTCAGTTTTTATGTTGTAGAAGTTAAGTATTTCATAGGTCAACAAGGTCTTCTTTAATATGAAGCAGTTTTCATTGACTTTTGTTCTCCTAGCATGGAATACAAATCATTATACTGACTAGCTGAATATTCATATTTTTAGTATTTCCACATTGAAGTTTGTACACAGGGCTTCCCCAGTGGTGCTAGTGGTAAAGAAATTAGCATGTCTCCCTGCTAATTCAGGAGACATGAGGCATGTCTTCGATTCCTGGATCGGGAAGATCCCCTAGAGAAGGCATGGCAACCCACTCCAGTATGCTTGCCTGGTGAATCCCCATGGACAAAGAAGTCTGGCGGGCTATAGTTCATAGGGTCACAAAGAGTCAGACATGACTGAAGTGACTTAGCACACATGCACACACAAAGTGGTATAGAAAACAAACGATAACGTGTCTGAAAATTCCTCCTATAACAGTTGGAAATGGCATATGTATGACTTATTTGATTAAAACAGTATTAAATTCTAAGAGAAATCACAGCAGTCAAGCATGCTTTATGTGTAAAGTGACATATATTGCTGAAGGATTACTAATTTATTCCCAGGTTGCAATAAAAGTTTAGAGAAAACTTTGAATGTTTTAGGCTCATTACAAATTGGTACAATAGAAAATCTTAACTCATAAGAATCAAAAGATATAAGAAGAGTTTTTGTTGCAATGTGGTATATGTTCATGTACTCATTTAGGCTCCATTACCTAAATCCAATTGTGCTTTAAATTTGCTTTTTCTTTGAATAAAGAAATTTATTTCTTTATTAATCATTTTATCTTTATTAATTAGTTTACTCTTTAATTAATAATTAATTATTATTATTAATAATAAATTAATTATTTAATCTTTATTAATTAATTAATGCTCTTTAGCAAATACAGAATAAGTTAACTCTTATGTTACTGACTCACTGATACAACATCCAAAACAGCTTTCTCTCTGTTGGTATGTTATCCGCTCCACTTTCCTCCAAAGTTTTATACTTCTATTACTAATGAAGAAGCATCAGAGTGTTACTCCTACATCAGAAAACAACAAACCATAGGCTTTGGGCTGTCCAAACCTTTCTTCTTTCTCACTCTTTCTGTTTTTTGATAAATTGTGGATGAAGTATGTACTTTGATTTAAAATAATTTGCCCTGGATTAAGATATAATAAATGGTCACAACAGTTTCAAACTTGGATTGCTTTGTTTTGAATGTAATCCAGATACAACCATCAAAGAAAGCATCACTGTTAACATTAAAACACCACTGAAACTGGTGGCCTCCCATAAAAGTGGCTGCCCATAAAAAGCAGGCCTGATGAATCAATTTTCTCATAAAATCTTTTTGATAAAATTATGCTATTTTCTGAGTAATACCCTTTTCAGCAGGTTTCAATTAACATGGTGACACCAGTAGACAGGAGACTGGTTGCATCACTAAGAAGACGCTACCCTATTCCTCAAAGTGGAGCTGCGCGATTGTGAACTTGCAGAACAGTGTTGCTTTTCAGATTAGTTTTGTCATCTAAAATAATATTTTGTTGGAAAAGTTTAAAAGATGATAATGAGAGATGAAAAGAAAAAGTATTTACATAGCCTGACCTCATTAAGTAATTGCTGAATAAAAAAGATAAAAGATTACTTTTTGGAATCCTTTACTATTTACAGCCTCTTGGTGACTCCACCTATTCCCCTGATAATTATCTTTGGAGTCTTTATCTGTCATCTTACATCTGTGTGTGTGTGTGTGCATGTGCATATCTGTGCACTCATGTGTATGTGTAGTAATATTTAAGGAGTCATGGAATGGATATAGGATGGACTGATTGGATCTCCTTGCAGTCCAAGTCTCAATAGTCTTCTCCAACACCACAGTTCAAAAAGCATCAAATCTTCAGTGCTCAGCTTTCTTTATAGTCCAACTCTCACATCCATGCATGACTACTGGAAAAATCATAGCTTTGACTAGACAGACATTTTTGGCAAAGTAATGTCTCTGCTTTTCAATTGCTATCTAGGTTGGTCATCACATTTTTTTACATGGAACAAGCATCTTTCAATTCCATAGCCGCAGTCACTATCTGCAGTGATTGGAGCCCAAGAAAATAAAGTCTGTCACTCTTTCCAGAGTTTCCCCATCTATTTTCCACGAAGTGATGGGACCAGATGCCATGATCTTAGTTTTCTGAATGTTGAGTTTTAAGCCAGCTTTTTCACTCTCCATTTTCACTTTCATCAAATTTACGCAGCTTACTTGATGTTTAACCTTTAAGAAATCACTTAGTGTGTTAGTAACTCAGTTGTGTCCGACTCTTTGCGACCCCATGGATTTTAGCCCACCAGCCTCCTCAGT
>NW_011494902.1:9522536-9539015 GCF_000754665.1 Bison bison bison | reverse complement strand
AGGATAACACAAATTTAAGTTACTTCTCTTACATTTTTATTTATTTATTTTACTTTTTAAAATAACAATCTCAAAAGGCTATGAAAAATAGACATAATAGTATAGTGTGTCCTACCTATTGGTTTCTTAGCTTCAACAATTCTCACTTAGGATAAGTTTTATTTCTTAAATACATGCTTCTACTCTATGGATTATTTTGAAACAAATCTTAGCCATTAAAACATTCTATATGTATTTTAGTATATAAATGATAGGAAATAATATTTTGTTTTTATATACAAAATAACATTATTGTACCTTAAAAGTAATACTTCTTTTTTATCAAATTACCCAAATTGCAATTTTTTGGAATAATCAATGGAATTGAATTTTAATTTACATTCAGTAAAGTCACTTAATGTAAGTATGCAATTTGATGACTTTTGAAAAATATATAGGGTCATATAATTACCATCACAATCAAGATATATAGCACATCTCTGCACTCCACAAGTTTTCCTCATGCATTTTTACTGTCTAGGATGTATGGTAGGTACATATTTAATTTTTAGGAAACAAAGAGCTTTCCAAACTGATTGTACATCATCTTACTTTCCTGCCAGCACTTTATGAAAGTTCTATTCTCACCACCATTGGAGTGAATATTAGTGTCCCTTTGTGGTTTTAATTTGCATTTTCCTATTATAATATTGTTCAGCATCTTTTCATGTTGTTACTAACCACATGTCTATCTTCTTTGTGAAATATTTGTTAAAGTCTTTTACTGATTTTTATGTATTTGTATTTTTTGCCTTCTTATGATGAAGTTCTGGGCTTTAAAATTTACTTTGGATTCAAGTACTTTCCCTGATAATTATGATGTGTAGATTTTCTCCTAGTCTGTGGTTTGCCTTTTTTTTAAATTATATATTTGAAGGCAAAATGTGTTAATTGTGAAGAATTTCAATTTATCAATTATTTCTTTTATTGTTCACACTTTTTATATTTATCAAAGAAATTTTTGCCCATCTCAAGGTCAAAATGGTATTGCTTTTTTTCCAGAGGTTTTATAATTTAGGGGAAAACTATTCAGATTTTTGCCACTATGTATTAAGATACCTTGTAAATTGTTCATTGATTCCTTAATCAGTTTAAGGAAATTACCTTTTGTTTCTAATTTGTTGATTGTTTTATCATGAATGGGTGTTGATTTTTGTCAAATTCGATACTAATTGATTTTTTAATATGAAAGCAACATGACATTCATGAGAATAACCAAGCTTGACCATCATTGTCACTGTTTATACATGAAATTACATTTGCATTGCTATTTTATTTTGTTTGTTTAAAATATTTTCATTGATCTGAATAAGAAATACTGACCTGTAGATATTTTTTTTTCTTATAATACTTTTGTTGTATTTAGGTGTAGGTTTACTCTAGTCTCATGAAATGAGATGAAAAGTGTTTCTTCTTCCTTTCTTTTCTGAGAAAGTTTGTGTAGGTGTTCTTTCTTTCTTGCCTCTATGAGAGAATTCACCATTGGAATGAATTATCTGGGTCTGGAGGTCTTCCTCCCTCCCTTTCTTCCTCTCTCTTTCCTTTCTTTCTGTACACACGCACTCCTATATATATGTGTATATATATATATATCCATTACTCCAGTTTCATTTTTTAAATGCCTACCCTTTCCTCATGGATTTAATTTTGTACTTTTGTCAAAAATTATGTATATATCATGAATAGGCTATTTGGGGTTCCGTTCTGTCCATAAAAATTTTAGAATCAGTTTGATATTTCCGACAAACTCCCTTGCTGGAGTTTTGATTTGGATTTCAATATATTTATAGACAAACTATGTGAGAATTGATATCTTAATAGTAATGAATCTTGTGATTAATAAATATGGTATATTTTGACTTATTAAGGTCTTCTTTAATTCTCTCATTAATGTTTGTCAGTTTTCATATATAGATCTTATACATATTTTGTTAAATATATTTTAAGTATTTCATATTTATTATTATAATTTTTAAATTTTGAAGTAATTTTAGACTTACAAAAAAGTTAAAAATAATATACAGCTCAATTATATCCTTTACCAATAATAAAATTCTTACCAAAATACAATTGTGATTTATATAAAATATTAATTGATATACAGATATTTTTCACATTTTTTAAGTTGTACACTTGACATCTATTTTGTAACCAGGTTACAATCCTGGAATATACATTGCAATTGGTTGTTATGTTTCCTTATTTGCCTTTAATCTGAGATCGTGCCCTAACTGTATTTTCTCTTTTTTTACAAATACTTTTAATAAGTATTGTTCCATTTTCTTTAGGATATCCCTCAATTTTGGTTCTGAAGGATACTTCATCATAGTTAAATTCTGGTTAAAATTTTTGGGAGAAAAGCTATAATCGTGATGTTTTCTTCTTTCAACAGTATTATATCAAGGTGAACATCACATTGATATGTCTTATTAATGGTTATATTAACTTGATAATCATTTGGTTTGATCACTCAGATAACTTGACAGACATCTATACTCTTTTTCCCCCTTATGAAATTAATAAGTAGCTGATGGAAATAAGCAGTCTTTGAATTTTAATATTCATTTATGTATCCCTTAGCTATGCATCTCCAGTCCCATTCGCCCATTCCTAGGCAACCGTGAATCCACTTACTCTCTTTATAGATTTGTCTATCCTGGATATCTACTATAAATAGCATCATACAATATGTGATCCTCTGTGACTAGCTCCTTTAACTAGCATGTTTTCAGTATTCATTAATATTATATCATACAACATTTCTTTTCATTGCTGAACAATATTCCATTGTATAGAAGTATCGCATTTTGTTTATCCATTCATCAGTTATCAGTTGATGGATGTTGGGGTTGTTTCCACTCTTTGGCTGTTATGAATAGTGTTGCAATGAATATTCATGTGCAAATTTTAGTGTGGAAATATATTTTCATTTCTCTATACCAATAGTGGACTTGATGTGTCACATAGAAACTGTTTAACAATTTGAAGTATTGTTAGACTGTTTTCTAAAGTGGTTGTACCATTTTACATTCTCACAACTAGTGTATGAGGGTTCATTTCTCTACATCCTTGCCAATAATTGTTATTATTTGTTTTTTGATTATATTCAACTGAATAGGTTTGAGGTAATATCTCATTCTGGTTTTAATCTGCATTTCCCTGTAGGTCAATCAATTCATTCTTTCATTCAACAGATATTATTGATTGTATAATATGTACAAAATGCTGATCTAACTGATTAGCATTTATCAGTGAACAAAATAGATAAAGATACCCACTTTCAGAAAGCTTATATTCCAGCAGGAGAAGACAGATAGCAAGTAGTAAACCTAAGTACAAAGTAGAAAAGCATCAGTTCAATTAAGTTCAGTCACTCAGTCATGTCCGAGTCTTTGCAACACTATGGACTGCAAAACGCCAGACTGCCCTGTCCATCACCAACTCCGGGAACTTGCTCAAACTCATGTCCATCGAGTCAGTGATGCCATCCAACCATCTCGTTCTCTGTTGTCCCCTTCTCCTCCTGCCTTCAATAGAGTAGCATAGGGGAATTGGATGTGACATAGCAGAGGTATACAGGTTATAGTAACAAACTCAAGATATTTGAGCTAATTCTTGAAGGAATGAGCTTGTTTGCCATGTGGATATTTTGGAAGCAGAGTCTCTCAGGCATAGACAAGAGCCACTGTGAAGACTTTGTGAGACTTAATGACTTTGTGAGACACATACGTGAGACATAATTGAGAGGCTGCTGTAGCTAAAACAGAGAGAATGGGTGAGCATGAAGGTGATTCAGTACAGTTCAGTCGCTCAGTCGTGTCAGACTCTTTGCAACCCCATGAACTGCAGCACTCCAGGCCTCCCTGTCCATCACCAACTCCCGGAGTTCACTCAAACTTACGTCCATCGAGTCAGTGATGCCATCCAGCCATCTCATCCTCTGCTGTCGCCTTTTCCTCCTGCCCCCAATCCCTCCCAGCATCAGAGTCTTTTCCAATGAGTCAACTCTTCGCATGAGGTGGCCAAAGTACTGGAGTTTCAGCTTTAGCATCATTCCTTCCAAACAAATCCCAGGGCTGATCTCCTTTAGAATGGACTGGTTGGATCTCCTTGCAGTCCAAGGGACTCTCAAGAGTCTTCTCCAACAACACAGTTCAAAAGCATCAATTCTTTGGTTCAGCTTTCTTCACAGTCCTACTCTCACATCCATACATGACCACTGGAAAAACCATAGCCTTGACTAGATGGACCTTTGTTGGCAAAATAATGTCTTTGCTTTTGAATATGCTATCTAGGTTGGTCATAACTTTCCTTCCAAGGAGTAAGCGTCCATAGCTGATAATATTAGAGAAGTAAAGGGGCCAGGTCTTATTTCTGCTTTATTGACTATGCCAAAGTCTTTGGCTGTGTGGATCACAATAAACTGTGGAAAATTCTGAAAGACATGGGAATACCAGACCACCTGACCTGCCTCTTGAGAAACCTATATGCAGGTTAGGAAGCAACAGTTAGAACTGGCCATGGAACAATAGACTGGTTTCAAATAAGAAAAGGAGTATGTCAAGGCTGTATATTGTCACCCTGCTTATTTAACTTCTATGCAGAGTACATCATGAGAAATGCTGGGCTCGAAGAAGCACAAGCTGGAATCAAGATTGCCGGGAGAAATATCAATAACCTCAGATATGCAAATGATACCACCCTTATGGCAGAAAGTGAAGAGGAACTAAAAAGCCTCTTGATGAAAGTGAAAGAGGAGAGTGAAAAAGTTGGCTTAAAGCTCAGCATTCAGAAAACGAAGATCATGGCATCTGGTCCCATCACTTCATGGGAAATAGATGATGAAACAGCAGAAACAGTGTCAGACTTTATTTTTTGGGGCTCCAAAATCACTGTAGATGATGACTGCAGCCATGAAATTAAAAGATGCTTACTCCTTGGAAGAAAGTTATGACCAAGCACTGGGATGACCCAGAGGGATGGTATGGGGAGGGAGGAGGGAGGAGGGTTCAGGATGGGTAACATATGTACACCTGTGGCAGATTCTTTTGATATGGCAAAACCAATACAATACTGTAAAGTTAAATAAAATAAAAATAAATAAAAGCAGAGACATTACTTTGCCAACAAAGGTCCGTCTAGTCAACGCTATGGTTTTTCCTGTGGTCATGTATGGATGTGAGAGTTGGACTGTGAAGAAAGCTGAGTGATGAAGAATTGATGCTTTTGAACTGGTGTTGGAGAAGACTCTTGAGAGTCCCTTGGACTGCAAGGAGATCTAACCAGTCCGTTCTGATGGACATCAGCCTGGAATTTCTTTGGAGGGAATGATGCTGAAGCTGAAACTCTAGTACTTTGGCCATCTCATGGGAAGAGTTGACTCATTGGAAAAGACTCTGATGCTGGGAGGTATTGGGGGAAGGAGAAGAAGGGGATGACAGGATGAGATGGCTGGATGGCATCACTGACTTGATGGACGTGAGTCTGAATGAACTCCGGAAGTTGGTGATGCACAGGGAGGCCTGGCATGCTGCGATTCATGGGGTCATAAAGAGTCTGACAGGATACAGGAACTGAGCGACTGAACTGAATTGAACTGAACTGAACTGATAGACCATTTCACTGACTTCAGAGGATCTTGAAAAAGATTAACAAACACAATCACCTCCAGATGTAAGAAGGATGATGCTGCTTTTACTCACTTTGTTTTTACATTTGTGTTATTTTAAAACTTTTGTTTTGAATTTCTGCTTCATCTAATAGCTTCCTGTTGAATAAAATTAATTTTATTGGGACACATTTTTAAAGCACACTCCTTAATGTTAAAAATTAAAGGAATTCAGATTTAATAACCATGTAAGACTCCAATTCTAAAAATAGACAGCATTAGAAAAAAGCATTGCTCAAGAAACTGATGAGTGTTTGCTTCTAAGGAAAAAGATGTGAAGTTGGAAGTTGCATATGGGAAGGAGTGTGTGCATAATTATTTTGACTGTTAAAAATAAGTTGAATTCACTTGGTATATAAATTATACTCCAATGAATTTGACTGAGAAATAAAATAATATGCATAATTAAGGAAGATGTATATATGAAGTTATATATGATTATACAGTTATATCCTACAGTAATTTTTATTGAATTTGAGGTTTTCTTTAAGTATGTCTTTCAATTTGATTAATCAAGAATAATTTTAGGATAACATTACCATGTATTTATGAAAATTCAAATATACTTATGATTTACCTTCCCACTGTTATATATATTTATAAATACATGCATATTTATTAAATTAACTATAGAGTAGTCTGTGGCTACATGTGTAGCATTTACAAGGTATAATATATATCAATAATATAATAATACACATTATATTATGATTTTATTTACATATACTTTTATATTACAAAAATAAAATGATTAAGTAAACATTTTAGATACAACCTTTAATCATACATCTTTTGTCACTTTACAAAGTGATATTTAAGAATTCAAACAAAGAATTCAAATTGTTTTTTTGTTTTGGTTTTGCTTTTGGCTAGCAATCCTAAGAATGTTCAGAAAAGCATGAACTTCCCTTTCCCTACATACAAAACAAACAAAAATCTTTTATTTCCAGAATTGTAAATCTTGTACTGCTCAATGTAACTCCATTACTTGCAGTTCTAATACTGAAGATGATAAGCGTTTCAAAACAGATAAAATCCATTCTCAAAGTTTGCATTAGAATATTTTGCAACATTTTAAAAAATAAAAATAAAACAAGTGTATTTAAAATTCTAAACCTACCTTTACAAACCTATTTAAATCATATTGCATTCATGCAAGTATAATTATAGCTAACATTTATGAAAAGCTTACTTGTGTGACCATGTTAAGGATTTTATATGTGTCATTTCTGAAATTTTATGATAAATATTAATTTCTCTTTTGTTATTTTAAAGGTGAGAAAGAGAGGCCTGGAAAAGTGAAATAACAAGCCCCAGGTTGCAAAATAAGAGAATGTTCTAGACATGTCCCAAACATTCTAACTTCAGAGCCCAGGCTCATTGTCCTAGGCAAAAGTTTCTTTTAAATGTAGGAAGTGTTAAGTTGTAGTCACATAATCACATACATTGAAAAATATATATTCATGCAAACAAATAATCATCCTTTTATGCAGGATAACTTTTAACTTCTTACAATGTAGCATTTAAAATAATATTTAAATTTTGTTTGATAGTAGGTATTTATTTGAAAAATTAAGACTAGTAATTCAGTATGGACAGTTTTATTTAGACAACGACCTAGAGAGTAATACTGTCAAATGCATGATATAATCCTGAGAAGATGATGTCTATCATTCTTCAGTAAGACATGTTGGTAATACCATTTTATAAAGAAAAGAGTTTATCTTTCTGTACATAATAAAGTACAAAGTTGAATTCAAAGTTCATATAAAGGTATACTAAAAACAGAAAAGGAATAAATAAATACAAATGTGGGAAGAAAAAAACAAAAATATAGAGGGAAATGTCTTTTTAATCACTTATTGATTGATTTGATCAATTTGATCAATGATCAATCATTGAATGTTAAATATGTTCTATTCTACTTACCTATGCATAAAAATCTATTTATATATAGATTTGAAAAAAAAAATGTTCTTATGATAGCCCCTGATGAGTGTTGTAATGAATGTGTGTTGAAACTGTCTGAATATGCTGAAGAAGCCATATTGCTTCAGGCAGCTGGGAAGGGATTCCCAAAAGAAATAACTCTTGAATTGGGTCTCACAATGAAAGGATTTGGAAGGAATTCAAAGCAGAAGGAACTAACTAAAAAATATACTACTTTTTTAAAAGTTTATTCTTTATGGATACAAATCAGTTTATGAGTCCCAAACTGTCTGTGATGTGAAAGTCGCTTAGTCATGTATGACTCTTTGTGACCCTGTGGACTATACAATTCATGGAATTCTCCAGGACAGAATACTGGAGTGGATAGCCTTTCCCTTCTCCAGGGGATTTTCCTAACCCAGGGATCGAATCCAGGTCTCCAAAATTGCAGGCAGATTCTTTACCAGTTGAGCCACAAGGTAAGCCCAAAAACTGTCTGCTGCTGCTGCTGCTAAGTCGCTTCAGTCGTGTCCGACCCTGTGCGACCCCATAGATGGCTGCCCATCAGGCCCTGCCATCCCTGGGATTCTCCAGGCAAGAACACTGGAGTGAGTTGCCATTTCCTCCTCCAATGCATGAAAGTGAAAAGTGTAAGTGAAGTCACTCAGTCATGTCCGACTCTTAGCGACCCCATGGACAGCAGCCTACCAGGCTCCTCTGTCCAATGGGATTTTCCAGGCAAGAGTACTGGAGTGGGTTGCCACTGCCTTCTCCAAAAAAACTGTCTAAATATATCTAAATCAGAATTTTGGATAAACTGTAATTTCAGTAACTATAATCATATATGAAGGCAAGACAATCAAGACTTGCTCAAAGTCCATTTAGCATTGGCTGTAACACTTCAGGAACATCACAGTTTTTTGTTTTTGTTTTTTCCTCATTAGTCTATTGAGTGATCTAAGAGAATATATTATCCATCCTGTTTCTTTGGGAAGGGAGCTGAGTCATTGCCTTTTACTATCATATTTTACAGAGTAAGAGTCCCAGGAAGCCAAAAGCCTATTCAAGGAAAAATAATGAGTCTCATAATAGGGTTCTTTCTACTACTTCTCTCAAGCATATCTACCAGATCTTTTCTCCATTCTCTTCCATTGTTCTCTTCCCCCTAAAGACTTAGCTATGTAGTCAAATGGCTCCCTGTCCTCTGGCTTTTGGTTGAGTGTGATCAATAGAGAGATCAGAAAGAGAGAGTATAAAATCAAAATAATTCATTCTCTAATCTCTCTCTGAAGAGTCCGCCCCTCTAAAAAAGGCTGGTAATTCTTCTCACACAATAAGTAGCCTTTTAGATGATTGCTGTGAATGCTGTTCTTTTCAAATTTGGTTGGACACTAATGACATTTAAACATTTTATATTTGTCCTGCAAACATACACAGACAAGTTAAATATAGATGTCTATCCGTAAGCTAAATATTTCTCAGTTTCAAGTTGCTCATTTACCTCATCGCCATTTTTTCCCAGGCTAAAAAACAGCAATTGTTTCTTTGCGATCTGTAACACTTTGTCATGCCTGACTATGGTGGGGGCCAAGTTGTCATATCTCATAATGATCATTTATGATCTTGTCAGTGAGGTAATCGGATGGGATATTTGGAAAGCTTCCTGTTTGCTTGGCTTTTAAATTGTTTGATTTAATATTTATCATCTGGGTATTGGAAATATGTTGTCTGGCTTATAAAACTGAATTTTTTTTATTCCTTGATTAGTTCAAGCACTTCTACCAATAAAGTCCCAGTAAAGTTTCAAGATAGGAAAAGGCATATTTTAGTCTCTAAATTCCCAACACATAGCTTTAAGTCAATTGCAGTTGTGGATTACCAATTTACTTGTCCACGTATGAGGACACACATGAGATTAAGTGATAGTGTCAAGAAATACATTATCTGAATTGATATTATTATTTTGAAACATGAACCTGTTTATAGGTTCAAGGTTAAAGTACCTGAAAATAATGTCATAATGGTGTACTGCCACATAACATGGTAGCATGTGATTTATGATGACAAAGCTTCTATGTTGTAAATAAAAATGCTGATTAAGCTTGCAAGGTACAGTATTTAAGAAATTATAATAAAAATGTTTAACACAGAGATGAGAAAGCATAATTTGTGGATTTCACTTCTCTTTTCCACATGGAACTCTCACCAGTGAAATGTCTAAAGTCAGCTCAATTCTTAGTGGAAACTATTGTACTCTGAAAGTAACATGCATAATTATAGACTAATTGAATGTTTTTTCCCCTTTCTCTGTGTCAGCAGAAGTAAAGAAGAAAACTACTAAGCTCAATCAGTATGAAAACTTACAAAGTTACCATATACCAAATTACTTTTGGTAGCAACCAAAAAAAAAAACCACTTTCATTGTGATAAGAATAACTATTCCTATCCATAAAAAAATAACTTTTAATTTATGTTTTCATTCTTAATGATTTAGCAGTGTTTACTATTTTGTTCATGTAAAATATGATGCTGAATAGAAAAAGGGATTGAGGAAATTGCTGCAGTCCCTAACTTAAGGAGCATATACGTAATAATAAGAGCAGTATATATACATATACATCTGATAATATCAAATAGTTTCTCCTATCTCTTTAACCAAGTTAGATTTTATATATACAAGTTAATTCAGATCTTAGTTGCTTTGGGTCTGAAATAGGCTCAAATCATTGAGTAAATATGTGGCTTTGGGCTTATTTCATAAACTTATTAAGCTTCAATCCTCATCAATAAAATATGAACTGAAATAGTAATCACCACATAAGTTAGTTTGAGATTAAATTTGGTATGATGCATACAATACATGCATATCCTATATATCGTAAGCATTCAGGAAGTGTTAACTCTTCATAAGAGTTAACTACCATTGTTTGAAAAAAAATGGTAAAAGGATGAATGAATGGTGAGTGACGAAAACCCTTGTGAGTTCTGATAAAAAGTTTAATAGAGAATCATTAGCTTGCAAATATTTCCCTAATATTTGTATTCTTCATCTTTCTCACTCAAAATATCAAAAGTATTATGCTTTGTCTGGACAAATGCAGTTGATCTAAGCTCGTCTCCCTGAAACTCTTTTTGCTCTTATCTAATCTACTGTCTCAGAGAATGCAATGGCACCCCACTCCAGTACTCTTGCCTGGAAAATCCCATGGACGGAGGAGCCTGGTGGGCTGCGGTCCATGAGGTCACTAAGAGTTGGACACGACTGAGCAACTTCACCTTCACTTTTCACTTTCATGCACTGGAGAAGGAAATGGCAACCCACTCCAGTGTTCTTGCCTGGAGAATCCCAGGGACAGAGGAGCCTAGTGGGCTGCCATCTATGGGGTCGCACAGAGTTGGACACGACTGAAGCGACTTAGCAGCAGCAATCTACTGTCTACACCAGAGGCAGAATAATCTTTAAACTACAAAGCAATAATGACATTGGTATGCTTGAAAATTAATAATTTGCTACTACTTTCAGAACACACTCACGACCTTGGCCTATAGGAAGGAAGGCCCTACATATTTGCCCTTCTGTCCCTTCTCACCAGGCTCCTCATTGGCTCTTCTTCCCAGATGTCTGAGTGATAATCATGCTCACTTAACCTCTTCTCCTTTTCTCAGCACTTCCTCTTCCCCCTTCCTCTCAGCTTTTGCACCATGCATCCCCACTGTCAAAAGCTTTGCCTTCTCTTTTCATCCCACTACCTATTCATCCTTACTTCTCTCAGGAAAATCTTCCCAGGTAGCGCAATATAGAAGTTATCATTTTCTAGTTATATTTCTATCATAACTTGTAATCTTTCCTTTATTTTGTTGATTTAAACATATTTATTGAAGTTTAAGTAGATATAAATCTTAAAACCTGACTCTTCAAAAAGGAACAAAGTAAAGCAGTCTTATTTGGCTACTGTTTCTATACCAAGCTTCCCAGGTGGCACTAATGGTAAAGTACCTGCCTGCCGATACAGGAGACAGCCAGGTCAATCTCTGGGTAAGGAAGATCCCCTGGAGGAGAAAATGGCAACCCACTTCAATGCTCTTGCCTGGAGAATCCCATTGACAGAGGGGCCTGGTGAGCTACAGTCCATGGGGTTACAAAGAGTTGGACTTGACTGAAGTGACTTAGAACTTGTGCACCTTATAACAAAGTACCATTGACTGGGTGATTTAAATAACAGGTGTTCATTTCTCATGGTTCCGGCTGAGGAATCTGAGCTGAGCATGCCAGCATGTTTGGGTTCAAGTGACAACCTTCTTCCTGGCTTGCAGTGGCTCCTTTCTTGCTGCATATCCTCCCATGAAGAACAAGAGAGATCGTTCCTTCTTCCAATAAGTGCACGGATCCCATCACAGGGCCCTTGCCCTCATGACTTCATCTAACTTAATTACCTCCCAAAGGTTTCACCTACAAGTATCACATGGTGGGTTACAAGGTTAAGATTTCAACATAGGAATTTCAGTACTACACAAACATTCAGTTCATAACATTATTTTAGGTGATCTTTTATACTTCTGAAATATTAACTATGGAGTAACATGTTATTCCCAAAGAAATGCAAATGAGGAATGTTAAATTAAACTTTTACATTTGCTAAGAATCATAAGTCTTTTCAGATTTCCTATAGGGTAAAAACTCTGGAGGAGGGCATGGCAACCCACTCCAGTATTCTTGCCTAGAGAATTCCCATGGACAGAGGAGCCTGGTGGGCTACAGTCCATAGAGTCAGATGTGACTGAATGACAAAGCACAGCACAGCACACAGGGTAAAAAGTCCATTTTAACATTAGTTTTCCATGTTCTATATTTGTGTGTGTGTGTGTGTGTGTGTGTGTGTGTTTGTGTTTTTGGAGGGGTGAAACCACTATTATACAGCAGTGTGTCTTTCACTTAGATCAGTAAAATTGTTCTGCGCACAGAGCACAGAAGAACATTATAGAATTCTCTTGTCCCTTTGTAAAATAAAGGGTTCTAATATGTGACAGATCAAGAAAGACATCTTTTTATCATCTTTAAAAGAAATAAATTTTGTATATAGTTGCTTTTTTAAAATTAAACTTTTAAAATTGATTTTACTTAATCTCAACAAACTTTAGATAGCTCATGTGTCTGTCAATTTGTAAATATAAATACATATATATATATTTAATCCAAAATGATAAATAATTAGATTTGTGTGGTAAGATTATTATTTATTTTATTTTTGTGCTTTTCTCTGTTTTATAATTCTTGCTTTTTAAAGTGAATTCCCAAACAGCAGCCTCAGCAACACTTGGAAGTTTGTTAGAAATGAAGAATCTGAGGTTCCAATCTTAATTTAGTGAATCAGAATATGAGTTTTAACAAATCTCAAAGTGAATTGTATGTACATTTCCACTTGAGAAACATTGTCCTATAGAATAAAAATGACTTATATAATCAGAATAAAAACGAATTGTTTCTATAAGAGAGTAATTGTCAGTTAAGAATGGATGAGGGAAAATTTTGGAAATTAGGAAGGTGACATTGTTAATTATCTCATACTAATTTAGAGTTTAATATAGGATGGAGTAGTGAAAGAGGACTATTTTTTTAAATTATCACATTCTCAGGATTATCAGTTTTCTTAAAATCACATCAATTTTTAGTGGTTAGTAAATGGTTTAACCCTAAGAATGTTTTAATTCCTAAGAAGGCAATATGTGGCACTACGAAGGGTATTTGTTTCTTAAGGATCATTCCCATGTAGTCATCATTCATGTGAAAGTTCCTTTATAATTTATTTATTTTTTCTGATTACTGGAAAAGTAATATATCCAGGTCTCTGTTTAATATATTTAATATCTCAAGGCCAAAGAATCTAATTTATTTGTTTATTTCTACAAAAATATTCCTATTGAGTTTTCTTAGCTTGATTTTTATATAAAAATAACTATTTTATAATAGACCTGGAGGCACAAATTACAAAAGTTACTATTTAAACTTATCTATGACAGGTAAATTAGACAAATATATATATATATAGCAATATAAGATGGAGAAGGCAATGGCACCCCACTCCAGTACTCTTGCCTGGAAACTCCCATGGACGGAGGAGCCTGGTAGGCTGCAGTCCATGGGGTCACAAAGAGTCAGACACGACTGAGCGACTTCACTTTCACTTTTCACTTTCATGCATTGGAGAAGGAAATGGCAACCCACTCCAGCATTCTTGCCTGGAGAATCCCAAGGACGGAGGAGGCTGCCGTCTATGGGGTCACACAGAGTCGGACACGACTGAAGCGACTTAGCAGCAAAATATAAGATAGTCAAAACATTTCTGCATATATCCTTATAACAGCCCTGTGAAATTGTTGAAACATGTTTTAATCACCTCCATAATAAAGATGAAAAAGCTACATTTTTTTTTTTTTTTTAAGTAAAGCATCTTCCCCAAATCCACTCTGCTCAAGAATGATCATGCTTCCATTTGTATGTGGGCCTAATGAGCCCTTCCCATTATAACACAATGATTTCCAAAATAGAGATAATTGAGTAAATTCTGTATCTGTGAATTGGATGTTGATTATCAAGCCCTCCTGATTGTGATGTTGAAAAGCAAAAAGCCAATTCCTTTATTCAAAATATGCTCCAACATCACCATTTATGTATTTTGTCCACAATAAGGAGACAAAAATTTCTTCTAAATGAAACCAAGCAAAATAATCTATATCAATGCCTTGAAAGGTATTCTTTGAACTTTTTGCTGTCTTAGAGGCAAATTATTATAGACTTCACTTCTTTAAGGCTTAGCATCCTTTCTTTCCTTCTTCTTTTGCATGTTTACTATTCAGTTACTAAAATTATATCTCATCTCCTTGCTAGAAGAGAAAATTCATATTGGTTTCTCTCTTCTAGAAATCTGAGTACTTCATTTACCTAAGAGGTATGCTTAAATTTTAAACCATCCCTTAGATCATTCACTGATTTTCCAGAGTTCAGAGGAGCTATTTGGATAGGTTCCTTATGGATTAGATTAAGAAGCAAAAGTTAAGAAAAAACGACTAGACAACAAATATGTCTATTTTCTGATTTGTCCTTCTAAATGCTGTTGCAGTCATATATACTTAATGTTATTTCTGAAAATACTCTTTAAAAATTTCTGGCCTTTATTTAAAAAAATTCAGATATGATTTACATACATTAAAATTTAAATATGTAAATTGTAAAAATCTTCACACACATATGCGTGCACATAATCTGTGAGTCATCATCACATCAAGATAATGAACATATTAATGAGTTCTACAGATTTTGTTATTTCCCTTTTTAATCCTTTTGTTCCCACTCTACTCCTTCCCACTCTATCGCCAGAAAGCGTTGTTGTTGTTGTTGTTTTGTTGTTGTTACTACAGATTATTTCTCATTTTGTAGAAGTTTATATGAATGGCAGCATATACTTTATACTCCCTTTTGTCTCGCTTCTTTCACTCAGCATGATTATTTTGAAATTTATGCACAGTGTGACATACATCAATAATTCATCCTTTTTATTTCTCAGTAGTATTACATTGAATGTGTTAAGGAAAAATAGTATATATGACACTTGTCAAAATGGTAAATGAGACTTTATTCAGAACTATCAGGATAGATATAAAGATTACTACAGTGGGGTTTTGCAGTAGAAGACAGAGACTGAGCTCAACTATAAATAGAAGGAAAAGTAGACATTTATAGCCAGGAAGCAAACAGGCCATCAGTGGATGGACAATTACTAAGAGGAAATGTCAGAGGTAAGGGAAAATTCTGGCTAAAGTGACCTCACATGATTCTTGGTGAAGAGAGACTTAGGTGATAAGAATTTGATCCCCAATCTGAATGTTTTTTATTTTGTTTTCTTGCCTAATTATACAGGCTATTAACCCTAGGATAATGTTTGGTAGAAATAGTATCAATGATTATTCCTGTCTCATTCCTAGTTTTATTTCTATTCCTAGTTCCAGTCTGAGTTTCTGTCAGGAATGGATTCTAGATCCAACCAATAAATTCTGTGCTTTCATTGAGATATTCCTAGGGGATTTCTTATTTTGCCTGTTAATGTGATAAATTATACTGATAGGCTTTAAAAATGCTAATAAACCTGTATTCCTTGAATAAACCTCACTGCATCATTCAGTTCAGTTTAGTCACTCAGTAATGTCCGACTCTTTGTGACCCCATGAACTGCAGCACACCAGGCCTCCCTATCCATCAAGAACTCCCAGAGTTCACTCAAACTCATGTCCATCTAGTCAGTGATGCCATCCAGCCATCTCATCCTCTGTCGTCCCCTTCTCCTCCTGCCCCCAATCCCTCCCAGCAACAGAGTCTTTTCCAATGAGTCAACTCTTCACATAAGGTGGCCAAAGTACTGGAGTTTCAGCTTTAGCATCATTCCTTCCAAAGAACACCCAGGACTGATCTCCTTTAGAAAGGACTGGTTGGATCTCCTTACAGTCCAAGCGTCTCTCAAGAGTCTTCTCCAACACCACAGTTCAAAAGCATCAATTCTTCGGCACTCAGCTTTCTTTACAGTCCAACTCTCACATCCATACATGACTACTGGAAAACCCATAGCTTTGACTAGACAGACCTTTGTTGGCAAAGTAATGTCTGTGCTTTTCAATATACTATCTAGGTTGGTCATAACTTTTCTTCCAAGGACTAAGTGTCTTTTAATTTCATGGCTGCAATCACCATCTGCAGTGATTTTGGAACCCCCCCAAAATAAAGTCTGACACTATTTCCACTGTTTCCCCATCTATTTCCCATGAAGTGATGGGGCCAGATGCCATGATATTCA
>NW_011494902.1:9507865-9522436 GCF_000754665.1 Bison bison bison | reverse complement strand
CAACTTTTTCACTCTCCTCTTTCACTTTCATCAAGAGGCTTTTGAGTTCCTCTTCACTTTCTGCCATAAGGGTGGTGTCATCTGCTTATCTGAGTTTATTGATATTTCTCCCAGCAATCTTGATTCCAACTGTGCTTCTTCCAGCCCAGTGTTTCTCATGATGTACTCTGCATATAAGTTAAATAAGCAGGGTGACAATATACAGCCTTGACGTACTCCTTTTTCTATTTGGAACCAGTCTGTTGTTCCATGTCCAGTTCTAACTGTTGCTTCATTATGTATTGCTAATATTGTTGATCTCAAAAAGCTATCTTTTAGTTTCATTGATTTCCCCTGATTTTTTATTTCCTATTCCTATTTACTTGTACACTCTTCCAACTTTTATTTAATTTAGTAAATGTGATTCTTGGACCCATGTAAATTTTGGAAACTCTTTTCTCTAATCCTTTTGAATGCCTCATGCACATGTGAGGTGCTTAGTTCAGTTCAGTTCAGTTCAGTCACTCAGTTACGTCCGATTTTTTGCAACCCAATGGACTACAGTATGCCAGGCTTCCTTGTCCATCACCAATTCCTGGAGCTTGCTCAAACTCATGTACATCGAGTAGGTGATGTTGTCCAACCATCTGTCATCCCCTCCTCCTCCTGCCTTCAATGTTTCTCAGCATCAGGGTCTTTTCCAGTGAGTCAGTTCTTCACATCAGGTTGCCAAAATATTGGAGTTTCAGCTTCAGCATCAAGTCCTTCCAATGAATATTCAGGACTGATTTCCTTTAGGATCAACTGGTTGGATTTCCTTGCAGTCCAAGGGACTCTCAAGGGTCTTCTCCACACCACAGTTCAAAACATCAATTTTTCAGCATTCAGCCTTCTTTATGGTCCAACTCTCCCATCTATGAATGACTACTGGAAAAACCATAGCATTGACCATATGGACAAAGTAATATCATTAGCAAAGTAATGTCTGTGCTTTTTAATATGCTATCTAGGTTGGTTATAGCTTTCCTTTCAAGGAGCAAGCATCTTAGTTTCATGACTGCAGTCACCATCTACAATGATTTTGGAGACCAAGAAAATAAAGTCTGTCATGTTTCCAAAGTTTCCCCATCCATTTGCCATGAAGTGATGGGACCAGACGCCATGATCTTAGTTTTCTGAAAGTTGAATTTTAAGCCAACTTTGTCATTCTCCTCTTTCAATTTCATCAAAAGGCTCTTTAGTTCTTCTTCACTTTCTTCTATAAAGGTGGTGTTATCTGTGTATCTGAGGTTATTGATATTTCTCCCAGCAATCTTGATTCCAGCTTGTGCTTCATCCAGCCCAGCATTTTGCATGATGTACTCTGCATATAAGTTAAATAAGCAGGGTGACAATATACAGCCTTGATGTACTCATTTTCCAATTTGGAACTAATCTGTTGTTCCATGTCCAGTTCTAACTGTTGCTTCTTGACCTGCATTCAGATGACTTGCCTACTTTCTCAGGAGGAAAGTCATGTGTTCTGGTATTTCCATCTCTTTAAGAAGTTTCCACACTTTGTTGTGATCCACACAGTCAAAGGCTTTGACATAGTCAATAAAGCAGAAGCAGATGCTTTTCTGGAACTCTCTTGCTTTTATTATGATCCAGTGGATGTTGGCAATTTGATCTCTGCTTCATCTGCCTTTTTGAAATCCAGCTTGAAAATCTGGAATTTCATGGTTCATGTACCATTGAAGTCTGGCTTAGAGAATTTGAGCATTACTTTTGCCAGCATGTGAGATGAGTGCAATTGTGTGGTAGTTTGAGGATTCTTTGGCATTACCTTTCTTTGGGGTTGGAATGAAAACTGACTTTTTCAAGTCCTGTGGCCACTGCTGAATTTTTCAAATTTGCTGGCAAATTGAGTGTAGCATTTTAACAGCCTCGTCATTTAGGATTTGAAATAGCTCAACTGGAATTCCACCACCTCCTCTCGCTGTGTTCCTAGTGATGCTTCCTAATGCCCGCTTGACTTCACATTCCAGGCTGTCTGGCTGTAGGTAAGTGATCATACTATCATGATCATCTGGGTCATGAAGACCTTTTTTGTATCGTTCTTATGTGTATTCTTGCCACCTCTTCTTAATATCTTCTGTTTCTTTTAGGTCCATACTGTTTCTGTCATTTTTTGTGCCATCTTTACATAAAATATTCCCTTGGTATCTCTTTCTTGAAGAGATCTCTAGTCTTTCTCATTCTATTGTTTTTCTCTATTTCTGTGCATTGATCACTAAGAAAGGCTTTCTTATGTCTCCTTGCTATTATTTGGAACTCTTCATTCAAATGTGTATATCTTTCCTTTTCTCCTTTGCCTTTAGCGTCTCTTCCTTTTCCCACTATTTGTAAGACCTTCTCAGATAACCATTTTGCTTTTTTGCATTTATTTTCCTTGGAGTTTTTATTGATTACTGCTTCCTGTACATGTCATGGATGTAGGATGTCATGAACCTCTGTCCATATTTCTTCAGGCACTCTCTCGATCAGATCTAATCCCTTGAATCTCTTTCTCACTTCCACTGTATAATCATAAAGGATTTTATTTAGGTCATACCTGAATGGTCTTCTGGCTTTCCCTACTTTCTTCATTTTCAGTCTGAATTTGGCAATAAGGAGTTCATGATCTGAGCCACAGTCAGCTCCAGGTCTTGTTTTGCTGACTGTATAGAACTTCTGCATCTTTGGCTGCAATGAATATAATCAATCTGATTTTGGTATTGACCATCTGATGATGTCCATGTGTAGAATCTTCTCTTGTGTTGTTGGAAAAGCATGTTTGTTATGACCAGTGTGTTCTCTTGGCAAAACTCTGTTAGACTTTGACCTGCTTTGTTTTGTACTCCAAGGGCAAATTTGCCTGTTACTCCAGGCATCTCTTGACTTCCTGCTTTTGCGTTCCAGTCCCCTATAATGAAAAGGACATCTATTTTGAGTATTAGCTCTAGAACATCTTGTAGGTCTTCATAGAATCGTTGAACTTCAGCATTACTGGTTGGGGTATGGACTTGGATTACTGTGATATTAAATGATTTGCCTTGGAAATAACAGAGATCATTCTGTCATTTTGGGGATTGCACCCCAGAAGTGTATTTCAGTTTTTTGTTGACTATGAGGCCTACTCCCTTTCTTCTAAGGGATTCTTGCCCACAGTAGTAGATATAATGGTCATCTGAGTTAAATTCACCCATTCAGTATTCTTGCCTTGAGAACCCCATGAACTGTATGAAAAGGCAAAATGATATGAGACTGAAAGATGACCTCCCCAGGTCAGTAGGTGCCCAATATGCTACTGGAGAAGAGTGGAGAAATAACTCTAAAAAGAATGAAGAGACAGAGCCAAAGCAAAAACAACACCCAGTTGTTAATGTGACTGGTGATGGAAGTAAAGTCTGATGCCATAAAGAACAGCATTTCATAGGAACCTGGAATATTATGTCCATGAATCAAGGCAAATGTGCTTAGTACATGGCTGAATACTCCAGGAGGACCCTGTGCAGGTATCCAGAATTCCCTTTCTGTTGCATTCTCTTCTCTGACATGCTGCCTTGTGAGATCTAACCATATCACTCTCCAATAACTCCCATCACTCTTAGCTCTCTCCACTCAGAGAGTTCCCTGAACTCTGTTGAGTCCCTCTGCACGGTGTCACTGTTGGTCAGTATCTCAGGCTATAAACTCTGGAGGTTATGGGACTCACTTGGTTTAGTTCCTGTTACACAGGAATCACTGTCATTTCTTACCTGATATCCAATTTGTTGAAAAGCCTTGTTTTATATATTTTGGTTAGTTTTTTAGTTGTTTTATTGGGAAGGGAAATCTAGTCCCTTTTACTTCATCTTCGTCTGAGTGAAACTTGTTGGTCTTTACTTTTAAAATTTTATTTCTAATGCGTGGATAACCTGTTCAATCCATTTGTGTTGTCTAAAGGAATAACCTGGATCAAATTGTATTGTGTATTTTGTATACAGTTCTGAAAGCTTAATGAGTATTTACTACATATCTAATGATTTCTTAATAAAAAATATTTGATAGTAATAACAGTTAATCTCATATTTTTGTCTTGATTTTGGTTTATAATACTAAAAGTACACATTTGCTTAAAGTGAATGACTATTAAATAGAAATATACTTCAAAATATTAAGTAAGCACATTACAAAAGGTAAGGATGGTTATGATATTTAAAATAAACCTTAAACAGTTAGTGAAATGTATTTTTATCTGATTATTTCAATTGATTAAAATAAATGAATAATATCTTTTTTGAGCAAAAACATATGCAGAAATTTTCATTTTTAAAAATATGATATTTTACTTTATTTTAGGTGATTGTCAAATCTGGGCCAGGAACTTTTCTCAGTCTGGCTGTATATGACAATTATATCTTCTGGTCAGATTGGGGAAGAAGAGCTATCCTGCGTTCTAACAAGTACACAGGAGGAGATACAAAAATTCTTCGTTCTGATATTCCACATCAACCAATGGGTATCATAGCTGTTGCTAATGACACCAATAGCTGTAAGTTACCATAGAAAGCAAATTTATTCCTTAATGATATAATCTCTCAAAAAACATATATATGTGTGTGTGTATATATATATAAGTGTGTATATATATATATATATATAAGTAATACTTAGTTGGATTTTGTTTTCTTACTGTTTCTGGGGCTACTATTCATGCTTTGATCATTGAATATATTGAAATTGAACATTTTATGGAAATTTTGTAGTTCTTAATTTATCACCAGAGGAATGATTCACTTTTAATTATTAGTTTCTGGATATCTATTTCACACTTTCTCACTCCTCTTATTTTTGGTGATTCAAATCAAGTTGTTTTCAAGAAAATAATACTTGTTTTACAAGCTTTGCATCTGGCCTAAATTTTTTTTTTAATCACTGAAATACCTACAGAATTGCAGTTTGCAGTATTTATGTAGTTTCTGGAGGCACCAGTGTATTGAATGACAAATATGTTAGAAAATGTAGAGATTTGTTACATATTTTTCAATGTACTTATTATTTGGAATGTTTAGATTTTCAAAAGCCCTGAATCTTCCTAGTTCATGAGATATTTTGAGAGATTGAGGTTGTCTGACAGTTCACTGCTAATCTACAGTAACACAGTACAGGAATTCAGTATAAAATGTCACCAATAAAACCTCTTAATTGCAGGTGAACTTTCTCCATGTGCATTATTGAATGGAGGTTGCCATGACTTGTGCCTTTTAACTCCTAATGGCAGAGTGAATTGTTCCTGCAGAGGGGATCGAATATTGCTGGAAGACAACAGATGTGTGAGTAAGTAAAGAGAATTAAGATGTGATGGGACACATAACTGCTCAAAATGGCACACATGGACATTGGAATTGTTTTAGCATACGTTTGACGTTGTACTCTTCTCCATTATTAGAGACCCTGTTGGCTTATCTCTCTATTCTAAGAAGAGCTGTTTACCATTCTACCTATAGCACCGTGTGATAGGTAATAATAACCCAAAGAGTGATAAATGTTGTATCCTCTGATTATGGCTGGAAGATGTTGGGTAAACTGGAGAAATACCTATACACAATGATATCTGAAAACTTAGGAGTTATGACTTTAAGAATTCAATCAATAGCAAAATTAATTAAAGCCAAAATAAACCAGTGTACAGACAGTAGCTTAGTAGTGAACCCACTCACAGTCGGTCAGAGTATGTAAATGAGAAAGAATGTCTCACACAATTTATTTGTAGTCATTTCTGAACTGTTAATTAAAAATGTAACATTGCAGCCTTGTGTGATGTTTATACCTCCCAAAGGCATTACAATCTTTAATTAGTACTATTACAGTATATACTTATTAACAGCTAAGTTTCCCAAACTGTTTCTACTGTAAATAATGGTTCAAGTGTTCTAATATTGTCATGAAAATTATCCAGCAACATAAAAAGGGTTAATTTCTCTTTAACATCAAGACTAGTTGTGAGTAAGAAAGACAGGAGAGAAGCATTTTGGAAAACTAAAATTGGTAAACTCTTACGATGTGTTCAGTTTTTTTTTCTCCTCATCTGTGTATTCATCTCATATCTTTCATCTTAGAAAATCAATAGAGTTGGATATGTCTACATTATAAAAATAAGAATCATAAGCTGAAAGTATTTTTCAGTTACATCTTTTGTCTTCTTTCAGTCTTTGTATACCAGAAAGATCTTCTCTTTTGCCTGTTCTTTATTTTAATACAAACAAGTGTGATTCTTGGATTCATGTACACTTGGAAACTTTTTTCTAATACAAACACTTTGACATAATTTTTTTAACCAGGAGAACTACTACACCTAATGCAAGAACATATACATATTTTCTCACTTTGTGTGTTGGCACATAATCCAAAAGGGCATTTCTTAGCAAAATAGTAAAAGACTTTAAGAATGTGCTGAGGCAAACAAGGGAGTGATGTAATTGGCCAGTAGACAGTTAATTTCAATAATTTGGGCCACAAATTCCAATGTTTCTTCATTACCTAACATTTCCCGGAATTTCTCAAGCAATTGCTTAAACTCTCCATTTCAGTTTGCCTTTGTGGTTTCAGCTGTAATTGTCTGGATCCGACGCCATCTGTAAGCCTGGAGTGTTAGCCATGCATTAGAATCACTCATGTTGCTTTCACAGGTCACTACAGGCCAATAGTAAACCAATGCCTCTAGTCAAAACAGCAAGGCTTATTTGTAGACAGTAGATTCCTGTCCTTGCAGCAAAATAGATTAAATACATCTGTCCCTACTAAGCCACCTGCGTCTCACTATTGATGAGAGGGGATGAATCAGACAGAAAACTGTAGTGTTAAAACAAGCACAGTTGTATTCACGTGGAACTGCAGAGTGATACTGGATTCTTCAGAGCTGACAAATCTTTACAGAAGTATCTTGTATCCATTGTGCATTCATATTGAAATTCTGTGGTCCAGCAGAGAGATTGAAAAGTAACTCTTGGCTTCTTCTTGTCAAATCTATCTTTGGGAAATGATGATGTTTCTGGAATATCGGGGTCCACATCTGAATTAGTTCACCCAGAGCAGTTTATGAATGTTAATGGCAACAAGGGTGAAAGGTTATTTACTAACATCTACTTGAGGGCAAAGGAGAGAAAACCATTTGTTGTCATAACTCTTGAGAAAAAAGATTAGGCAATTTCATTTTACATGACATTGCTAACCTTATTAACACCCATAACAGAAATAAGAATAGCAAATATAATTAGATGAAGCAATTACCTTGTAAGAGAATGGAAGACAGCTGAACCACAGTTTTTGTTTCTAGAGAGAGGCAGAAAATACTCAATACTATTTCTTCAAATGAACATACCTAAATAAGAATTGTGCTCATACAATATTTGTTTTTTTGCATAATAAACCATATTTACTATAAATATTATCAACTTTTCCTCAAAGGTATGATGATTATAAAATCAAAATATGACATTTTCTATCATAGCAATTATTTTTCACTGGAAATGAGAAATTAAACAGTATGTGTTTAAAATAGACAAAACAAGTTAGGAATGCCAATGGACTCTCAGTAAATGGATGAATTTTATTCAGTTCATGATCTAAGGTGATTGTGGGCAGTAAGTCAGCATTCTTCTTAAAGATAATAATTCTTTAAACTGAGTGGTATTTTTAGACTCTTATTTTCTTGTTATTTCCTCTAAAATGGCATTCTACCTTAGCTACTGACTAGTGAAATTAGACTGCACCAAGAAAAACAAAGTTAACTTTGGAGAAGGCTGCTATCATTTAAAAAGTTAAATTATAAGTCATTAATAGGTAGATAGAGAAAATATAAATATTCTGTAAAAATGGTTACATTCTAGGAATAATAAAGAAACAAAACACTGGGAACTTCAAAGAGCATTAGTGTCTGTTTAATCGAATATTCCTGAAATAAATCCTAAAAACTGATAGCAAATTATAAAGTTAAACTATATTTTCTGCATTAGTAGAGATAAATGAATTCTAATTACCTCCAACATAATTAATATGACTTACTTTCCCTACATGGTTTTTCTACAAGCAGTAGATTGGGTGCTGTGCTGTGCTAAGTCGCTTCAGTTGTGTCAGACTCTTTGCAACCCTAAGGACTGTGGTAGCCCACCAGGCTCCTCTGTCTATGGGATTCTCCAGGCAAAAATACTGGAATGGATGGCTGTGCTCTCCTCCAGGGGATCTTCCCGATCCAGGGATCTAACCTGCGTCTCTTACATCTTCTGCATTGGCAGACGGGTTCTTTACCACCAGCACCACCTGGGAAGCCCAATAGACTGAGTATACGCAAGCAGACAGCACAAAATGTAGCAGAAACCTTGTGTTCCAAAAGCTTGCTAGTAAATCAGTTGTTTAAGAATAAAAATAAAGGAGTGGGATAGTTTGGGAGGTGGGAGGCAGGATCAAGAGGGACAGGACATATGTATGCCTAAGGCTGATTCATGTTGATGTATGGCAGAAACCAACAGAATATCATAAAGCAATTATCCTCAATTAAAAATAAATAAATTTTTGAAAAATGTCTATTTTCCCCAAGAGAGATCATTCTAAAACAGAGGTCACATATTGGCATTCCAGGGATGAAATCTAGCTGTAGAAAAGCTTCTTTGTACTCATGGCTGTTTTGTACTCACAAGTTGGTCAAATCACAAAAAACTCGGACTTTAAATTTCTTACAAGAATCCTGGCACTTAGAAGTGGGACAATAGGGCAGTGGTTAACTGGAGCCCATAAGCATCTGCTGCATGTGCTTTTCAGTTTATCTTGGTCTTCTACCAGCACCCCCTACAGACTCCCATGCATTTCAAGGAGTAGGTACCGATCACATGTGGCAGGAAGAGACGGTCTTCTCCCTGGTACCTCTCACAATGTAAATAGCACAAGAGGCTCTGTCTATTCTATAGAGAATAATTTCAGCAACTCTAGTACTTCTGAGTGATAGAAATTGTTAAAGAGATTTTTTTCAGCAGGTAGCTGGAGAGGAAGGACATTTGGAGGTGAGACTTCAGTGAAATGAATCAATTCAAGGCATCCAAGATGAGAATTCTATATGCTGAAAAATTTCAGTGTATGGAAGAATATATGAGATTTGAATAACAAAATACAAAAACACTATCAGTATGTACAGAGCTTATTTAACTGGCTCTTCTTAAACATTTATTTTTAGGATAAAGTGCTAAGCAAGATGCATAAATATAGTCACCCAAATTTAAGCCCCTCCTTCTTTCCACACGTGTACAGTCACCAAATAGTTAACAAAATCCACAAGCATACTTTATTTTTTTTTTAATTGAAATGAATCTGCCACAGGTATACATGTGTTCCCCATCCTGAACCCTCCTCCCTCCTCCCTCCTCCCTCCCCATACCATACTTTAAACACAAAGATAAAGTTAGGCAATTTATGAACATTTGCAAAGCGAGCTTGAAAACAACACAATAAAAGCGTCCCTCTTAATTTTTTTTGTAAAGGAATTCCATAAACAATTGCTCTTTATTAATTTTTATATAAGCAAATTTGTTTATTTTTATGATTAAGATTAAAGGAAACAATTGTTATGACATCAAAAATGTTTGTTATTATATGAAATATTGACCTTTTTTCCTTTCAGCTAAAAATTCTTCCTGCAATATTTATTCAGAATTTGAGTGTGGAAATGGAGAATGTATTGATTATCAGCTCACCTGTGACGGCATTCCTCATTGTAAGGATAAATCAGATGAAAAGCTGCTCTACTGTGGTAAGTTTTCAGTGTGTGATTTTCTCATTTCAGAGATAAGTTTGCAATTATTTTTATAGTTTTTGGTATGAATGTCTCCATTTGGTTTGTATGTATGATTTTCTTACTGCCTCTCATTAACATGTAGATTAACAATTGATTTGGCTTGTTCTTATTCAAATTGGGCACCTTATTTCCTACCCAAATACACATGATATTAATTGAAGAATTTCCTCATAGTTTCCATGCTTGAAGTATAAATTTAAATACACAGGAGCCTGTTTTTGAGCTCCATATTTATTCTTCATTAGCAAAGGTTTTAGGCTTACATTTAAAGATGTCAGAAGTATTAGTTATTGGCTGGATATTGCAGGTTTAACCTGCAGCAAAAGTCCACCATCAGTCAATGGTATATTGTTGTATTGATATCAAGGTCTTATTCATTCTAAATAATTTTGCCTCTCGGATTATCCCAGGGCTATTGCCCTTAGGTACAAATGCTGATTGCTTTAGCCCTGGTGTCCATTAAGTATGGAATTCCACCAGTTGTGCCTCTGTAGGTGACAGCAAATGATAGTCAACCTTTCCCTCTCCCATAGAAATATAAACTGGCTTTTGGACTCTATAGTAAGCAACTGTTACTTGCCTTCATTTCAACAATGTTGTTCCTGAAAGCATGCATCTATGCAATCATTAATAGTTGAGGTAGAATTGATCTAGAATATTTCTAAAGTAGTCTGATTTATTCTTATGCTGTATAGTATTGGTATTATATGCTCTTCAAAATTTAGGTATCTATATCTGGAATTGTTGTATTTGGCTTCTGTATTTCTCTTTTGTTTTATTTCTTGTCAAAGAAAGTTAAAACAAGAGTAAGGTGGATTTGGGGAAATTCACAGGAAGTTTTGTCACTCTTTTATATTGCAGAGTAAACATCCTTGGCTAAAATGATAGTTAAATGTAATTTGTCTGTAATCAACATGTAACTAAATCTTAGGGAATTTACCTCAAATGATGTATTTACCAAAATCAATAGCTATGTCCTGTACATCATGAAAATATTAAAGCATATAAAAATGTGATAATAATTACATTTTATGTGATACTAATATATTATGAATTGGCTTGAAAATATATTTCACATTATTTTTATCTTCTTAGAAGGCAGATAATATTTGTCTGAAAAGGGGCTAGCAAGCTTTTTCTGTAAAGGGTATGCTGCTATTTTGTGGTTTTGTGGGTCATATATGCTTTTGTCACATATTCTAGTGTTTTAAACAATCTTTTACAAATGTAAAAACCATTATTAGTTCCAGAGCCAGATAAAACCAGGTTCACATGCTGCATTTGGCCTGTGGACTATAGTTTGACAATTTCAGACATAGATTCCAGATTTTAGAATCACATTTGAGTTTAAATGTTTGTTCCCAAATCTATTAGTTTGTGACTAGTATGAGGAAAGGCCATTACTTCTCTTATATTTTAGTTTCTTACTACAAATCTTCCCTGGTGGCTCAGTTGGTAAAGATTCCGCCTGCAATGTGGGAGACCTGGGTTTGATCCCTGGGTCAGGAAGATCCCCTGGCAGAAGGCTTGGCAACCCACTCCAGTATTCTTACGTGGAGAATCTACATGGACAGAGGAGCGTGGAGGGCTACATTCCATGGGGTTGCAGAGTCAGACATGACTGAGCACCTAAGCACAACACAGCACACTACAAAGCACCTAGCTGGAATGGTGGTTGGGAACATTAAATAAACGTATGTGTATTTACATATGCTCAATACAGAGCCTTGCACAAAAGAAGCTTTCAGTAAATGGCAGCTATTATTATTGTGAGTGGTACCTTCTGCCCCAAATCAGAAAATGTCAGGAGATTCTGATTAAGGTAAACAGATTTCAGAAGGCAATTATTCTTCTGCTTTGAAAATTCTAATAGATCCTTTAAGATGATTTTTAAGAGAAATTTATGGATAAATAGGTGACTCTTGAATTCACTGATTCAGGAATAAATGTTTTGTTTGACACTTCTTTTTCTTGATTTAAAATACTTGTGGGGTGCAAAGGAGATAGGGGATAGGTGTTGGAGTGCCTTTATTACTTTTGAGGTAGAGATTCATTGAATATGTGATACAAGTTTATTTCTGTCCTACCTGACAGAAATCCTAGAAGCAATAAAGTGGGTATAATTTGGCGAGACCTCCAAGTGTGAATCATTGAAGTTAAAATAGTCAAAGAGAGTTTTTTCATAGATATTCTAATCCAGAACTTGAATGCCACACAGCATCTGTTCTTTATATCTACAATCCGGTTATTGTGAATGAGATCTTACCTGTAATCTTCTTTTTGTAAAAATATTTCTATAAGCCCTCCAAGTATGTGTTTTCACTTTTCCATGTAAGAAAACAGAAGTTGTCGAAGAGGTTTCAAGCCCTGCTACAATCGCCGTTGTGTTCCTCACAGCAAGTTATGTGATGGTGAAAATGATTGTGGAGACAACTCTGATGAATTAGACTGTAAAGGTAAACACATGTCACATCAGCCTAGGAATATTATCATGCTAAGTGTTCCCCAAACTCTTCTACAGTGTATTCCTGAGAGTTCTGGAGTTTCACCTTTTTGATATATAACCCTGACTAGCATCTACGGACCATGCTTTGGTCAATGCTGTTGAAGAGAGTTATTAGAGTCAATTGAAAATTGATGACTATTTTTCTGTCTCTGGTTTCTATTTCTTTCTTTGCTCACTTCAAGATTCTTTTTCACCTTTTCAGTTCAACCTTCCTATTTGGGACATTTCTACCAGAAAGTATAATATTGAATTTATTGCTCCAAAATGTTCCCCTTCATTCCTTAATCCTAGCTCCTACATGTGATCTCTTCATTTTCCTACTTATTGGAAAGGAAACCTTGGTATTCTTCTTTATTCCTCCTTCCACCATGCTTTATTAACCACATGCCCAATCATCAGCAAATCTTCCAATTCTTTGAAATATATTCCCTTTCAGCCTATTTTGAGCCTAGCTTAACAGAGTAAGCTTAACAGCCTTTTATTTTGTCTCCTTTTGGAAGTCAATTGGAACGATTGCTACTCTTTCCAATCAATTGAATGTTTAGTCATGCTAACACAATTTAACATTTTACCATGTTAAATTTAAAATTTTACCATGGAACACATCAGCAGCCACACTACCTGGAATAGAACCTCAGCCCTATCACTAACTGTGAAACTTTGGATAAGGTACTTAACCAACTGGTGCCTCAGTTTTCCAAATTATAAGAAAAAAGACAATAGTTAAATAAGTGTATCAGTATTAGAACAGAACTTGGCATATAGTAAATGCTATGTAAAGATTTAGTTTGTTTTTTTTTTTTTTTAATTACTCCTCAGGTAAAGAATCCCAATGTTTGCAGAATAAGTGACAAGTTTTTAGTCTGACATTTATGGTATCCTAAAATCTGGAATCAACAGATCTTTCCAAACCAATTTCCCATTAAAAATCTTTCCATTTATTGAAAATACTTTATTGGGTGAAATTCTTTAAGAATAGAGACATAAAATTTGTAAGTTCTGTGTGTGCCCTCAATTTAGATCAAACTCTACGATAGTCATTTAAATAGGTAAAGATGCATATGAGGTGCCATGATTGCACTATTAAGAATTTTTTTTTTTAACTTGGAGGTAACCTGAAAGGCTTCATAGACTAATGTCAAAGTCTAAAACAGTGGAATGGTTTCAAAACAAGAGAATTCCAAGTGGAGGGACCAATATTGAAAAGTGAAAGTAATTTGATGATTAGAGCCAGATTGCATATTGGGGAGTGTCAACAAAAATGAATTGACTTAGAAGGAACTGGGATATGATGGTGTTTTCTGGTGTCGTGTTATAGAACATGAACTTTATCTTGTAGTCACCAGAAAGGAAAAAAAAAGAGGAAAAAAACTGATTTTTAGAATTAAAACTATAATACTGAGAACAGAAGGACAAAATAGAAGGCTGTTACAGCAGTGAAAGCTAGGAATAAAGAGGAGAAAGACAGATATAACAGAATTTTAAGTGGTAGCATAACAGGTATTTTGGGGTAAGAAACATGGTAATAGAAGATAAGCATGTGTTGGTGGGGGCGAGAGGGGATGTTCCCAGGTGGTGCTAGTGGTAAAGAAACCACTTGCCAAAGCAGGAGACATAAGAGACTCGAGTTCAATCTCTGGGTTGGGAAAAGCCCTTGGAGGAGGGCATGGCAAACCACTCCCGTATTTTTGTCTGAAGAATCCCATGGACAGAGGAACGTGGTGGGCTATAGTCCATGCAAAGGGTTGGACATGATTGAAGCATATTGGCACGTGTGTGTGTGTGTGTGTGTGTGTGTGTGTTGCCAGCTTTTAAAATATTATTTGTTTTCATTAATTTTTAAATTTATTTTTGCGTGCCCTTTGTTGTGTGAAACAGGGATAAGATAGTAAGAATGGTCCACATTCTGACGTTGGGGTACCTATAGACATTCAAATGGAACTGTTCAAAGGTTATATATATAAGCAGAGATATGGAGCTCAGATAGTAGGTTTAGATCAGAAGAACTGATCTTGGATTTCTTAAAGAGAGAGAACTCAAAGGAGGTATGAAATAGAAGTTGTTTTATGAGAATGCATCAAAATGACCTATTGAAATTAAAATTGAAGATACTAATAAAGAAATGAAACATATACCACAAGAGTAATAAAATGAGCTTCATAAGAAATTATTTTTTTTAAAGAAAGGAGGATAAGTTAGTGTTACAGAGAAGGCAAGAGGGCAGGCATAGACTGGAAAG
>NW_011494902.1:9470562-9507765 GCF_000754665.1 Bison bison bison | reverse complement strand
GAGAGAGAACTCAAAGGAGGTATGAAATAGAAGTTGTTTTATGAGAATGCATCAAAATGACCTATTGAAATTAAAATTGAAGATACTAATAAAGAAATGAAACATATACCACAAGAGTAATAAAATGAGCTTCATAAGAAATTTTTTTTTTTAAAGAAAGGAGGATAAGTTAGTGTTACAGAGAAGGCAAGAGGGCAGGCATAGACTGGAAAGTCCACTATACTTGGCAAATATATAATAATTTCTTGGTTACCTTCAAGAGTCAGTTCAGTGGAATGGGAAGGAAATACCAGATCGCACTGGATTGAGACAAATATGAATGGTGAAAGAGTAAAGACAGTGAATTCAGATTATTTTTTAAAAAGGTTGGTGGTAGGGAAAAGATGTATGAAGTACAGTTGTAATGAGAAAACTATAAAATGTTAAGGAAGAAGATAGAATGTGTACAAATTATTTTGTAGCTGATAAAGGATTGAGAAGTTACTCTGTTGTCTTAGAGTATATGATCTTGGCCAAACGCTTGAGAAGCTTACCATCGAAGTTGATGTAGTTTAGAAAGAGCCAAGAACATTTGAAAGTTAACTGTGGTTTTGTATTATCTATAAAAGACTAAAATTGATAAATTGTAATAAGACATTGGTAGTTAGTGGAGAGAAACAGAAAAGCATTTGGAAGAAAGAACAGGAAAGTAGAAAGAAACCCCCAAAATAGATATGTTCTATTAATTATTATGCAAGGTGGAAAGACTATCATGAAAATAGTAAGCTGGGATAAAAATTAAAAGATAAATCTAGAATATGAAGGAACTGAATAATAGATACAGAGAGTAGATTTCAATATAAATTTCCATGGCAAAAGAACTCATGTAAATTTAATAAGTTACTGTGGATTTTCTTGGAAAATAGTTTCTTTTAAAAAACAGTAAGCAAATTAGTGCATTTGGGTTTATGAAATATAATACCCAGTACATGGTGGGTGTTTATTAAACTCTTATGTGGCTGGTTGAAACCATAAATCTTCTAAAAGTATAGATAGGTTTCATTTTGCTTAATGATATCAGTATCAGCTGAATAACAATATAAATAATTCAAAATTTTATTTCCCCCTTTTTAATCTAAACTCGTAGTTTCTGTGTTATAACTATCTCTGCCATATACTTGTAGACAGAACTACCATATTTGAGATTCAAGTTTTTGTCAAAACTTTTATTTTGTGATAATAATAGTGTAGTGATCATGACAATTGGATATCTTGTGAAGCAATAACAACAAAATTGTATGCCTTGAACTTCTTCCTATATAATGTAGCACATTTGAAACTACACATGCTCAAGGAGATGCTGTGTTACATACTATAAGTTAACAAATTTAAGTAAATGGTCTAGCTTCTGTAGGATAAACAAATGGGTAGCTTTTTAGATGAAAGCTTACTTATTATATTTTCATCTCTTAGATTTGATTTTCCTCTCATATTAAGATTGTTCTCATGGTATTCTTTCATGCCATAGGGAAAATACTAACTTGGGTACTTTTTCTATAAGCCAGTTTCTTATAAAGCATTAATTCAGATGTATGTCCATCAAACACATGGACACTTAGAGCATGTAAAAGGTCATGAAGGAAAAGGAACATAAATAGTCTTAGAAAGAATGAAAAAAGAATTATTTCTCTAGTCACTCCCTTTTTCTATAATCATTGCCACTTGGGGACAGAGTGCTTTGTTGTATGTATATATGAACACACACACAAATCATGTTACTGTTTAATGTAAATAAAGTAAAAAATAACAAAATTTAAGTGGTACAATAAAATATCAATAAATATAGAGAGATTTTAATAGGCTTTGGAGAAAAGTTATGGTAGAATCATCTGAACTACTATTACAGTTCTGTTTGTTTAATTTAGATATTAATAGCAGTTAACATGTTTTTAATGGCATATAGTCAAAGAATCTATTTGTGGAAATATTGTAAGGAATTATTTTTTATTTCTTGTCTTTGGAAGCAAAGTGAAAACCCAAATCCTCATCAATCTTTTATTACTGCCTCTTTGTAAAATTCCTTTCATAACTGAGAGCTTTAGACATCAAGCTGTCTGGTGGGGATCTGAGGAGTTGTTCAGAAAGTTTGTTATTCTTCATTCTTCTTCTGTTTGAGTGAATAGATTTATGGAGATTGCATCATATCCCTCCTTCGCTTCCTGTTAAGAGGAATATATTCCCTCTGAAAAGAACTTCCTTGGGCCACCTGAACACCTTTAGGTGGACTGGAGAAATAAGCACTTCTAAGGCAACCTAGAGGAGAGGAAGCTGGTGTTTTTTTTCTGTTTTCCCCAAATTCATAGTAAAACTTTGAAGATTCCACAAACAACAAGCTAAGGAAAAGGATAAGCCTACCTGGAGGAGAAATCATTCTTTCTGGGTTCACATACCCTTGGAACCTAAGCAGTATAAGAAATAAAAGATGTGGTTCAAAAGTAAACAGAAGAGATGTGGCAGTGCATTTAATATATTTTTTCCTTGTCAGTTTCCCCTTTGCTACAGGTTGGGTAAGGGAGTTGGAAAAACAGTGAGTTAGCTTAGTTATAAGAATCATCCTAAGAACCAGGGAAAGACTGATCAATTTTATATCTTTGCTATCAAATTAAAGATTTTAACTAACATGGAGCAAAGGAAGTGGATTAATTAGGAGAATTAAGAAAGTATATAAAGGAAAGAAAGTGTATTCTTCTACTTTCTCTCTTGCTACTACTTTTGATCCAGTGTTTGTCAGATCTTCCTTCATAGTGTCTCATTGCTATTCCTGGTGTCACTCACAATTTGTAGGCTTTATTATTATTTTTTTTTTGGCACATCTAGAGGAAAAATTATAGTATTTCTCACTCAGTTTATCTTTATTTGGACTACATTACTTTCTCTTCTCTTTTTCTCCAGGACTTTTAGCCTGGAAAAAAGTTGTCAGAAACTTGTCATATTCACTTGACAAATTAAAGATCCCATTATCTTTTCCCCTCAAACTCACCCTAGGATGAAACAAATTTCAGTATTTGATTGACCAAAACAACATAGAAGGGAATATGACAGAGGGAATAGAAAGGAAGAGGTTTTGGCACAAGAAGATTTTGCTTACTAATTAAGTGATGTTTTCTCTATTACCATGGATTTCTCCTGTTTTACAACTCTCCTTTCTTGTCTACAAGTGCTGGAGATGTTGATCCCCACAACCACCTTGCTCCTGCTGTTTATGGAATTGTGTAACTACTTAATATTCCCGATTCCAATACCACTTATCACCCTACATAATCCTTTGGCTGTTCCCAAACTCTAAATCAAGTCATGGAATCTATGGAGATAAGATGAGGAGTGAAGACACAACTGGTTCCTATTTGCACATCTCACACACTCAAATATGCTCTCCTAGCCCTCCCCACCAAGATTCATTAGCCCTAGTTTTCATTGCAAAAATGGGAGAAAAAGTATTTCATCCTTTCTCCAGTTCTCCTGACACCCCCCCCCAACACTTCATTTTTCCCCTACCTTTCTCTTAAATACCATTTTCTAACCACTCTTCTCAACTTTAAAGATATGGTTTCTTTTCATCTAGTTAGATCAGAGTCCCTCTGTTTATTTTTTCCTCTTCCCAGAATTCTATCCAAGACCCAAGTTCTAATTGCTCCATGTTTCCACTCATTTCATTAGCCATTCTTTGCACTCACTTCCACCTGAGAGCGCCCAACACTACTTTTGAAACTCCATTACCGTGAAATCCCTGAAACTCCAGTCCTCTTAACTGTCTGAAATGCCATCGCCCTATTCATGGAGTCATGACTTGCCCTCTTCTCTCTATCTGCCACCAATATCCACTCAGGTGGATTCCATGAAATGTACACAGATTATCTGTGGAAGTTCGGAGGGAGATGGAGATGGTGGAATGGACTGTGATTGTCCCAGTACATCAGCATTAGGATTTCTAGCATCCCAAACTCTAACTGCAAGTATAGATAAAATTTAAAGTGCATTGTGCAATAAATCTTTGTAAACTTGATTAGGAATATTACCACTATCCAGAATATTGTTTCACAGAGAAATAAATTCTGAAATATAGTGTTTATAAGGAATTTTTTGGAACACAACCTCTTAATAGGAGACTGCTGAAAGACAGCAAAGTCAGAAGCAAAATGTATATACTCATCATGATTATTTTCTAAATTATGTATTTCATTAACTATTTCCATAGAAAAATATTGTACTGAAAAGCAATAGAAAAGAATATGGTTTATTTAGCATAAAAGAAAAATATCTATTTTTCCTCTTTGAAACAGTGTGTTTATCTCAACTTATAATGGCATTATCTTTTCACATGATAAGATGTTATTTTTAATGAAGAAAACAGTGAAGCAATTATAATTGCAAATTGTAAATAAAACATTTATTCTAATCATCATTTAAACGTAAATAAGGATACAATTGCAAGATACAATTAAATATAAGAGCAGTGCATTTTGAAATACAAATGACATACATACCCTTGAGTAAAATTTGCATATTTTAAGATAGCATTTTAACCATTTACAATTGATATAATTTATATTTATAATTAAATAGGCTATTTAGAGTATCAACACTAGTAAAAATGGCATAATCAAAGAGCCCTTCAGGTTGTTCATTAACATAATCAACCTGTGGAAATTTGAATTTGGAATAAAATTCTCACCTAAGTTAATCTAACACATAAAGCAAGCCATGCACCTGTTCACAACATATTGCTGGAAAACATTATATGGTAATGAATGTGTAAGCAAAGTAGAAAGGAGTATATGATTAAGAATAAGCAATTCTGTACAAAGGATATATAATGATGGTAGCATATCAAAACTGATTTTCATCTAAGCATAGCAGGGAATTGGAAAGCCTTACTTTCCAATAACAGAAACAAGTCATACCACATTTATATGTTCCTTGGCGTGAGACATCCGTATTTCCTATACCAAATGTTAGTGATGTGGCATATAAAGGAAGATAACATAGTATGATGACTTTCTAGCAGTGCTAAACTATTTCATCTTTGAGTAATAAAGAAAACACTCAGTGATTTCCTCCTCAGTCTCTCTCTGTCCATCTCTTTTTATCATAGTAGGAAACATTCCATTTCTTAGCAAACAAGTTAGGATTTCTCTGTATACACTCAGGCATTTGCTTAGAGTCATAACCTTGTACGTTTGAAGCTGAAAAGAAAGAGCATTTCATCAGCATTTATTTATTTATTTTTTGTTTGTTTATTAGCTTAGTTTTGAAATGGAATAATCAGGTAGAATAAGGCACAGGCCTCTGCTTTCATGGAGCTTACAATTTAATGGGGGGAAAGATATCCAAGCAGGAAATTGCAATGCAGTATCATAAGTATCACAACATAGGGAAGAACTGTGTGACAGGGGAGAATATCTGAGGCATCTAACCCAAGCTTGGGATTGGGAGTCATGGGTCAAGTTCAACTGCCCAGAGTTTGAAAAGCAAAACCAAACAAAATATAAGAATTAAAGCACTCAAAACGTTAAAAGCAAGAAATCATTATCTAGTTTACCTATCCATTTACTTATTTATCTATTTTTCTAGTTTCAACCTGTGCTGCTGTTGAGTTCCGCTGTACAGATGGGATGTGCATCCCGAGATCAGCACGATGCAACCAGAACATAGACTGTGCAGATGCTTCAGATGAAAAGAACTGCAGTAAGATATTCCATTACCTTTTGTTTGTGCATGCCTGTGCACCTTTGACATTTCACTGAACAGTGTCCAACTCCTCACTGAACCTTGTCCAGAATTGATATGCAATTAACCCCTGTGGTGTAGGATAATTGCATATTTACTTCTTCAAATGAGGTTAGCATTTCTTGTTTCTGTGACCTACATAAAAGGCTCATAATCTTTGCAGATGAGGTGTTTCTCATTTTTCTGTTTACCTCCTTATAGATAATACAGACTGTACATATTTCTATAAACTTGGAGTGAAAACCACAGGGTTCATAAGATGCAATTCTACCTCGCTGTGTGTTCTGCCAGCCTGGATATGCGATGGGTCTAATGACTGTGGAGACTACTCAGATGAATTAAAATGCCCAGGTAATTCTAGAAAGAACAACAGTCTTTGCCTTGAAGATATATGTTGTATAGCACAAACTTACTAAATTTCATTCTTGATATTCAGTGGTTAAGATGAAAACAAATGTTGCAGACTAAATTAAAAATGATCATCCAGTTCTAAACATACCACTTTATACTTTTATGGAATGATACTCAAGAAATCTGTTCTATATTTGGATCAGTTTCCTTTTTCAAGTTCATTTCTTTGTTAATCCTTTTAACATTGGTGATAACATTTTAAAACGTGTAATTTATAAAGCTTTCATAGAAGCAGTATATACTGAGAGAAACTATCAATAGACTAAAAGAGGGAGACTGTTTCTCACTACCCGCTTTACTTGTATTATGCTTGTATTGTCATACTAGGCTATTGGTGCAGCAATATAATCTTTCAGCATAGTAATATGGGTAACAGTTATCATTACTGAATAAAGGTCAGGCTGGTATACTGGTATCTATTAGCCATCTTTACCTATACAAGCAGTGTCATATGCAGTCTTAGGAAATTGCCTTCCATGAGAAGCTTATGAACTTGTTTCTTTCCAACTATTTGAGGAAACAAATTTTAAAAATGTATAATAGTATCAGAAAGACAGATGGTAAATTACTAACTGAAAGTAGATATGCTTGTAGGATTCTACTACATGTCTTCTCATCCTGCTATTTCCTTCTCCTACCCCTGCTGCTACACTCACTTTTCCCACATTTTGTTGATGTGTAATATTTTTTGAAATATTTTAAGATATGATATTCATAGGTATTCTACACACATATTTGTTTGTTATCCACAAGTGCACACACACAGTCTACTATAAAGAATTGATATTCTTAATAGTACATAATCTATCAATTAATTGGGCAATGACAGATCCCTTTCTCCTCCCATGGTCATCAGTGTGTAACACTCTGTGATGTTCCTTCTGGGTTTGAAGACTTGCTATGTCCTAGGAGGAACTAGAGAACTTCATGGGAGGCACTGAACTGCAGCTCACTGCAAATCCTCTACAATTTTAAATAAAATTTTATTCTTCATTATGTATGTGTGTGTGTGTTAGTTGCTAAGTCGTGCCCGACTGTTTGCAACCCCATAGACTGTAGCCACCAGGCTCCTCTGTTCATGGGATTCTCCAGGCAAGAATACTGCAGTGGGTAGCCTTCCCTTCTCCAGGGGATCTTGCCAACCCAGGGATCGAACTTGGGTCTCCCACATTGCAGGCAGATTCTTTATCTAATCTGAGCCATCAGGGGACTCTCTCAAAAGTGATTTTTCATCTTTAATTAGATCTACAAAGTTGGTGTTAAAAAAATAAAATGGAGGTAATTTTTGTATCTTAAAATAGTCATGCATTACTGTACTGATATTAACAAGTATACTCTAATAGTGAGTCAGTCACTCTAAAATTATGTAAACCTGAAGGTGCAAGGAGACCAATGATATCCAGTAAAGAGAAAAATCTAGTATTTTGTATGTGCTTTTGGAGGTCATAATAATACAATACCCCATAGTCTGAAAAATATATAATATACAGAATAATTTTATATACAAATACTTTTTAGTTTCATGATAATTTTTAAGGTAGAACAATTTCAGAGATTCTATTGCAACTTGTTTTTCTTCCTTAAAATAGAAAGTGAAAGTGTTAGTCTCTTGGTCTTGTCTAACTCTTTGCAATCCCATGGACTGTAGCCCACCAGACTCCTCTGTCCATGGAATTCTCCAGGCAAGAATACTAGAATGGGTTGCCATTCCCTTTTCCAGGGTAACTTTTCAACCCAGGGATTGAACCCAGGTCTCCTGCATTGCAAGTAGATTCTTTGGTATTTGAACCATCAGGGAAGCCCCAAAAGGTGATATGGTCAGTCCTGGGAAGTTGGTAGGGAGCAGGGGCACAAGAAGAGGAAAGACTTCCCTGACCAGAATCAAACCAGGGCCCTGATGGTGAGAGCACCAAATCCTAACCACTAGACCACCAGGGAGAAGCTAAAATAGAGTATGCTTATATAAATCTTGTCAAAGCATATGTACTCTTCAACTGTTGAACATAAAGTTTATACTTGCTCAGCAAAAACCTACTAATAATTTTGTAATTATTTTTTTCTGAGTATGGAATTAAAATATTTTCCACATAAAATGATACTTTCGCCTTAGGTTTACTTATTTTATAGTCATCTCAATTGTTTTATTTTACTTTTGTTAACTCTACATTATTTGTATTTAAACACTTGCTCCATTAATATCCTTCTTCTGATCCAGGATCCAATTCTAGATGGGATTTGTTATCATGTCTCCCTGATTTCCTCTGTTCCATGTTCTTAATTTCTCCTTGGTTTTCATGATCTGGACATTTTTAATGACATTGAAACATGTAAAATATCATGTAATAAATGAGTTGCCAGTCCAGGTTCGATGCACGATACTGGATGCTTGGGGCTAGTGCACTGGGACGATCCAGAGGGATGGTATGGGGAGGGAGGAGGGAGGAGGGTTCAGGATGGGGAACACATGTATACCTGTGGCGGATTCATTTTGATATTTGGCAAAACTAATACAATTATGTAAAGTTTAAAAATAAAATTAAAAATTAATTAAAAAATAAAATAAAATGTTTTATCTGGAAAAAAATAAATAAATAAATATTCTCCTGATATGAAAATGTCAATATAAAATTTATTGTCAACTAAAAGTTGTTCCTATTAAACACTTAAGAAAGCAAAAAAAAAAAAAGAACATCTCAGCTCTTTTTTATTTAAGTTTTCTTGTTATTTATCTCTTCCAGTTCAAGGAATATTACTGTTTTGATATCTATCTGCATTGCAGAAGTCTAAGATTTATTTATTTGACATTTAATTTATTTACTTGTCTGTAATTTATTTGACACTGCATTCTATATTTTATCACAGTTCAAAACAAACACAAATGTGAAGAAAATTATTTTGGTTGTCCTAGTGGAAGATGCATTTTGAATACCTGGGTATGTGATGGTCAGAAAGATTGTGAGGATGGACTTGATGAATTCCACTGTGGTGAGACATTATATCTTCCTTTACTTTTATAAACCATATTATCATTTATATACTGATGTTACCTTACATAGGAATTTTACACAAAATATTGCTAAACAGTTTTAACATCAATTTTTATTTTTATGAAATAACACAAATGGTAAAAATTAAAACAGAACAGAAAAAATTTATAATGGAGAATAATAATCTCCCATCAAACCTTCTCTTTTAACCTTTCTGTTTTTGCTAGTGGATACCTCCATCAATCTAAATGATATATTTATACCTTAATTTCCTGACTTATTTGCTTTAGATGCTAATATATTTACCTTCTGCTGTGAAAAATAAGGATTTAATTCACACAACCCATTATATTCTTCCTACCTGTTATTGACTATTATTATCCTAAATGTTTCCATTCATTACATGTATAGGTTTAAATAGTATACTAAAACTTGCATTTCTTCAAAAAATCTCTCCCCATCCACCTCCTAATTTCTGTTTGTGTACATTTCATTTCACTTGGCAAGGTAAGAAAATATTTAAATTTTTTTGTTAATTTATGAGATTTATGATATCCAGGCCAATTTTTTTAAAAGCATATAATTCTCTATTTTCATTTAGCTCAAATAACATACACCAGGGTGAACAGACAAGGATTAAAAATGGTTGTCTAAGAAAAGTCAAATTCCCATAAAAGTAAATATCATCACAAAATGTGAAAGTGCATTTTGTTTGATTATATTAGAGCCAGATTTTGAACAAGATTAATGGAGAACTTTAAATAGTTTATATAGATTCATGATTTCTGGAACAGAAGCCATTATACATTTGTATCTTCTTTAATATTTTTTCTGGTTTCAGCTTTTCTGAATGTCTCTCTTTTCACAGCTCATGTATGTAAATATTTTAAATAAAAATGCAAAGTTTTAAATAAGCTTATAAGATAAACATCAAATTTTATTTTATAGTCATTTATATTTTAATGTACTAATTCAGTAGAATTTTATTCTTGGGTGTTTGCTGGTGATAAATGAACTGAGGATAAAGGAAGGAGAGCAGTCACAAACTTTGTAAATAAATTAAGTATATTATCATAAATGTATAATTTCATAATAAAATACCAGCCACCATGCCAATGAATCTGTATGTTATTAGTCAGACTTAAGTGTTCCCAAGGGAGAGAAACAAAAACATCAAAGTTTTAAGTATGTATAGTATGTTAAGTATGTACAGATAGAAAACTGAAAGCTTATCATAGAGCTAAAACCCCCTGAGTCACATGACTTTTAAAAACAAATGTGTATGGTGGTGAGTTCACCATATTTGTGACATTGCCTAGGATGTAATTTTTTTTTTTCTCCAACTGTTCAATAACAAACTAAAAGTTAGAAGAATACCACACCTGGACTCTTTTTCTTTTTTTGTACCCTACATGTTAGAAAACAACAGGAATACATTTAGGAAGAGTGACTAGCATATTGACTAACTTGGAGTCATACCCTATGAGATTATGTTGAAGAAACAATGTTGTATGACCTGAATAACTCAGAGGGAATATGCAAGCCATTGTCAAAATTTTATTGTACTGTCATGGAGAAGGCAACAGCACCCCACTCCAGTACTCTTGCCTGGAAAATCCCATGGACAGAGGAGCCTGGAAGGCTGCAGTCCACAGGGTCGCTAAGAGTCAGACAGGACTGAGCGACTTCACTTTCACTTTTCACTTTCATGCATTGGAGAAGGAAATGGCAACCCACTCCAGTGTTCTTGCCTGGAGAATCCCAGGGACGGGGGAGCCTGGTGGGCTGCCGTCTATGGGGTCGCACAGAGTCGGACACAACTGAAGCGATTTAGCAGCAGCAGCATAGGAAAGAGGAAAGTGGCTTCTTTTATTTGGGATGACTGGTTTTAGTGAAGTCTAAAGGAGACTTTTCTCACTATCAGATCTTTCCTAAGATCGTCTCTAAAGATTCATTTTTTCTTTTGCACCTGAAACAAACCTTCTTGTGTATTTTTTAGATGCCTCTTGTTCTTGGAACCAATTTGCATGTTCCACAGAAAAATGTATATCTAAACACTGGATTTGTGATGGAGAGGATGATTGTGAAGATGGATTAGATGAAAGTGATAGCATTTGTGGTGAGTTGTCTCCTTTGTGTTCTTATCCAATTCTTAGGAGTATAATACATATGCTCTGTCATTTTAGAATATGCAGAGAACTTTCTTTTCTACTCTGTTAAACTTAATATGAAGTTTATATGTATATACATTTCAATGTAACTGTTTTCATTATTTTTATAACAACTTATTAATCTATATTTCATATATATATATATATATATATACACAATTACTATTATGGTTTTAGGATTTTTTCCTGCATATCGACACATGATTGTATTTCTAGTCTTCAGTGACTTCTTCCAAATAAATCACTATGATTGGGATTACTCGGATAAAATGACTGAAAACTTTTTCATTGTTTTTGATAAGTATTGCTAAGTTCCCCTCCAAGTTTATTATACTTGCTTATATTGTCATAAGCCACACAGGCTGTGTGTATGTGTATTATAGTAATCACTATTGCTGAATTGTTTTAAATGGAAAGTAAGGAAACAGGCTATTGTATGTGATTTTAAAATGTACTTTAAAATTCAGCTATATATGATCAAAGTTATACCGTCAAATGTCTATGTTTACTATCCATCAACTATATTTTCTACAAAGTCGTGTGATTTCTTTTGATTAATCACAGATATTTAACAAATAATTTAAAATAAATGAATAAATGAATTTCTTAAGAAGTAGAAAAAGGAAGCAACCTAACCTTTATAAATTTATTATAATTGACCAGGCCTTCTACTAAATTATTCATGTCTGTTTTTCTATCTTTCTGATCTGTTTCCACATGTGTGTTTGTACCTATAGCTTTATATTCTTTGCCTATTATATCCTATTTCATAACTATTACCACCCTCATTTTACAGTGATAAGGACCTGAGTCAGAATAAGGCTTAATTATGAAGTAAAGTGTACTTAACACGTTTTTAAAATTTTCGGAATTTGTGGACTCTATTTAGGTCACCATCATGGAAACATGAATATAAGATTAATAATGTTCACACTAAAATCAAGTTCTTTATATGTAACATAAAATTGGAGATATCCTTGGAAAGTAGACAATTTATTTTCCTATATTAACCCACCTAAAATCTACTTTTTATTTACAAAACTAAAACAATTTAGTTATGGAACAGATAAAGATAAATGTAGAAAGATTACTATCAAAGACCTCTAAAAGCAAAAAGAAATCAGTAATCTGATGACTGACCAATCTATTTTATGTACTTTGTTTCTCTTTGCTATTAAATATTTCTATTAAAACATTAATTGAAGTATAGTTGATTTAAAACATTGTGTTCGTTTCAGGTTTATAGCAAAGTGAATCGGTTATACATATGCTTATAGTCTCTCTCTTTTTTTTTTTTTTTTTAGATTCTTTCCCACATAGGACATTGCAGAGTATTGAGTAGAGTTCTTTGTTTAATTTTAACTACCAACTTCCAACAGGTTAAGCGTATTTTCAGTCTCTAAGATTATCTCGCTTTTGACCCTTTGTATAATTCTACATTAAATGGCTCCCTTGATATTGCTATGCTTTCTAAGTGGACACAGCATACTAGAACTGGTAAAGATTCTAAAGTGACACAGAGTTGAATTCTCCTGCATCTGCATTTTCCAGCAGTGTAATCATGGACTGGTCCATTTTATTCCTTATTCCTCCAATTTCTTTCTTATTAAATGGTTACAAGACATTTACCTTATACAATTATCATGATCATCTGACATGGCCAATGGTTAATATCTAATGAATTTATTCCCATTCTCTTTTGTTCTTAATTTATTCCCATTCTCTTTCATTTCTGCTCCCTCCCTTATTTTTCAGAATAGTGTTGTTGTGTCAGTGTTTATCAATGTCCTGATAAGTTTTTTTTTTTTTTTTTTAAAGGATTTAATGATAATGGACATGTTTACCTGTCATCAAAACACCCAGGCTATTAAATATATACACAGGCTGCATTTTATATACTACCAAGCTGTTGTTGCATAAAAATTACTGCTTTAAACCAAGCATTAGTCAATGAATAAACTTAATATTTTAGAATTGGAAAGGAACTTTATAAATAACTTATCTGAGTGGTTTTCAACCTTTAGTGTACAAAAACACCTATTCAGAGGTTGTTAAAATAAATAGATTCTTAATCCTCACTTCAAAATATTCTAATGTAGACATATTCTTTCTTCATAAGCATATAGTGGTTCTGACTTGGGATTTGAGGATTCAGTTTGAAAATCATAGTCTAGTTAACCTCTGTCATATAATAGATGAAGAAAGAAAAACTCACCGAGGTTGATACATTTGCCAAGGTCACTCAGTGAATCAGAGATCGCAGAACTAGGACCAGAATTCATATTTCTAAAATATGTACAAAATTGGATAGTTTCTAAAATACTTACTAAAACAGATATAAAAACAATCAAATATTATATCTGAGTAAGTACATAGGGGCTTCCCTGGTGGCACTAGTTGTAAAGAATCCGTCTGCCAGTACAGGAGACATCAGAGATGCAAGTATAATTCCTGGGTCAGGAAGATCCCCTGGAGAAGGAAATGGCAACCCACTCCAGTATTCTAGCCTGGAGAATCCCAAGATCAGAGGAACCTGATGGGCTATAGTCCATGGGGTCACAAAAGGGTCAAACACGACTGAAGCATCTTAGCATAGCACAGCACAGGTACACAAAATGGATCTGGTGGAATTCCTTCTACTGTCTTCCTTCCCCCTTGGGATTCATTTCCCTGTGAATGGCAATGTGTCTCCAGATGAAAATGTAACTATGGAAGGAAGCCATGAGTTTTTTCTTTGGCTCATTTTCTTTCTAATTGACCATGATATTTTGGAATGCTCTTAACACAGAATCTGTTGAACCACTTTCAAGGGAGCCAGAAAATTAGCTGCAAATAGCTTTGTGCCATTTTATAGTTTTAGATATCTTAGTAATTATCTAGTCATACCCCTCAATTTAGAGTGAAACTCAGACACTGGTCTTCAAGGTCATACAGAATTAAAGTTCTCAACACTTAAATCAATGCTATATTTATTATACGTACATTGAAAATAAATTGAAGTGATAATAAGAAAGCAGAAAAGGAGTTTTAAATGCATCAAAACTTCCTTAGCAGAAAGAATGAATTTTTTTTACATCTCTAGCTAAATAATAAAAATATTATGGAAATTAAAGCACTAATTGAGAATCTAATACTGAAAGTGACACTGTATTTATGACTAGCTTAAAAAATAGATAAAAAGGAGGAATAATGTGAAAATAACTTTGTAAGGAAAGAATTTTATTATAGAAAGCACTAAAGATATAATAGGTAGCAGGTAAATTCATTTTTAAATTAAAGCTACATTTGTTTAATAGATTTTCTTTATAATTTCTTCCAGTAATAGATATCATACTAAATATCACTCTGTTAGCACTGATCCTCAATCAGATAAGCAAATCTGAATTACTTGGGGGATTTTTCAACATTCACTTGCCATCCTGTCTTCCTAATTTAAATGTATATCAGGAATGGGCATGTTTATGTTGCAAAGATCAGCAGGGGGTTTCAATTTGTCACCCTGCTGTCTTCCCATATTGAAAACATTGCATTGAAAGCAGTTTCTTCTCATAACAACTCTATGACTGAGAAATAAGATGGTAATTGATAATACACATGAAGTAGCTTTAAATGTTTAGAAACAACTGTCTTTCACCAATCTAGGCAGTCATATTTTCTTCCTGGAGGTACTAGTAGTTTTTAAAATAATTCTTACAACTTATTTTTTTGAACCTTTTCAATTTGGTCATATGAAAGTGAAATTAAAGAGAAGTTAGATTTGGGAGACATGTTACTGATTCACTCAATATATATTTTATATACATAACAAATAAACCATTCAATATGTACAACTGTACTTGGGGTTAGATAAATATCAAGAGAATGAATCATTTCCTAATTTTATTTGATTATTCTATACCCATTGAAGGAAAAGCAAAGAGCCAACCCCTGAGGCCCTTTGAATGTAGAGTAAACAGCATTTTTTTTGTGTGGAAACTGACTAAAAAAAATACATTTGAAAACATCATGCAATTAAAAGGATGTTGAATCAACAGAGTGAAGAAAAGATAGATTCTGTTTATTAAGTGTGTAAAACAAAGGGTACATGCGGACATTCATCCTTTTCAATGACACAGGTGGGGAGTAACAATAATTACCTTAGTGGTTAAGAGACGGTGCTTAGGAACCAAAAAGGTTTTGGCCTCCCAGCTCACCACAGGACTCTTTATGCAACTTGAGACTTCCTGCAAGCTGTCAGCTTCTCAGAGCCTTTTACATGAAGTGAAACTAATAATAGTTCTACCATTGTAGGTGATTGTGAGGACTAAATAAGTTAATATGCTAAGTGCTTAGCATATATTAAGTGATAAAAATGCTATTATTATTATTATCCTTATCGGTTCAGTCCTTCTGAAACTTTATCTCAATTTATTGACAATTCTATGACACTTTTAGGCTTTTTACATTTTACATGGAGAAAATACTATTATTATTTTCTGCCATATAGCTTTTATTTTATTTTATTTTTCTACCATATACCTTTAAGAAATAAAATTCTTGCTATTGGGAAGGAATGGTCTTCTCAGGTAACATAGTGGTAAAGAATCCACCTACCAATGCAGAAGACCCAGGAGAAGCAGGTTTGATTCCTGGGTCAGGAAGATTCCCTGAAAGAGGAAATGGCATCCCATTCCAGTATTCTTGCTGGGAGAATTCCATGGACAGAGGAACCTGGTGAGCTACAGTCCATGGTGTAGCAATGGGTTGGACACAACTTAGCAACTAAACCACCACTGCCATTGAGAAGGAATGCATTCTGAGTGGAAACTATCCATAGGGGAAGGATAATACGTGGTGATTCCCAAAACTACAGTTTCTTCCTTGTCAGTGACATTCTTCTTCTTCTCTTCTCATCTTTTGGAAATATAAATGATATATTTTTTTTCAGTGGACCTGCTGTGATCCTAATGGCATTTTTTTTGGTGGTTTTCAGGTACCATCACCTGCGCAGCTGACATGTTCAGCTGCCAGGGCTCCCGTGCCTGTGTGCCCCGACACTGGCTGTGTGATGGTGAAAGGGACTGTCCAAATGGAAGTGATGAACTCTCCACAGCAGGCTGTGGTATGAACATGCACAGGGCTGTCTATGAAAGAATGCTGTTGCAGCATCCTCAGATACTTACTTCTGTAGTACTCACCATATCACCCTTTCTCTCACTTTCCCAACCCCTGGACTCATAGGTAGTATTGGATTTAATCAGGTGGGATGTTGTCAATCATAGTAGTTCAGCAACCCCTCACACCACTGTTCAGAGTGTTTCCAACATGCACAGTGGGATTACACATTTTAAAATCATTTTGATGAGTGAAAATTTTTCACTTCATTTCTGCGATACTGTAACCACCCTATGTATATTTGTGTGGTGGGGTTGTTACTTTCTTTTTAGTATCTTCCGCGACCCTGTACTCCCCTTGAAGGCTTTTAGATTGCCCATTACAGATACTCTGTAAATGGCTGCTGTGATCCTAAATAACTACTGACCAGAAGGTCAGTAAACACCTATTAGTCCTACAGATAGGATATTAACCCTTAGGTCAGGTAGAAATAGTATGGATATAGCTGAATGAAGCTAGGGGATCAGAGGAACAGCTTTGGAGGCCAGACAATTTACTAAGTTTCTGACTCTAGGTCACTTCAAGAAATTTTCAGGGAATTACTCAGTAGTAAAAATTTAGATAAATTCCTTTGCGTGATCAAGAGAATGAAGGGCCTGGATGTTTGAATGCAGATCCCAAGGTCACCACATAGGGGATATGTTGAGCAGAGCAACGTATTAGGAAGAGTGCTATGGACTCTGCTTATTAAAATGAAGTCTGCTGGTCATCTCTCAGATGACCTACCTTCAGGTCTTTAAAACTGTATTTGAAGCTGTAATGTAATAATATGTATATATGGGTGCATGCATATGAGGTATAGTTAAAGCTGAAAAGGAAAAGGAAGACTTTGAGGCAGGCTTAAATGTGCACAGAACTCATACTATTGTAGAATAAATCACTTTGATCTTCAAATTGATATGTGTCTGTAAAGGTCAATGGGGCCACTGAGGGCTACATAATAAAGGATTAGGCATCAATTCAAGGATCCATATAGTCCTTGTATACTGTTGCTATTGTAGCAAGTTAATACTCTGGGAGGCATATTAACACTTTTGGGCCACATGGGTGTTATTAACTAAATTATGTTAAAATATAACAAATTGTACTCAAGTGACCTGAAAGCATTAATGCCAAATAAGTCTCTGTTGCTTAGCATTTTAAAGAATAATTCATATATTAGAATTGGCATAATTCACTTGAGTTATATAAGCTGTCACACAGTTCAAAGTTACAATAGTGGTTAGTAAATGAGTTTTACTTTGATTATAATGAGCAGTTTTTAACTCTGCTTTTATGTGGCTTCTGTACCATTTTTGAAAATACATTTGTTGAAAATGTTATACTTGATTAAATTCAAATAATTCTTTTTATTTCACCTGCTAATATCTCTTTTCAGTCATTACTGAGTTTTGAAAGCAGAGAGGTTTTCCTTTTTTCATGTAGTCTGGGCCAGATTTGGGATCGGGAGTTGATAAGCATATAAAAGAATAATTATAATACCTTAAGTGTCAGAATGACACATACAAAAGATACTAGATCATCACAAATAAATATTGTGTAAAAAAGCCTAGAAGTCTTGTAGAAGGATTTCAAAGAAAAGCAATAACATTATCTGAATTGTGAAGGACATAGAGAAGAAAGAGGAGTGTTGAAGGTAGAGGAAAGTGCCTGTTAAGACATGAAGGGGACAGATTGGAAGGCCTCTACATTTTTTCAAGTGCCCATTATACTTCAATTATTTTGGTAGGTGTTTTTATTTACATTATTGAATTTCCATAGTATTTTAGTAAAGTGCCTTTGGAGATCTGCCAAAAATAATTATGTAGATTGAGAATTGTAAGAGCATCTATTGAATATCTAAAATGAGCTGATCTGCTTCATATACCTTATCTAGTTCTTACAAGAAATTTATCAGATAAATTGTATTATCCTCATTAAGCAGATAAAGAAACATATGTAGCAAGAAGGTAAATATTAATAGCTTTACTTAGGATAAAAATTTAAGGTGCTAAACACTTTTTTGCAAAGTCTTTTTTTTTCCAGTGTACCATAATTAAAAAGATTGTTTTTTCACTTAAAACATAAAATATAATTGGCCTACATATTGTGTTAATTTTAGGTGTGCAACATATTGATTTAATGTATTTATATCTTATTGCAAAATGGTTACCACAATGAACTTAGTTAACATCCATCATATATCAGAGTCTTAACATTTGAAATACTGCAAACCTTGAGTCAGATCCTAGCGTTTACCCTTTACGTGTAAGAAAGGTAACTAAAAATAGTTAAATGATCAAACCTCTATGATGCTATGCGTCTACTGTTAAAGCTCATTTTCTCTCTACAAGCCAGTATCTTTTGGACTTCCACTCAAGTTTTATTGCACATTTTAAGTAATCATTTTCCTCACTGGTTAGGGCCCTTGATAGAGAATACTTTTTTGGATCACTATTCCAAAAGGATCAATGTTCCATTTCATGGATCAATATTCCTTATTTGGTGTGGTACTTATGGTTGGGCTCATCTCGCTATAGATCTTAACCTATTTCAACATCTACTCTAGAAGTCACCCCAAAGTTTTATTTTCCTCTTAAAAAGTAACTTCCTTAGCCTCTTTGATTTTCTTTTCACTTCCATCATGAGCATTAGCACTTGGTGGTCTTTTCATGTCCATTTTTCACAAAGAAGCAAGGTTTTTATCACCTTGCTAACATTACTGCAGCCATGAGGAGAGGAAAAAAAAATATCCAACAACATTGTTAGAGTTGAGTGATTTTTTTTTATCACATATGAACCTTTAAATTCATCCTTCAGCAAATTCACAAATTGCTAAATGTTCTGAAATTTCAAGGTCAATCTAGAATTGTTGAGCATTTTAACACTGAAATTTAGAATTATATATATTTATATTCATACATTAGAATACTACTTATATCAAAATATGCATGTTAATATATTTTATTAATTTATCTGATACACTGAATGTTTAGCTAACATTCCTTTTTAAAAAGACCAGGAATTACTGAGTGTACTGAGTATGACAACATACATTCCCCAAACTCTTAATGTAGGAAAAGATGAAGTAAGTGCTCATTTAAATTATTTTTCTCTGATGTCTTCCTTAGCTCCCAATAATACATGTGATGAAAATGCTTTCATGTGCCATAATAAAGTGTGCATTCCCAAGCAATTTGTTTGTGACCACGATGATGACTGTGGAGATGGTTCTGATGAGTCATTGCAGTGTGGTAAGTATATATGAACTCTTCATGGACAAGATTCTCAGGCTGAATACCAGTCTTTAACAAAAACAAATAAATGCATTTCTTAATGTCACTAAGGACATGCAAATTTGGTAATATAGACCTACTGCATATAGCCTCTTTAAACTCTACCAAAATTACACATGTATTTGAAAATTTTACCTATGGTTGTCGTGTTCTTACAAGAACCATACTGGAAAATGTTTATAAAAACATCTTTCAATTTCAGAACTTTGTGAAGTATCTTGTACTTTAAAAACAATATATGGCTGGCTAGTTCAGTCTTATAGCCAAATAAAATATTTTAGTGAGAAAAAAAGAATACAATTCACATAGATACCAGAAAATATACATATTTAACATTTTTCTTTTATCTGTTTGCATATGTTTATATTTGTTAAAAATTAATATTGTTATTTTGAAATTTATCTTGTCACATATATTTATCTAATTATCATGTGTTTATAATGTGTATATGAACACATATATAACTTCTGTGATAAAATTAGTATATTAAAAATTTCCAGGTGAAATTGAAATGTTATGTAAACCTAGTACTTTTGTAAAATATTTAAATGTATGCATGAATAAATACAAAATGAAAATCCATGGAATAAATCCACATATACCTATGAAAGGCAATAATTTAGTTTCCTTCCTATGTCCTGCTTATCCAATAGCTATAACCTTGGCTTTTGATATAAACTTCCTTGAGATCAGTGGATATCAGTTTTTATACCAATTCACCATTAAGTCATGGATTCAATGTGATATTTTAAAAGCTAACTCGTAACTCAAGATGTAAATCTGATGCTAGAGTTATATCTGATTGAATATATTTCTCAGCTAGACATTATGCTTGGTTCATATGGAAATGAATGAGACAGAAATCTCACTAGAAAAAAAAATTATAGATGAACAGGAAAATCAAGAGTACAATATAGAACAATAACATTCATAGTCATATGGGAATAATAACAATCACAATACACAAAGTCAGAGATGAGAAAATAATTTTGGGGGCAGTAAAGAACAGAGACAGGGAGTGTTAGTCAGTGGAAATCATATTTAGATGCTACAGAACATGACATAGTGGTTAAAAATATGGACCCTAGAGCCAAATGGCCTGGGTCCAATCCTGATTCTGCCAGTTACTAACTGTGTGACCTTGGAAAAATGACTTTTATCTCCCTGCACTTCAATTTCTTTATCTGCAGAAATATATATAGTAACATTATTTAGTTCTTAGGACCGTTAAGAGAATTAAATCATTAATATTTGTAAAGTACATAAAACAGTTCCAAACACAGTAAATCCTATATATGTTTATAAAAACTATAAATTGACATGGTTGTGGAATAGCAATTAGTCTTTGGTGAGGTCAGTTGGCGTTAGAAGTTTTAGATTCTAAAAAGTCTCAAATACAATGTTAAAGAATTTGTATTTAATTATTTTGCCTCACTTGGCAAGCACACATTTTAAAAACAGGGGAATGTCACAGTTAAATTTGAACTTTAGAACCATCCTTTTCAGCAGAGTGGATGAAACAGTGCTATGAGGGAGAGGAACCATAAAGAGTTATGATAATTAGCACTGTGATTTTGAACTAAGGCAGAAATGGTGGAATGGAAAATGGAGAATTGGGTCAGAATTCATTTACAGTTACAGATGGAGGGTAAAGTACAATTTCTATCTTGGATGACTAGGAGGATGGCATTGATATTAATGAGTTTTAGAATGAAGTTAGGAGGCAGTTTTGCTGATGCAGGAGAAGAAGGATGTATCAAATAATTAATTTTGGACATTTTGAATATGCAGTGTTACTCAGATAATCACATGAAGCTATACAGTGAGTACTTGAAATTTTACATCTAGATTATGATCAGGACAAATAATATTAACCTAGTGACCATCAACATAAGGATGATATTCAAAAATACGACAAAGAATGAGAATACCCATCACTGTAGAAACGAAAAGGGGAAAACCCTAGACTGAAGGTTGAAATAAGGGCTTCTTCTCTAACAATTTAGGGTATAACAGGAGAAAACTTCATACAGAAAGAGGGGGGAAAGGAAATAGCAAAAGCAAAATTAGAAGTCTGAGAGAGTGTATTATGAATATTAAGTCAGAAAACTATTTCCAAGGTAGAACAGACAATACCTTTAAGCACTGCAGAAAGATGAAGCAGATAGGAGCCAGAGATGCATAAATTTACCAACTATCACTTGAAATCTATTAGCTCTAAGAGGAATTTCAGAGTGTAGAAGTTGCAGAAATGAGACATTAATAATGAAAGTTGAACTGGAGATAAGTAAGTGAAAGTAAGATTGAGTAGGGACTGGATTGAGCAGGGAAGAAGGGTCATTGTTGTTGAGAGTTGTATAAATAGATTTTTATTATTATTGGACTGGAAGACACTTGAACATAGGTATTGCATGAAGAAGAGGAGCAAGTGAAGGAGAAGGAGGAAAGAAATACTAGAGAATCAGAGGGTTTTTTAGAACTATCTAGTTTTGCCATGCAATATAATAAACATTTTAAGTAAATAATTATTATTGAATCATTTTTTTTCTGTTGAAATTTTATTTTTAAGCCATAAAAATCTTATTTTCTCACTTCAGAAGTAAAATGTTTGCCCACATTTACCAGAAAGTTTGCAAAAGAAATGACTTTTTTTTAATTGCTTACAAACTCAGGAAGAAATCAAATCTGAAGCTTCATAATATTTAAAATCAAATGAGTTTTACTTATAAACAGACATAGATATGAACATTAACAACTGATGGATTGATACTATGATTTGAGTAAAGCCTTTTAATGCCTCTAAGAATCAATATGTAGGATAATTACAATAGTTTTCTGCTTATTACTCTATGAATTGGCTTTTAATTTTCTCATTTTAACAATTTCTTTACACTTTCAGTGCTTCTTCCCAAACATAAACATGACATTATAGCTTCTGAAAATTATCATTATAATCCAGAGTCAGTTCATCCATATGTTCTAGTATTCTACCTAACCAAGTTTAGTCTTGAAAATAATTTTTAATAGCTTTGATTTTGTTTTCCATTCTAAGGAAAATCTTTAGGGTATAGACAATAAGTAAACAGAGATTATATACTCATTATAAATTTTGTTATGTGTGTGTATATATATATATTTATATATATATAATATATATATAATAATTATATATATATATATATACACCCATGTTGCATATGTATTTTGTTATGTGTATATATATATATATATATATACACATTTTGTTAGCAATATATATTTTTTTTCCTTAGGTCAAAACAAAATAGGAGTGCCTTGTTTCCAGCTTTTTTTCTGGTCTTTAATCCTATTTTTCCAACCACAAATATCTCTTGCAATTATTACAACTGCCCTATAAAGAAAAAGGAAATATCTCCCATAAGATGCCTGGGTAACACATGGTTAATTAGGTTGAGTGCACATTATGATTGAAGTTTTAATAAATATCTGTTATGTGAAATAAAATGTTTCTTTGCCTGCAGGGTACCGACAATGCAATGCAGAAGAGTTTAGCTGTGCTGATGGGCGATGTCTCTTAAATACTCAGTGGCAGTGTGATGGAGATTTTGACTGTACAGACCATTCTGATGAGGCACCTATAAACCCAAAGTGTAAAAGCGCAGGTACAGAATGTGTACAATACTATGCTTATTCCAAAATTGATTTTTTAAGGCAATACTGTGACTCATTTTTAGGTTCATGAGGTATTCACTGAGAGAAAATGCAATTAATTATGTGATACTTCTACTGACACCATGCAATAGAAGCATCCTGGTAATCCACCTTGTTTTGGAGTTAGTTTTAGAAATGTGAGTCTGTGCCACAGATATGCATCCATCATCCTGTTGCTTTAAAAAAGTCATTTTTCTTAATACATTATTTAATGTGAAGATAATTTCCATGTATGGACCTATTTGGTTACTTTCCATGTATGAACCTTTTAAATAGAACATTTAATCAAAAAGGTTGAGATTTACTGAGATAAAGTCAGTATTATTCAAACTTAGGCAAAATGAAATAAATTGCATATCATTTGAACAGAAAATAGATATGTAGCCAAACTTGGTCTATTTTTCACTTTACCATTCCAAAGATTGAATACCTAGTTATAAATTTTAGAATAAACCCAATTACTTTTTTTTCTCACATAGTTTACATGTTAATAGGCATTCTTGTATCATGTATTATAATGAGTAATGTTTAAATCATCAGGTTTTGAATAGCTGCAAAACCTGAACTCCTTTCCATAGCTATATTTGAAACAACTATTATTCACCACAAGTGTCTTTTTATGCCCAGATTTTAAAATGTCAATGTTATATTTCCAGGAAAAAAAAAGGAATTTAGGGATATCTACCTATTCCAGATTCTTAATTTTCAGTGACATGCAATTTCTCAGAGACCTATGACTTGAGGAAAATGTCAAGCTATCATTACACTTTTGAACTCATTCTTCACAATATAAATTAAGACAGAAATACTCCATTAATTTTGCTATTGATGCTTATTTTGATTGCTAATTTTCAATATAAAGCTATATTTGCAGTGTTTTGAACATGAAACTGTTTGCCCTTGATTTTCTTTGTATATACAATATTACACTGAATATAAAGCACTTTATATATACCTATATTTACTATAATTTTTGTCTAACAAGTTATCATATTTGTGAATGTTTTCAGCAATTGCAGTATAAAACAATGGCATGCCCTTTATGTTCCATTTGTTTTATTTTCTTTTTCCAGAACAGTCATGCAACAGTTCATTTTTTATGTGCAAAAATGGCAGGTGCATTCCCAGTGGAGCTCTTTGTGACAATAAGGATGACTGTGGTGATGGCTCAGATGAGAGGAATTGCCATATAAATGAGTGTTTGAGTAAAAAGGTCAGTGGATGTTCTCAAGATTGTCAGGACCTTCCTGTCAGTTATAAGGTAGGTACTCATCAAAAATAGAAAATCATGTGATAGGTTAGAATTTGAGATAATAAAAATTATTTAATTCAATATAGCTGTAAGACTGAAAGTCATTAGATTATTGTTAGTTAAAAGTATTTAAATGGAGAGTTTCTATACAAGTGAACCATAATAATAGTGTGGTATATAAATAGAATATAATCATGAAGACAAAAAATTCAAAGTGTTCAGCTTTCTAAATAAATGGTAATCATAAAGAAAAAAATGTAAGTATAGAAAGGTCAGTGTTTGAGAAAGATACTGCTGTTAATAGCTGGGTAAATATGCATACTGCTCTCTGAAATTCCTATTTCTTCCCTCATTTTCCCTCTCATACATCTTTGAAATAGAATGGGCTGATCATTTATATTTTATCACAACACAGGAGAATGCAATATTTTTTTCAAATAAACAGGAATAAAAAAACAGAGTACATGAATTATTAGGACTGAGTGCAGGTACACTAAAAGATAAATCATGTCTAATATCCTAATTGCTTTTTGTTGGTACCACTTTCCTGAAGAAGGTGATTCACTGACAAATTGACTGACAGAAATAGCTTTAGAAAACATCTCTATTTTAGTATGTTGAAATGGAGGATGCATACAAACTAAATCTTTAAGTGGTATTTTAGGTTAAAATCAATTATGTAAATATGGGAAAACCTCAGTAAAAGCAATTCAGTTGGAAATTAGTGATTTTAACTGGACAATAGCTCTGTATGAATCAGCAAAAGAACATGGCTTCAGTGAAACACAGAGGCCATCTAATCTAGTTAGGAGTAGTACAGATATCAGTAGAATTTTGTTCTACTGAATTCTGTGATGATCAGGACATACCTGGGGTACTGTGCACATCTAGGGACATGACACTTTAAGAGGAATTTTGACAAATTTTACTGTATCCACATTTGTGCATCCAGTGGCATCAGGGGTCTGGAAAACACACCTTTGGAAGAAATTGCACCAAGAGCAAAATGGCTATTCAGCTGTATTTAAATATATGAAATTCTACCCTGCTGTATTCAAAACGGATATCCAACAAGAACCTATTATATAGCACCTAGAACTCTGCTCAATGTCACCTGCCAGCCTGGATGGGAGGAGAGGTTTGAGGGAGAAGGGATACATGTATATGTATGGCTGAGTCCCTTTGCCATTCACCTGAAAGTATCACAACATTGTTAATTGGCTATACTCTTACACAAAATAAAAATTTTAAAGTTTGAAAAATAATTTTGAAAGAGTCAAATAAATAAAAATGGCATTAATAAATACATAAATATATGAAGTACTGGAATAGGGAGCATATCTTGTCTGAGTTGTTTCAAAGGTTGGAATTAGGAGTTGGGAAACAGAGTCTGTTCAATATAAGGAAGATGTTTTGAACATCAGAACTCTTTATATTGGAAGGAGTTGTCACCTTTCTTATGTCTAAGTGTTTCATCTGGGCCTAAGTGACTTTCTTTAAAAGATGCGAGAAAAAAAAAAAAGTATATTACAAAGATGCTTGGGCTTTTAACTGCCAGCCTTGACATTCTATGACAGTCAGTTCTATCTAATGGTAAATCCAGCCAAACAACCATTCTGTCATTTATAACATCTGAATTTCTGTTATTATGACTAACTTAATTAACTACTTTGGTCACTGTATATGGATATAACCTAAAAAGTATAATAATCATTTCCCCTGTGTTAAAATAGAGATGAAAAGTAAAATACTAAGAAAGTTATGTTTATTTTTAAAGTTTTTAGACCCAATACTGTATTAAGAAGAATTATTTCAACTTGTAAGACTTACACAACTGAAGCAACTAACCACCCATGCATGTAAGACTTAAAACACAAATGCACAGACTCATCACACTATACTATAGGTAGAAGGAAGCAAGACAGATGAGCCAGGACAGCTCCTAATGAGCTGAGTAGGTACCAGATAATTAATTTTGGTAGTACATATTTTGAAACCTGATGAAGCAGAAAAAATATTATTGGTGATTTATGTTTCAATGCAGAAATATTTCCCCCCAAATCAGGAAATGTGTTATAAAATTATAAGAGGCAATGGCTATAATTTTGTCATGTTATAAATAATAATCCATTTCTATCATATATTATGTATATCCATTCACTCATCTATTTAAATGCCTAAACTTAAATTTCAAAGTAGATTTATTTGTTTTTAATCTATCATAACAATATTGTGATAAAATTTAAAAAATATAGAATATGAAATGGTCACCCTTTGACATAACATTAAAAGTAAGGATTAGTATTTTTTAATGGCTACATGTAAAGAGTGCTGACTTCTTAAAGATTCCATATGTGGAAAACTACTTTTGGTAGAAATAGTTCTTACCCAGAAAATCATGTTAAATTACACTATTTTAATTACTTTATAAGATTCCTCACACTGAAATAATTGTTTATTGATACCTTTAAAATATCAGTATTTTCTGTTTGACTTCTCTGGAGTCATAGAATGAAGTGAGAATCTGAGTTAAAATAGACATACTAATTATTTTAAAAGTCAGTGTATATGATACCTGATAAAATTGCTATGTATATGCTCTCTAATATAAACACATGTCAAAACTAATGTAATGGATAAAATAAAACATCTACTGAGGGAAGCAAAACCAGTTAAAAAATGAGAGGTAGGAGGGAGGTTCAAGAGGGAGGGCCATATATATGGTTATGATTCATCCATGTTGATGTATGGCAGAAACCAACACAATATCATAATTATCTTTCAATTTAAAATAAATAGGTTAATAAAAAATGAAAATGAGAATAATGAATAAGAAACTTAAATATTCAAAGAAAATATTTTATATATTGTGTTATTTATATGTATATACATGCATATATATATATAATATTTATGGTATATCCTGGAAAAGGGAATGGCTACCCACTCCAGTATTCTTGCCTAAAGAATCCCATGAGCAAAAAGGTATGGTGGGCTACAGTCCATGAGTGACAAAGAGTCAGACACAACTGAGCAACTAAGAATAATCACACTTTTATGTTATATATGAAAATTTAATATGTATCTGTTATATGTTATATTTCTGAATATTAATTTATAGGAGATTGAACAAAAATCTTAATTACAAAATAATTCTCTATTTTGGAGAAAAATGTTAGCTGATGGATTTCTCTTTTTTCAGAGAATGGGGAAAACTCTACAGTAAACTATTTCTCTTTACAGTATCAGCAAAACAAGACAAATCCTACTGCAAATTATCCAATAAAATGAAAATTTCTTATAAAAGCAAAATTTATACCTTCTGGACTGTGAATCACTTGCACATTTGCTGTAAAACAAATAACAATCGATCCAACTATTCAAAAGGGAATAATAACACTTAACTAAAAAAGCAAGAATCTTATTTTGATGGAAGGGTAACTTACCATGAGAAAATAAATGTACTTTAGGGAGATAAATGAATTTTAATGTATATAAGATAATCAATATTTTCAAATATCACTTAAAAATCTGCAAAGAAATTTTTCTGAATGTTATAGGAAAGCTTTGGACAGCTATATTTGTTTCTAGTAATATGTTTCTCTAAAAAATTAATATAAATAAAACAATCAGAAATAGTTCTTAATTATGAGGAATATTAACTTGACATTGAATATATGTCTCACTTTCATAAAGACTATATTTTTAAATGAAAGTGAAACATTTTGAAACCATTCTTTTTTAACTAAATATAGATGAATCTTTCATCTTTTATCTTTGTGGACAAAAATGATTATTATTAATTTTTCATTCAATTTATGAAAGTTATGTTAGTAGGATTTCTCTTAAATGCCTTTTAATTATTTGGGGGTAAAAATGATTTTGGTAAAACAAGGTTAATGGACCTTTAGAGAAAAGAACTGAAACATGTATATTATCATATGTGAAACAGATCACCAGTCCAGTTTCTGATGCATGAGACAGGGTTCTCAGGGCTGGTGCACTGGGATGACCCTGAAGGATGGGATGGGGAGGGAGTTGGGAGAGGGGTTCAGGATGGGGAACACATGTACACCCATGGCTGATTCATGTCAGTGTATGGCAAAAACCACAACAATGTTGTAAAGTAATTAGCCTCCAATTAAAATAAATAATTTAAAAAAATCTCTTTCACACTTAAAAAAACTTGCTGTTAAATATAGTTTAATTTGTTTATAGAAATGCCCACCCATTACACTTGATAACTTTTACAAATTTTACCTTCAAGAAATTAATTTTCCATAAATATGTTTTTATCAAACCAGCTAGTTAGTGTGATAGTTCTATAACCTGACATTAGCCATTCAAAGTAGTTTCCCCAAACCCTGTTAGAATCGGGACACTTATTTGTTTCTTGATATAATACTCTTTTGAGAGGAATGTAATGCATTCTATAACACATCCTTTCACTTTTCCTTAAGTGCCCCTTGAATTCAGCTCTATCCTGTGTCTGCCTATGTGTCTTCTGGCTTCCATATGATCACATGATCTAATTTTCAATTGTTTCAGTGATATCTTTTTGCAGCCTGTCAATTGCCTTTTGAAAATTTTGTTGTTGTTGTTGTTGTTTAATTTTATTTTATTTTTAAACTTTACAATATTGTGTTAGTTCTGCCAAATATCGAAATGAATCCGCCACAGGTATACATGTGTTCCCCATACTGAACCCTCCTCCCTCCTCCCTCCCCATACCCTCCCTCCGGGTCGTCCCAGTGCACCAGCCCCAAGCATCCAGTATCATGCTTCGAACCTGGACTGGCGACTCGTTTCATACATGATATTATACATGCTTCAATGCCATTCTCCCAAATCTTCCCACCCTCTCCCTCTCCCACAGAGTCCATAAGACATTGTGTAAAATATACAACTTAGAATTTACCATTTTAACTATTTGTAATTATATTTCAGTGACATTTAGCATCTCTCTCTCACACACACAGTCTCTTTTGTATTTTGGACATAGCATAAGCACCAATTCCCCTGACTTCCTTATCTGGTGGTAGGATGAGTCTTCTCAAGGAAAGTAATACTGTCAAAAGCTATGATCTGATGAGGAGAATTTGGGAAATTATGTTGTGGCTTTTGCTTTGATTTGCTGGCTTGCTAATGGATTCTGGAGATTACAAAATAAATCCTCTGTAATGGTTTAGAATTATTAGATAAATATTGGTATAAATATTGAAGATAAAAGTGCCAAGGAAGTAAAGAGATTCATTTTTATGTAAAGGGACTTGGAAACATTATTCATTTATCTTTTGAGCACTTTCAGGTGAAGCTAATGGTCCTTCTCCACACAATGAACACCATTTTTTGTACTTCGAAATTCTACCCTTCAATTATTTGTTTGATGATTATTTAATAATAAGCACACATGTCTCTCTCTAATATTTTGCAAATAGATACATAGGTTCAAATGTTTGTAATGAATACTAGCTTTTCTTAACAATTTAGAGTTCCGACTTCATGTTCCTTTCATGTTCGGTACTCACAGGTTCCTTTATTCAAAGGCTATATAGGATAGTCTTAAGGTTAATATGATCATAATCGTATGACCAATTATAAGTTCATTTTGTGTAATTATAATTCCCATATGCTACCTGGCAGGTGCTGAATATACAACTGAAAGACCAATCATAACCCCTCATTATTTTCAGGAATGCAAAGACGTACATTGCATGACATTGTACTGAGAACTGATATGCCAGTTAGTAAGTATCACATAAGAGGGTTGTATAGAACATGATAGAGATACCAAGAAAAAATATCTGATGATGCACATTGATTTAATTTTAGTGGAGAGACTGTTAATTTTATTATTTCTCCAGGCAACAACATGTTTGATAAAGGAATCAGACCCTGCCAATAGATAGTAAATAAGCCTTAGTATTTGTTAAAAATTACAGCAAGAGCAAGCTCTCCAACTGGCTTTATCTACACAATTTCATCCTTGTGCATCTAGGTTTCTCATGGGTTAACTGATAATAGTGTCTACATCATAGATTTCTGTAAGACTCTAATGAAATTAAACATATGTGACAGTATTAGTAAACTTTAGAGCTCCATATAATGCTTAATCCTTATGGTTGTTAAAACAGCCTTCTAAAAATTCAATATAATGCAAAAAAAGAAAAAGAAACAGGAATTTGATGATTTAGTTTTTCCTTGCCATTCTCTATCCACCATGGCTTGCTGATTAACGCCAGTTAACTTTTGTAATCTTGTCAACCTCAGAAGGTCAAATGAAGATATTAGGGAGAATGCTTTTTAAGCATAAGCTGTACACCATATATGTAATTCTGATTAATTGCTGCAGGATAGAAAAACTTGGCATTGTCTATTCTTCAATGATTTTCTTGCTTGAATCATGCTAAATGGACATCCAATAGGAAGAGACAATGACAATGGTATAAATTGATTATGCTCATTTTTCATTCTCCAGTGCAAATGCTGGCCTGGATTTCAACTGAAGGATGATGGTAAAACATGTGTAGACATTGACGAATGCTCTTTGGGCTTTCCGTGTAGCCAGCAATGCATCAATACATATGGAACCTACAAGTGCCTCTGTACAGATGGATATGAAATACAACCTGCTAATCCAAATGGCTGCAAGTCACTCTCAGGTATTGAATTGAACTTGTCCACTGATCCAGCCCCAGTTATACGTATGAATCCTCGATTGCATAGCTATTCTTATGGAATTCATTCCTCCTTGATGTTGCTAATAAGTCAAAATTCTCCTCTACTTACCTTGATTGAGAATCCATCGCTCTGATTTTGTGTGTTGTCCACACACTGCTCGGTTTGTAATACCATTACAGTTTGGTCTTGTGAATTATTAAGTGTTTTGTAGATTGTGAGAACAAGTAAAAAAACTAGCACTGCTTTCTGCTGTATAACAAGCTCTTGGGAGCAAGTTTGGCCAAAACTATTAAAGAACCTGTTGTGACAGTGTCCTAATAATTTTTTTTCTTCTCCCTATACCACACACCCTCATATATGTGTGCCAAGGAGAAAACACATAAATAAGAATAATAATAACAGTTATAATGATGAAAACAGTAGAAATAAGTCATCCATGTAAGACTATGTGAATTCTTCCCATGATTAGACAAGTATTATTAAACTTATGTTTATTTCCGGTAGTGTGTTAAACTTAGTAAGGCTGAAAATTCAATAAGACATGTCCTATAACTTAAAACAAATTATGATTCATCAGGGGATAAAACCATGCTCATTAAAATGATGCAAAATAGTATATAATAATAACCTAAAAAGGGCAAAAAATGGTGTTAACTTGTCTCTATTCCTCTTGCTTTGATAATGAGTATAATGAATCAAATAGCATTGCCAGTTTCTCATATACATTTATGTTGATGACATTTAAAGCAATAGATGTTTTCTCATCTACTTTTATCAAATAAATAACAGGATAGAAATTAAAATGTTAAGTTTTTAACTGATTACAATTTTGCACACATGGAGAAAACAATAACTCCTTTAAATTTTTCATTCCACTCTTACTTATTCTTGGAGTATTCACCTCTGAAGCAATTTGCATATTATTTGAAGCCCATTGTTTTATTTGCCAGGATACCGTTTTTTAATTTTTTTTTTTTTGCCAGCTCACTGCTTACTATATTATCATTTACTGTATTATTACTACAGTAGTATTATTAATAGTTAACATTTCCATCACTTCACATAATTACCATTTCTTTTTTGTGGTTAAAACATTTGGGACCTTAGCAAATTTCAAGTCTTCAGTTCAGTTCAATAGCTCAGTCATGTCTGACTCTTTGCGACCCCATGAATCGCAGCACGCCAGGCCTCCCTGTCCATCACTAACTCCCAGAGTTTACTCAAACTCATGTCCATCGAGTCAGTGATGCCGTCCAGCCATCTCATTCTCTGTCATCCCCTTCTCCTCCTGCCCCCAATCCCTCCCAGCATCAGAGTCTTTTCCAATGAGTCAACTTCTCATGAGGTGGCCAAAGTATTGGAGTTTCAGCTCAGCATCAGTCCTTCCAATGAACACCCAGGACTGATCTCCTTTAGGATGGACTGGTTGGATCTCCTTGCAGTCCAAGGGACTCTTAAGAGTCTTCTCCAACACCACAGTTCAAAAGCATCAATTCTTCGGCACTCAGCTTTCTTCACAGTCCAACTCTCACATCCATACATGACCACTGGAAAAACCATAGCCTTGACTAGACGGACCTTTGTTGGCAAAGTAATGTCTCTGCTTTTGAATATGCTATCTAGGTTGGTCATAACTTTTCTTCCAAGGAGTAAGCGTCTTTTAATTTCATGGCTGCAGTGATTTTGGAGCCCCCAAAAATGAAGTCTGACACTGTTTCCACTGTTTCCCCATCTATTTCCCATGAAGTGATGGGACCAGATGCCATGATCTTCGTTTTCTGAGTGTTGAGCTTTAAGCCAACTTTTTCACTCTCCTCTTTCACTTTCATCAAGAGGCTTTTTAGTTCCTCTTCACTTTCTGCCATAAAGTCCTCATAAAATTAAAGTGATTACCTTTTTCATTGTTTTTTCTAATATATGCTGATATTAAATTTGCTCACCAGGGACCAAGTATATAAAGCATTTTAGAAACAAAGATGTTTAAAATGAGTTTTATCTTTATATATACGAATCATGGTTAGATTATTCTTATTGTATTTCCTAGATTCTAGAACAAATAAGATATTAAAGCATGTTGAACAAATAAGAAGGATATAGACTCCTACTTAAAAGAAGCCCCCAGGCGCATGGAAAAAATTCATATAGGCAGTGAAACTCTTGGAAGTTATTCTGAGAGCATAAGCCAGTTATATGGTTATCAGGAAGGAATTTTCAGATTTATTCTGGCCTAGAGAATTCTATTTGGACTATGTAATCCATGGGGGTCTCAAAAAGTCGGATGCGACTGAGTGACTTTCACTTTTCAGTAGTAGGAATGTTTAGCTGCACTATAGATTTCTAAGGTGAAGTTTATACTTCTCAGAATTTCATTTAAAAATAAGATTTTGTCCGCCTCCATCACCCCTTTCCCCCAGTAACCATAGGTTTGTTTTCTACATTCGTGCCTCTACTTCTGTTTTGTCACTAAGTTCATTTGTATCATATGAGAAAGTAGGTTTGACATATACACTACTATACGCTACTATAAGAAAAAAACAGATAACTAATAAGGACCTACTGTATAGCACAGGAAGCTCTACTCAATATTCTGTATTGACCTATATAAGAAAAGAATCTTTTAAAGAATGGATATATGTATATGTATGTGTGTGTGTGTATATAAATATATATATATAACTGATTCACTTTGCTGTATACCTGAAACTAAGACAACATTGTAAATCAACTGTATTCCAATTTAAAAAGAATGACAAAAAGCAAGATTTTAGCAGTATTTTCCACTAATTTCAAATAAATTAGATAATTTAATATTCAAGAAACTTGAGGGAAAGAGAGGGATTTGGAATTGTCTAGATTTTCTGTACTGCACACGTATCTGCTTTCTTTTCATAGTATTATCAACAGAGGTGCTCAGTATGAATTTTTTAACCATTAATTTACAGAGGGCACTGCATTTGAAGTTGCACTGCTAGAGTAACTAAACTGAAACTAAGCCAAGTTGAAAACCAAAACTACTAAAAGTCTAACATGTTTTTTGTCTTGGTATTTAGATGAAGAGCCTTTTCTAATTCTTGCTGATCATCATGAGATAAGGAAAATTAGCACCGATGGCTCCAACTACACACTTTTAAAACAGGTATGACATTTCCATGATAATCTGCTAATATTTAATATGGTCACTCCAGATATAGTTAGAGCTGTAGCAATACCTCATAATCAGAACTTTTGAAGCATGTGTGCCTATAAGATTACCATAAACTTTGTTTTGTTTGAATTGTCCGAGTCTTCCAACTTGTAATATCACACCATATCAAGGAAAGTATAAGATGCAAAATATAATTAATGCAAGGAAAAAACTATCTTAAAATATCTAAAATACTGTCTTAAGAATAGCTAGAGAAGGTGTAAAATTCTTTTTTAAGGTATTTTGTGCATTAACCAAGTTGCCCCCCACCCCATCCATGAGATTTAAAAATAAACATCTTTTCCAGAACTTTAAGTTTCTGTTCATAGAACTAAGGACTAACATGGGATTGATGATTCCTAGCCTTTAAAATTTGGAATTAGCAAAGGAGTAAAAGTATGACTGTAATCCAGTTGTGGTTTAAAGGTTATGAGATGCATATATTTAGCCTTACCGTGGTCATCCCTCAACCCATCTACTTCGAGAATCTGAACTGCTAATCTGTTGTGATGCTTAAGTTCCATTGTCAGTGTTTATACGTACTATTTGGGATGAAAAGGAATGATTTTCACTTATGACAGAATAGAAATGTTAATTGCTTACCTCAACCTTTTTGTTTTTCCCTCTCAATCTACAGTGAAAATAACATAAAATCAAATCACTGAACTAGACTGGTTATTACATGGGCTAGAGAAATCATAGTTAATTTTAGCCTATCTTTAATTGTCAGGAAAAGTAGCTTCTTTGGAATGATTGGGCTTGTATCTGTCCTGCTGCAAGCTTGTCTTTGCCCCAAAATGTGCAGTAGTGACACGATTATGTGATAGCACTGTCTAGAACAAGTGTGCCCAAAATAAGGATGTTTCATGTTCTCATAGTATGTTTATGCCTGCATGAGGCATTAGATGATAAAGGTCATCCATGTATGGATTTTTCAACAACATAAAGAATGCTTAACTAAATATATTTTTTTCACTCTCTCATGGGTACCTCCATTCCTATTGTTAGAGTTTCATCCATACTGCTTAGGAATTTAGTCTTACTTTAAGTGCAAATATTTGTTAGCAAGTGTGATGTTGGCTATTCCAAAAAGAGTTTGATTTGCCAGCTTCTCTCTAAGTCACAGATTGAAAATGAAATTTTCACATGAAAATCCAGATTTCTGGCTATTCATGAAAAAATAGGACAGTGTAGCATTGCTGGGCTCACATCCCTGAACGGGCACAATCCCAGGTGGGTGGCAGCTGCCACTTTGATATAAAACCCATGCTCTCAATTCACCAGTGTCCTCAAACTTTCTGTGTGCTTACATGTATACTTGTCTTATTCAGGAATGTATTTGAGGTTTAGACTCTTGCTCTTGAGTTTGGAGGATGCCACCAATATCCACAGTATTGCACTGCCTCTTGTCTCTAATTCTGCACCTTAAGAGATTGAGTAAAATATAAAATATTTTTGTGTTTTTTATAAAAACTAAAATATATTTAAAATATAAGAATTAGATAACCATTTCTTTAAGAGACGAGTAATATCCATAGGTATTAAGTTTACATAACTGCTTTAAACTGGCATTGTTTTTATTTCCCCAATGTTTTCTACATTATTTAACTTACTTCTTCTGCACGCTCAATTGCTTCAGTTATGTCCCACTCTCTGTGACTCTATGAACTGGAGCCTGCCAGGCCCTGTGTCCATGGGACTCTCTAGGCAAGAATACTGGAGTGGGTGGCCATACCCTCCTCCAGGCGATCTTTCGAACCCAGGGATCAAACCCTCATCTCCTGCACTGTAGTTGGATTTTTTACCACGGAGCCACCATAACATTTTAAGCTTATATCAAGCTTAAAAAATATTGAAAATTATCTTTTTGTCTTAAGAGTATATCCCCACACCCTCTGTAAGCATGTCTATACCTTAGAAGTTAGGTGTACAAACTATTGAATTTCTTGTATTGTCTCTGGAATTGACATGTCTCTTGTATTGACATGTTTATATTTTCTGTTTACAGTATTTTTGCTTGTTTTCAGCATTTCCTCTTTTTAGACTCTCTCTCAAAGGGAGAAAAGTTCTCTTTTTAGAATATTCTATTTATAAGCTTAGATGAAAACCACAAATTTAACTAATACAGTAAAAGTATTTATTGTCATCATGAAAGAACTGTAAAAGAGCTTCAGTGGCAGCTTCTTACTTTATTATCCAACCCTGTTAGTTGAGACATTTCTGCTGCTATCTTTTTTTATATATATATTTTTTATCTTTTCATATTTTGGCTAATATATTATCAGAGATTGTTCTTAATGGATCAAAATGATTTTTTCTCTGTGCATTATCTATATCCATCTTGTACAACCAAACCATTTTAATGCACACATTCTTTTAGTGTTTAACTTACTGGTGATAAAATATTAGACTGTTGCCAACCAGAGATCAAATTCCCAACATCCGCTGGATCATTGAAAATGCAAGAGATTTCCAGAAAAATATCTATTTCTGCTTTATTGGCTATGCTAAAGTTTTGACTGCATGGATCACAATAAACTGTGGAAAATTCTGAAAGAGATGGGAATACCAGACCACCTGACCTGCCTCTTGAGAAACCTGTATGCAGGTCAGGAAGCAACAGTTCGAACTG
>NW_011494902.1:9424036-9470462 GCF_000754665.1 Bison bison bison | reverse complement strand
ATATGCAGAGTACATCATGAGAAACGCTGGGCTGGAAGAAGCACAAGCTGGAATCAAGATTGCTGGAAGAAATATCAATAACCTCAGATATGCAGATGATACCACCCTTATGGCAGAAAATGAAGAACTAGAGCCTCTTGGTGAAAGTGAAAGAGGAGAGTGAAAAAGTTGGCTTAAAGCTCAACACTCAGAAAACTAAGATCATGGCATCTGGTCCCATCACTTCATGGCAAATAGATGGGGAAACAGTGAAAACAGTGGCTGACTTTATTTTTGGGGGTGCCAAAATCACTGCAGATGGTGATTGTAGCCATGAAATTAAAAGACGCTTACTTCTTGGAAGGAAAGTTTGACCAACTCAGACAGTATATTAAAAAGCAGAGACATTACTTTGTCAACAAATGTCCGTCGAGTCAAGGCTATGGTTTTTCCAGTAGTCATGTATGGGTGTTAGAGTTGGACTACAAAGAAAGCTGAGTGCTGAAGAATTGATGTTTTAGAACTTTGGCATTGGAGAAGACTCTTGAGAGTCCCTTGGATGGCAAGCAGATCCAACCAGTCCACCCTAAAGGAGATCAGTCCTGGGTGTTCACTGGAAGGACTAATGTTGAAGTTGAAGCTCCAATACTTTGGCCACCTTATCCAAAGAGCTGACTCTTTTGAAAAGACCCTGATGCTGGGAAAGATTGAGGGCAGGAGGAGAAGGGGACAACAGAGGAAGAGATGGTTCGATGGCATCACCGACTCAATGGACATGAGTTTTGGTAGACTCAGGAGTTGGTGATGGACAGGGAGGCCTGGCGTGTTGCAGTTCATGGGATAGCAAAGAGTCGGACATGACTGAGTGACTGAACTGAACTGAACTGAATCACTAGTACTTAAGGCGGTATGAATTTCAGACAATTAGTGTAGTTTATGGAAATGAAGAGTGTATGAGGAAGATAAAGAAATCCATGCGGACCCTGGACACCTGTGTCTTTGGAGAGCATTTGTTAGTGGTGACCACTGAGGAAGGATGTAATGACCCAAGAAATTAAAAACAAGCTTTAAAGTTTTGACTGTGGGTTGCTTGAAATATACCATTTTTGTTAGGAAATTTGTTTTTAACCACAATTTCATCATAGCATTATAGAAAGTTTCAAGGAGTTCTAGAGAGTAAAACCATTTTTTTTTCCTCAAAGATTTTTCTACATATGTAGACTGAAGTAGAAAATATCAGTAATTGGCTCTCTACACTTGTTCCCAGTCAAAATAAATCAAAGGACAACATCCTTGCCTTAATTATTTGGAAATTTTGTGCATAGTTAATTAGGAAGAATAATTTACTATAATACCTTAAATTTTACTCTAATACCTTAATTTTATTGAATATAATAAAGAGAACAAGTTCTCTTTATTGTATTAGTTGCAATCTCATGAAGCTTTATAGCATAAACTTATAACAACTGGTAGAACATTTTTACCCTATATATTTTAAAATGCAGTTGTAGCTAAGATAGCTATAACTTAAATTCATACAACACATTTAAAAAATGTACATGGATTTTAGAAATGAAAATTAATCAAGTAGCTTTCCAATATGTTATCCAATTCAATTCTAGCAGTGCCTTTAATTCCAGTAAAATTGTATAAAGAAACAAAACATAATTTTCTAAATTAATCATCTTGAATCAAAGGGTACAAATCTTCAACCACAGAAATAAAAGAAGCAAGTAGGATTTTGATGAAACCAATTTTCAGCTCTGAAACCACGGGATGACTGTAGCTTTTTGACATTATTTTGACCATGACCTTGACTGTTTTAATGTTCCTTGCATATGATTCTGCAAAAAGAGTTTTGCACTGTTTTCTGTAGAGATTAAGAATAAAGCTGTAGGAAAATAACTAGTTTGTCTTGATAGATATGTCAGAATTCTAAGCTTCAATACCTCTGCATCCAAGGATTTAATTTATTATAGTTGACTTGCTAAATTTGGAACTGGATTTTCATTATCTAAATTGATTATTGTAAAGAATGGAATAGGGTAATTCTGCCAAGATTGGAGATTGTGGGTAAATCTTTGCTAAAGTGAGAAACAAGTTTCTGTCCATATCTTTCTTAAAGAGCTCTAATTTATCTATCTGCATCGCCAGTCCATCACAAAACCCTAACCCATACCTTATTCTTTCAATTAAAAGTGATTTTGAACAGAAAGAAGATCATAGATTACTATTGAATCTATTAAGTGCTCTACAGAACTTGGAATATATTCAATTTATGATTTAGAATCTTGATTGATTTTGCATAGATAACTTCTTAGATTGAATGCTTATGTGTATTTAGTTAGGGAGTCCTCCAAATTTTAGTGTGCAAATGAATATTTAATGAATCTTTTGAATCTGAGACTGAATGTTAGTTGCATTTTTTTAGCATTTATAATCATTATTCTTGATTAGTGATGCCATCTGAAAGAAGTATATTTGTATTTATTCATCTGGGCATAGTGGGTTTAGGCTATTTAGGGTTAACTTTATAATCTGGAACTGAAAAAAAGATTGCTTCTTTTAGGACAAATGAAAGCATAAGATTTGAGCCTGTGATTTTCAACAACATCATGCTGACAATTTAGCCTGACTATGAGAAGAAAAAAATCAGTTTTTGCCAGAACCTACTCTGAGTTCCATACATAGGTGATTTTTAGTCTTGGAGGTCACTGGAAAGAAGTAAAATCTGAATAGCAAAAATTTAGCCTTTGCCAGAGTTTTATTAATGGAGAAGGCAATGGCACCCACTCCAGTACTCTTGCCTGGAAAATCCCATGAGCGGAGGAGCCTGGTAGGCTGCAGTCCATGGGGTTGCAAAGAGTCGGACATGACTGAGCGACTTCACTTTCACTTTTCACTTTCATGTACTGGAGAAGGAAATGGCAACCCACTCCAGTATTCTTGCCTGGAGAATCCCAGGGACGGGGAAGCCTAGTGGGCTGCCATCTATGGGGGTCGCACAGAGTCGGACATGACTGAAGCGACTTAGCAGAAACAACAGCAGCAGAGTTTTATTAAAAAGTGTGTATCTCTGATGCTGTGTTGTTATAAAATTATGAATTTTGAGAATAAATGTGGAAACTGAACTCAGATTTAGGAATTAACCACCCTTCCCCAAGGACTTCCCAAGCGGCTCAAGTGGGAATCCACCTGCCAATTCAAGAGTCACAGGAGATGCAGGTTCAATAGCTGGTCAGGCAGATCTCCTGGAGGAGGAAATGGCAACTGACTCCAGTACTCTAACCAGAATAATTCTGTGAACAGAGGAGCCCGATGGGCTACCGTCCATGGGGTCAAAAAGAGTTGAACACACTGAGCAACTGAGCACACATCCTTTCCCAAATTAATCAAAGCAAACCACAGGAAAACAAAACAAAACAGCAGCAACAAAAAACAATTGCCTTGGAGATGCTAATCCTTACCTACAGGATTATAAATACTCATAAGCGACCCCTAAACCAATTTGTGACTTTAATGACAACTTCAGAGTAAATATTTATGTAAAAATCTTACATCAGATATAAAGATAAGGCAAATATCTCTGGGGCTTTCCCAAATGTCTGTGATGTCAACTCATTTTAATATATAAGAGTTTATATATTAATAAATTAATATTCAACCCTCAAAGTGAGTTAACACAATTGCAATCTTGATTCAAGTTTTGTTAGCTCATTGGGATGCTAAATCTATGAGCCTTAACAATAGGTCAGAATTAAACCAACCCCTGGGCAATCATTTGTACGCCTCAACAGCTGAGAAGATTCTCAGATCCTAGTGAACAATCCTCAAATCAAATCAGTGAAACAGTGAAACTGCCAAAGGAGCTGTGTTATCCAAAAATCCATCAGCTGAATTCACATTCAATTTTGTTATCTGCTAAAAAATGCACTAACTGTGAGTCTGAAAGGAAGGATTTCCTCACATTTCTACCATGTGGAATAAAAAGATGTTAACCAAGTTCCTCTTTGGTTAAATATTCACTAAAGTTTTAACTTTAAATTCGAATATGGCACTGTATTGCCTAACAGGCTGCTTGAAGCATGAGAAAAACAGAGACTGTTAGTATGTTGTTGAAACAAAGGCTGTTAGGGAAAGTAAACTTTGAAAATCTTTTCTGACTTTCATCAGATATCTATCAAAATCTTATCTTAAATTATTGGGGATTGTCTACCTTTTCAATTTAGATGTATACTCATAATAGCATCAAATTAATATTAACCTAAAATGAAAATCTTTTCCTTTATCTCTCTAAAAGAAATTTTTCCCATATTATTGACTATTTACTTAAACTGCTTTCTTTAAACACTCCAATATTTTTCCTAATTGGAAATATGCTCACATAAACTATGGAACATCTTATGTGTACGATATAGAGAAAATGTAAACATATGATGCTTTTACAAAGAATTGGTCACAGATTTTTTTTATTGTAAAACTGTAACTATTTAGATTCAAAGGGAAATATTGATTCTTATGAATTCCTAAAATATTATAAGAAGATTTCTCTTAACTATTATTCAAATATATTCTTTTTTATTTTTAGGGATTAAACAATGTTATTGGTATAGACTTTGATTACAGAGAAGAATTTATCTATTGGATTGATTCCAGTCGACCGAATGGCAGTCGCATAAATAGAATGTGTTTAAATGGAAGTGATATTAAGGTATCTAGATATTACAATGATGAGATAATTCAATATTGTATTGGTATGGTTAAATTGAATAGAAAATGTTATTTGATGGTAATGACATGACTCATAGAATGTATTAGGTTGATTTGAATTTCACATTTGTACAGTGTGTTAATATATATTTTAAATATGAAATTGGAGATTCTTATCCATGTTTCATTATAACATGATTGCTATAAGATAAAAATCAAATTGAGTAAATGAATCTGAAAACTTATATTCACAACCATATATAATGTGAGGAATACTTTCAGCTTGAATGATTAGTGCCTGAGATTTAATTGTGTTGATTTATATGAAAGAAAATGTTGAGTTAGAGAATTTGTAATTGAAAAAATAATTATTAGAATGTAGATTGAAATTATAGCACTATTATTTTGCTATAGAAGGGAATAGTTGAATACATTTGTGTAAAATCATGAATGCTTTGAGTGGAGAACATCAAAATTAAACACGTCACATTCTAGATGTGAACTACTCTACTTGACACCATTTCTATGCTAATTTGGGTTTTAAAATAAAATCATTTGCACTGTATATATGTACTAAAATATATTAAAAGAAGTTCAAATTCAAGTAGATTGAACCCTTCTATTACTTAAAAAAATTTGAAGCCATTTATAATATTGTATATAGAGCTTTGGTGGAAGCAATTAATTTTTAAAATATTAATGAAATCTTGAAATTATATATATACTTATATATATGTACACACACATATATATAATACCAAAATAATCAGTAGGTTGCATAATTCAGAATAAATGTTATTGGTTTTTTAAATACAGCATATTTGTGCATACATAGCCTATATCCTTATTATATTTGACATAGGTTGCAACTGAACACAACTGTTGAATGAATACATTTCTACTTCCCTTTCGTTAGGTTAAATACTTAATGTATATTTTTGCTTATATTCTTTCTTTCTTTGTAATAGGTAGTTTAAGTAGGGCAAAGACAGTTGGGGGAGTGTTGAATTAATTGATATCTCCCCAAGAACCTGTTATTAATAGATGATATCAATTATTTTTCGTGCTAGTATGGGTGTGCCTCTACCTGTAATAGAATTTTTGCCCCAAATTTTGAGAGAATAAGTAAACTGTAATGAAAATATAATAAACAACTGTGTAGCCATCCAACAACTTTCTATTTTGGTGTTTCTTTCATTAAACCTTTATGGAATTTCTAGGGGCCTGATTACATATTGAGTAATCTCACAAACAAGTAATTTTATTAGGTAAATTGTTCTATATGTTGTGCTTATCTAAATTCCTTTTCAGTGTTTAAATACAATTATGTATCTCTAAAAAAATCAAGAAGTAATTGCTTTGTTCTTATTCTAGGCATTTAAAATGTTAACTTTTTAAATTCTTATTTTGTTAGGTAGTGCATAACACAGCCGTCCCCAATGCACTTGCTGTCGATTGGATTGGAAAAAACCTCTATTGGTCTGACACAGAAAAAAGGATCATTGAAGTATCCAAACTTAATGGCTTATACCCTACTATACTTGTTAGCAAAAGGCTGAAGTTTCCCAGGGACCTGTCTTTAGATCCTCGTGCTGGGTTTGTAACAAACATTGAAAATCTTAAAGCTTAAGACTGTGGATTATGTTCAATATGGTAAATCCTGGTCTGTAGACTTTAACCTGGGAACCAATGAAAAGTGTAAATGTGTAGAAGTTTTAACTGAGAAATCAAAAATACAAATCTGACTATCACAGAGAAAGAGAAAATTAAAATGATGGAATTTTAGAGCAAGTATTTTTTAAGGTTTTAAACACAGCTTTTCTAACAAACCAATAAGTGTATGAAATGAATAAAACACAGTTTTATCCAATTATAATGCCTTTAAATCTTGGAGGAAAGAGAAGCAAAGATAAACTCTTAGATACTGTTTTACAGCATTTGTAGTAGTCAAGAATGGAGGTATTGCAATTCCTGAACAACTTTACAGCAGGAGACAAAAGTAGTATCTATGAATAATAAATAGCAGTGCATTATCCACGCATTCATAGGGAAAAGCGTAGTGGGAATATCAGGGAAGAATGATATTAGTGTTGGATTTTATTTGCATTTCTTTGTGAGAATGAAGAACAAGTCATCGTAAGGATCAAGGACAGCTGGCTGGAGAATTTAGATGAGGGATGAACACACATTTAAGTGTCAAATCTGCTTGCTAAAGTTCTATATTTTATGACCATTATCATTTACTTTCAATTATGTTATTTTGGTAGGTAGAGAACGCATATCATTCTCTTTTTTTAACACTATAATTTGAGTGATTACATACTCCAAAATGATCTCTGTAGAAGTTCAACCTATTGAACATGTTTTTAAAGTAACAAATTTAGAGAAAATTTGCTTTTTAAAAATATCACACATTTGCAATAAACAAGTATTATACTAACTCTAGTGCTCTGAATTTTCTGCTGTCTTAATTAATTTCCCATTAAATAGTTCACCAAATCACTGCTTTTACCATATGCAATAATTAAATTTTACTTCTTGCTAATATAATGTATCTCTATTTTACTGTCTCATGTTTATAATTAACAAAGTGAGCATATTATAATGTGCATGGAACTTAATTTTAAATATTAATTTGGGTAAAAGCAATACCTAATGGGGAAGACTTGTACTGTAAATACTACAAATTGTTTCCAAGGTAGTGGTGCAAGTTTTAACTTTTCACTATATAATTATGTGGACTATTTTGTTACCTTTTAAAATATTTTCTTAAAAAAAATAAAATAAAATATTTTCTTTACCATAGTAACAAAAGAGTATCAATTCTATTTTAAATGAAACAGAGTCACAGTGGAGTCTGATTCTATAGATAGTACAAGAAATAATGGTCAGATACTGTTTGGCTATCATCATCATTCATTCAAAAGAATATGTATATTTGAGTCATTTGGTATTTTATCAGAAGATATTTTAGTTTGTCCATTGTCCTTTTCTTCAAATCAGTATGTCTGTCTTAGCTCTCATCTCATAATTTTCAAGATGCTTTATTTTCCAAATAAAAGAAGCATTATTTGTTAATAACAGTAAAAGAAGCATTATTTGTTAATAACAGTATTTTGAAATTTCCTATTTATAAAGCAAAATGTATCCTACCCTAGTGAACACAGCTGAATCTAGCATTAAGGTTTATTTCTCCCAGGTGGGAGTTATTAACCCATAAACTGATGCAGTCTGAACTTATCATCAATATAAACCTGCCAAAAGTGTCAATTAAGATGATAAAATATTAAACTATTGCAGATATTATGAAAGACTCCTTTGATTCCATTTTAAATAATATTTGAGGTATGATATGGAATCCCAGATTATAACCCAAGAAACAGAAAAATCAGGTATTTTTATGAAATGATTAAAGACGTATAACAACAGATAAACAGATTCTAACAAATAAAATTTAATGACACCTTTTTATTTATACTGTTTTCCTGGTTCCCCAGAGTGAGACAATAGGGCAACTTGGATTTTAGTTTATATGAGATGAGCTTCAGGATGGAAATGCCATAGCTGTCTAAATTATTATACAATCTTGCTCCAAAAATGACAGCTTAAATTCTGAGTATTCAGTAAAGGTGGAATTTAACTTTTCTATGTCTGATTGCTATCATAATTTGCATATGTTTTGAATATACCAATACTACTACTACCCCTGTTTTCTTGAGAAGTGTAATCTCTGTTCCAATATTTAGTGAAGAACAGAGCAAGGATTGTTTAGGGAAGATAAAGATCATTGGAATGTCTAATCTAATAAAGCATCTATAAACATTTAAAAGGTAGCTTGGGGATACTTTCTTATAATGGTAGCACGTCAATGGTATCATTTTGGATATGTTGGTTAGTAAGAATGGAAAAGAAAATAGATCATCTTTCTGGTTATTATGTTAAAATTCAGCTGAAATCCAATTATCCCAGTTATTCTATTATTGATTGGGAATCAGTGTACTAATTTAATCATAAATTTGGGGTGATTAATATCATATATATTTAGTATTTATAAACAATAATTTATACAGAAGAGATATAGATGCATTTTAAAGTAGAATAGAAAATATAAAACTGTAATATAAAATATAAAACAATAACTATGCTTGTTATTGTTATTGTTCAGTCACTCAGTAATGTCCAACTCTTTGCAACTCCATGGACTGCAGCACTTCAGGCTTCCCTCTCCTTCACCATCTCCCAGAGCTTATTAAAACTCATGTCCATTGAATCAGTGATGCCATCCAACCATCTCATCCTCTGTTGTCCCCTTCTCCTGCTGCCTTCGATCTTTCCCAGCATCAGGGTCTTTTCTAATGAGTCAGTTCTTCCCATCAAGTGGCCAAAGTATTGGAGTTTCAGCTTCAGCATCAGTCCTTCCAATGAATATTCAGGACTGATCTACTTTAGGATGGACTGGTTTGATTTCCTTGCAGTCCAAGGGACTCTCAAGCCTCTTCTTCAACACCACAGTTCAAAAGCATCAATTCTTCAATGCTCAGCCTTCTTCATGATCCAACTCTCACATCCATGCATGACTACTGGAAAAGCCATAGCTTTGACTAGACAGACCTTGGCTATGCCGGCATAGTAATGTCTCTGCTTTTTAATATACTGTTAAATTTGTCATAGTTTTTCTTCCAAGGAGCAAGTGTCTTAAAAATTTCGTGGCTGTAGTAACCATCTGCAGTGATTTTGGAGCCCAGGAAAATAAAGTCTGTCATTGTTTCCCCATCTATTTGCCATGAAATAATGGGACCAAATGCCATGATCTTTTTTTTTTTTGAATGCTGAGTTTTAAGCCAGCTTTTTCACTCTCCTCTTTCACTTTCATCAAGAGGCTCTTTAGTTCCTCTTCACTTTTTGCCATAATGGTGGTGTCATCTTCATATCTGAAGTTATTGATATTTCTTCCCACAATCTTGATTCCAGCTGTGCTTCATCCAGCCCAGTATTACTTATGGTGTATACTGTATATAAATTAAATAAGCAGGGTGACAATACAGCCTTGACGTACTCCTTTCTCAGTTTGCAACCAGTCCGTTATTCCATGCCTGCTTCTAACTGTTGCTTCTTGACCTGCATACAGGTTTCTCAGGAAGCAGGTAAGGTGGTCTGGTATTCCCATCTCTTTAAGAATTTTCCACAGTTTGTTGAGATCCACACAGTCAAAGTCTTTGGCGCAGTCAATAAAACAGAAGTAGATTTTTTTTTCTGCAATTTTCTTGCTTTTTATATGATTCAATGAATTTTGGCAATTTGATCTCTGGTTCTTCTGCTTCCTCTGCCTTTTCTAAATTTGGGCTTGAACATCTGGAAGTTTCGGTTTACTTACTGTTGAAATCTGGCTTGGAGAATTTTAATCGTTACCTTTCTAGCACGTGAAATGAGTGCAATTGTGTGGTAGTTTTAACATTCTTTGGCATTGCCTTTCTTTGGGATTAGAATGAGCATACTTTTATCTTTAAAATGTCACTTCAACATAACAAAAATTCATTGTCATAGACATTAAATTGAAGTATGTTATGACTGGTTAACAGAAAATAAATCCATCTGCTCATTCATTTATTCAACTCATATTTCTCCAGAGTACATCTGTCACTCTTCTAGGTTTTGTATAAAAATAAAAGATACAACCCCTGTTTCAAAGTACTGGTTCAGTTAGTAGGCAGATGAGCAAATAATTATCATACAATGCAGTACCTCTAAAGTCAAGAAAACAGAACATGTGTCTGTCTCAACTGGAATCAGTGAGATTTTCCTGGACAAGACTGGTGAAGTATGAATTAGCCAGGTTATGTGATCCACTTCAGAGCAGGACGCAATTCAGGCAAAAAGAAGTTTTATGGAAAAGTAAAGACATATAGGACAGCATGGCATATCCAAAGAGTTGAAAAAAACTCATACAAAGGGAGAAAATTAACTATATATAATTGTGGAACTTTGATACCAGTTTATAGAGTAAAAAGGAGCTAGGAATAAATCAAAATGTAATGCAACACAACAATAGCAATGAAACAAACCTTACAAGACTTGTGGCTTGGGCAAGGCAGGTAAACAGAAAAATGACTTCCTCAGAATAGGAGGAACATAGGAAAAGGGGCGGATATAAGAAAGTGCGGTGACCTATTGGGAGTCGGAGTTCCAAATAATAATAATGATAATGATAATGATAATGATGATCACTACCACTTCTATAGTATTTTACAAATTAGAAAAATCTGTCTGTGTTATATCACTTTAGATGCTTATATTGCTTTCTCAGAATCTCTGAAAAAGACATGATTGTCTTTATTATTATATTTTTAGTACAAATAAGAACAGATTTCCCTGGTGGCTCAGAGAGTAAAGTATCTGTCCGCAATGTGAGAGACCTGAGTTTGATTCCTGGGTTGGTAATTTCCCCGAGAGAAGGAAATGGTTTACCCGCTCCAGTATTCTTGCCTGGAGAATTCCATAGACAGAGGAACCTTGTGGGCTACAGTCCATGGGGTCACAAAGAGTTGGACATAACTGAACAACGAACACACACTCACAAAGAATATTCAGCCAAAATGACTAAGTGATTTTCTCAGGATCATCTAGGTAATATGATATTAAACTAGGAATTTAATTCAGTTTCCAAGATTTGGTCAGCTCTTTTCTCTATTGCATCACATTAGAGTTTACAGTAACAAAATTACCTTGAGCCATGAACAGCTTTTCCAAGAGTCATCCAAACAAGGCATAGAGAACAAAAATTTTTCCTATTTTGACAATTTGCCTTTTTACAGAATTTAAATTACTATAGATAGTATGAGTTATTTGAGAAATTAAAGAAACTGCATAATAATTACAAGCATGCCTAATTTTTAAATTGGACTTCCCAGGTGATTCAGTGGTAGAGAATCTGCCTGCCAATACAGGAGATGTCAGAGACCCAGGTTAAACCCCAGGATAGGGAAGATCCCCTGGAGGAGAAAATGGCAACCCACTCCAGTTTTTTTGCATGGAGAATCCCATGGACAGAGGAGCCTGGCAGGCAATAGAACACGCAGTGGCAAACAGTCAGACATGATGAGCACAAATGAGCTTTCACAAGCACAGGATTTACTGTGCATCTCTCTTTATGGGTGGTCAACTTCTGATGGCTTAATTTCATTACCTTTTCCATACTTAAGCCTCATTACTATACATTTGAGCTTCTCAGTAAGTCTGTACTAGACATTCTTGTCATTTTACATCTAAAATGCAACCTATTAAATATTATCCAAGTATAAAATTTATTGTAAGTAATTAGAGTTGAAAAACAAAAAATGCTTCAAAATGCTTTTCTCTGTGAGGAGAAATTATTGTTATTATCCCTTTTGAACACATAAGTAAATCCAGGCTTGGGGTAGTTAACTAGAGTGCTCAATTCACATGGGTATACCTGATATTTGAACTCAATAATCTGTTTCTAGGATTTTTATTTTTTGGTTTTAAGACTCTACATAATGTTGATTAGAAAAAAAATGACAAAACAACATTATTCATGGAATAAGAATTTTATCTGAAATATGAAAATGCTTTTTATTTTTTTAATAGTGTCTTAAAAGAACTTTTATTTATTTTATTTTTTAACTTTACAATATTGTATTGGTTTTGCCATATATCAAAATGAATCCGCCACAGGTATACATGTGTTTCCCATTCTGAACCCTCCTCCCTCCTCCCTCCCCATACCATCCCTCTAGGTCGACCTAAAAATGCTTTTTTAAAAAAGTTAGTCTGTAATTCTTGAGACCTGAGCCCTTGTTCCGGCTATCACTATTGTAACAGACTAGGACAAAGCTCATAATATTTTACAGTTTCAATTTATAATGAAGTGAATAATGAAGTGAAGGCCTGAAGCTATGTGATCTTCAAGACCTGTTGTAGCATTAAAATCTTTAAATTATACTTTATTCTAAATTCTGAAAGAGGAGAAAGATCATTGCTATCAAGAAATTTGTAAAGTCGTTTTGAAGATAAGATTTATGCTCAAAGAGCTACTAGTGGGAATAAGATTTTCCATGTCATTTTCCATTGAGGTAAAATTGTTGTTCCTTCATTGGCACCTCCATGGTAAAAAAACTTTCATCATAATATTCTTTAAATCTTTGATTTAGTATTCACCTCTATTGTATTCATTGAGAGATCTTTGATAGCAAAATTATATGTTTACCTCTGTGTTCTCAGTGCTAAGTAATGTTTGATATATTATGACCTCAGTGAATCACTGTTTCAAGACACATTTTTCAATCCACTTAAGAATGGCTTGGGGATTTATCAGAGATGCCCCACCAACTGATTTATTGAGTTAGATTCTCTGATCTGAAGCACAAGAACCTGTGTCATTACTGCTTTGTGGGTTCCTATGTGCATGATATATGTGTTGTTCAATTATACAGATGATAAAGAAATTCTGTAGACCAGAAAGAGCTAAAGCAGAGTTTTGTAAAGTTTGTTTCCTGCAACCTGCTCTAGGAAAATAAATGGTATTACCCAAAACTATGTGCTAAAAAAGGATATCATAGCTCTATCTTAGACAATCATTATATGTATACCATATTAACAGCTATGAGAAGTCCTATAATTAAAAAGAGGATGCTTACTTTGCTTAACAAAACCATTTTTCAAATATATAATTTTATAACATACCTTGAAAAATGTGAACTGACACAAATCAGAGAAAAATTTGTGGAGAACAGAGGAGACAATATAAGTTATGTCTGAATGAAAATATCTATATAATTGAAGAGACAGGAGCAAGGCAGATGATATGATGAAAGCACAGAAGTGAAAATTATAGGACTATAAATTCTCCAAGTAGAGCTCAGTTCACACATTTCAAAGTGGAAAGTCATCTGTAGAAGTCTGTTTGTGTCTCATAATGAAAAATTTGAATATCAAGGAGAGAATTTCAAGCCTCAAACTCTTACTGAACTTTCTGAGGGTAATGTAAGAGCTGTTGGACTCCATAAAATATGTTCTTCCTCTTCTTTCTGGTATCTTGGTTCAAGATGGTGATAATATTAGCCAAATTAAAAGTTCAGAATACAAATAAAAATTTAGATTTGCTATTACACAGAGGTCAGATTATTTGAAATTCATAATTTACTATGTTGTTGCTGTTATTTGGTTGCTAAATCATGTCCAACTCTTTTTGACCCCCTGGACTATAGCCCACAGTACTTCTCAGTCCATGGAATTTCCCAAGCAAGAATGCTGGAGTGATTTACCATTTCCTTCACCAGGGGACTTTCCCAACCAAGGGATCAAACCTGTGTCTCCTGACAGGTGGATTCTTTACCACTGCTTCACCAGGGAAACCCCATAATTTAATGACCTCAAAAACTTTATATTCATCTCCAAAAATTTGTAATACATTTTTGACAGCATTTAATGGAGGAAATTATTTTTCACTTTTGTAATTCCCTTAATTTTATATGATTTTAATTAATTTAAAGAATCACAATTATCTAGTGGCTACCACATTGAACAATGAACATCTAAGAAAGTACAATCTACTCCTCCATAATTCATTTTGAATTTTTCATAGGTAAAACAAAAGAAAAAAACACATCTAGGTTGTTTTATTCCTCTAACATTATAGATGCATTTTGAAAGTTTACATCTTTCATTTTGGGCATCTGTAATTTGTTAACAGTTCCTGAAATGTTATATACATGACATGCTTAAAATTGCTAAAGGAAACATGCTTAAAATTATCTGGATATTTCAAAGTATACTACATATTTTTTACAAAATCATAGCAAAAGTTTGCACTAGAGTATGCTTTTGCAAACTGCAATTTAGAGAGATACAAGAATTAATTTGGGAATAGCTGAGTAAATAAGAGAAATACTGTATGGTGTTTTATTCCCTGAGTGATTGTGAATAATATGCCTGCTGATTTTCTTTTCTAGGTATTTGTATTGGATTGACTGCTGTGAGTACCCTCACATTGGCCGTGTTGGAATGGATGGAACCAATCAGAGTGTTGTCATAGAAACCAAGATTTCTAGACCTATGGCACTAACAATAGATTATGTCAACCATAGACTCTATTGGGCTGATGAAAATCATATCGAGTTTAGCAACATGGATGGATCTCACAGACACAAAGGTTAGTCCAGTAGCACAAATGACTCAGTATTTCACCAGTTATAAAATACTCATTTAGGAAAAAAAAAAAAAAAAAATATATATATATATATATAGTTTTTTATATACTTTCATCAAATACATTTCTTAATTTAATATTACATTATTATATTCCTTTGTGACAATGTTGGTAAATAAGAACTAGATCTGTTTATTCAGAACTTGTATAATCATGCATAAAAATCATTAACATTGTCAATGTTTTCTCTAATTGCATTTTTCTAAATAGTTTTTATAGCAAGTAGATGATACTTTTATAAGTTAATATATACATATATCCCAATGGAATTGAAGCAGAAGAATAGTTGTTTGTAAAAATAAGGTTATTATTACAATCTGGTAGGTTTTTTAAAAAAAAATACTAAGTTAAAATAAAACTCTTTAAAGACAGTGAAACAGTATTATTTACTTTATGAAACAGATTACATACATGACTAAATTTATTGTTATTTAATGAACAACAGCAACAAAAAGTAATATTAAAAATAGCTTTCAAGTTAGAATAACATTTAAGAAATTATTAGAATATGAAAAAATATGAAATAATACATATACTTTATTTTTCCACTTTTTATAACTCTGAGTAGATTATAAGACTCTAAACATAAAACAAATGAAGGAAGCAATTTGATATGAGGGGGAATTAGGGATAGGCAAAAGGTCTTAGAGGAAAAAATATCTGAGAATAAAGGAATTAATAGCAGAGGAGAAGGACATAATACAAAAGAACAGTATCAGATGAGGATGACACAAATTCAACAGAAACCACAAACAATTCAAATGAACAACTCAAAATATTTTAGATGCAGATGGCTCTTTATAGATTATATTTTCCCCACAATGAAGAGTAATCTCTTTAATATCTAGTGACCTAATGTCACCTTTGTTATTAGATGTTTTCATCTTAAGATATCTTGTAAAGTACAAGTGCAACCCCATAGACTGCGGCCCACCAGACTCCTCTGTCCATGGGGATTCTCCAAACAAGACCACTGGAGTGTATAGCTATGCCCTCTTCCAGGGCATCTTCCCAACCCAGGGATCAAACCCAGGTCTCCTGCATTGCAGGTGATTTCTTTACCAGCTGAACCACCAGGGAAGTTAATTTTCAGTGGGAGGTTCCAAGCAAAGCCTATACATTTGTATGGCTTCTCTTAAGAGACTGATTTCTTCTCTGGCAGTAAGCTTAGATCAAAGCATCTGGAAGAAGAAAAGAGATGAGCTGTTAAGGAAGAGAGGATTTTTTATAATTTAATACTGTCAGATGAGGCTCTGCAAATTTATGCCAGTGTGGAGAAGGATGAAGCAACCAAGTTTTAAAAAAGAAAACTTTTTAAGTTGGAAGAGGCAAGTGGAATTAGGGCATTAAGAAGTACAAACTCCTATGTATAAAATAAAATATCTACAAAGATATAGTTTATAGCACAGGGAATATAGCCAATATTTTATAACAACTTTAAAAGCATAATCTATAAAATATTGAATCACTCTGTTGTATACCTGAACCAAATATAATATTGTGAATCAATTATACCATATAAAAAACAAATTTATAAAATAAATAGTAAAGGAGATTTACATCACTGAAATCACATCACTTCATAATTCTGCCCAAGTTATTTTTCAGTTGTTGTTTAAGCAAATATGTTCTTCTAACTAAACGTACTAACAGAAAGTGCTTAGAGGTGCTTTTTTAAGTGTGGAACATTGAAGTATGACAAGTGTAGTTGGATGAGTCACTTATTGAGGTGTTGGCATTCCAATTACAGAGATAAAGAAACTCATCAAGATGCAATTGGAATGAAGAGTTATTTAAAGATCACTTTAGGGTTTTAATTACAGCAAAAATAATGTTGACAAATCAAAATTACATTTAGCATTCAGCAGTTATATCTCCTCTGAAGAATCAATAATGAAATGTTCTGCAACATTCATAGATGATATAATTGAAAGTTTTATTGTAGCAATCAGTGATTTCCCCACATAACCATTTTTGGCATGTATATAAAGCACTAAGTTGTTATAATGTAGTTCTCTGTGCTAAAATTTCAATGTACAATAAAATTTAAACACTTTTTGTTTAGATAGGTGAGTATTTAAAATATATTCTAGCATCAAATATTTGCCTATTTTTATTTGAGACTTTTATTTGAATAACAAAAACTGTAGTTAAATTATCTATTAGAAACTGTTGATTCTATCCCTGTCCCATTATTTTAAAATTATGTCAGATATGTTTATAATTAATGCTTTGAAAACTCGAAATAAATGTGTGTAAATGAAGTATCTTTCAGTCATAGTCTTGTGATGGCTTTGGTAGATGGACATATATAGTAAGAAGTGAAACTAAATTTACTAAAGAGTGAAATATTTGACTGAAAGATATTCAGATATGATTATATTAACATTTAAAAATTTGACTTTTGAAAATCCCTTGAGGCTCTAGGTGGGGAGAAAAGGAAAGTAAAAGTAGTTGCTGTCTTCAGAAATATTTCCTCCTGAAGGCTTTCTCAGAAAAACTAATGAAAAATTCATTAAGTGTCTTATTAGGCATCTGCCAATATCTAAATGCAAGCCAATAGTTATGTGGTAGTTACTAACAAGCTACTAATTGTAGACAGCCTTAATTATGCCATCTCCACAGCCAATGAAAAAACGTCAATCATTTACAGTGTTTGTAAAGAGGAATAGGATTTTTCAACTCCTTGAATTTGTCCCCTAAAGACATCAGAAACACTGTGATTTTCTATTTGTATATTTAGAGTTGGAAAATGAGACTTTTATAACAAGAATAACTTTTGTGTTAGGCTGGTCACTGACCTCACTTCTCTCTTAACCAGACTAGTATTATTGCTCCCATTTATTCTTTTTATTAAAAGTACAGCCGGAGCTCATCAAAGAATGGGATACATCAGTTATATCAAAGTAATCTTAGCATAAAAAGGGTGTATACAAATTTCATAATTATTATTTTTTATAAGTCAAATTTGAATAATGGAGAAAAACTAAACCATGAATGTCACTTTAGAGTTTAGAAGGTTTTCCCTCCAAAACATATCCTGGTTTAAACCATACAGTATTTTCATAAATAAAGCATCATTGTATTATTATTTATCCAGCCTAAGAATTTCTGAAAGTTCTGCATTCTGTGCCCTAATTGATAGATCAGATTACCTCCAGGAGACATGTGACTTGCAGTTTGCTTAAGAATCTACATCCATTTTTCTCTGCCACCTCTTCTAACCCAACCCACCTTCTTAACAAGTCCAAACACTAAGTAATAATTTATTTTTTTAAGGAGAGAATTTGCTATCCTGGGAACATTTAAGTGCAGTCTTAGTCCCATGAATCTTTCCCTAATTTTGTGTGGATTATTCTATTGGTTTTTACTTCAATAATTACATAATAAAATGATATAATAATACTGTAGAATAGTATGCATACTACTGGATAATTGAGACAGTTTATTTGAAATCAAATTTTCATTGTTCGTTTTTTAAATTTCTCTGATTTTTTTTGTTGTTGTTGTTAGATCTGCCCATTCATTCATTCAACAAACATTTACAATTGTCTCTTTCCATGCCATGTATTATATCAGACCCTGGAGTTACAAAGATGAATAAGTCCCTGTCTTCAAAGTACCCGTTTAGTTGTTGGGGGTGGGGAGACTGATATGCAGATAATAACATATATCAGGTTGGGATTAGAGGTATATGTATAATATTGCCAAAATTCAGGCTGGAGTAAGGAAGTGTTTGGTGAAGTGATGGGATCTTTGAAAAGTCTCAAAGATGGAGGACAAGCTCTCCATATGGGGAAATGTAGGGAGGATTAATCACACAGAGGGAACAGCATGTGCAAAGATATAATAGAGTTTTGAAGCAGCATGGGGTTTACATAATTTGTAAACTAGAAGTCATATAAGAAAAAAATAATGACACTAGATGAATAAGGGCAAATTGCTGCCAGATTGTGACAGGCCTTGTACGCTAGGTAATTTGGAATTTATCCTTTAGGTCATAGTGAGCCATTGATGGCATTTAGTTGATAGAATGCCATTATTAGATTTGACAACCACATGGAAAATGAAAGACCCTGGAAGGGCAACCAATTTAGAGGCTGTTAAAATATTTTAGAGAACATATTTGAAGTGATTAGAGCTGTGGGAATGGGGATAAAGTGTTGCATTCAGTAGTTATTTAGCAGAATAAGGAGGACAGATCTGAGAAGTTAAAATAGCAAAAATATTGGTGGTTGAGTTGCAAACATAAAATGATGATTTGTATTTTTATATACTTAACCAGGGTGAAATAACTTACAGTTTGAAAACTTATTAATTTCACATATATTTCTACATTTTTTAAAGAAATAAAAGGCACCAAACTAAGCATACTTAGAGATTCTTCTTAAAAAGCCCTGACTTAATGAGAGGTACATTTAGTTAACAGAAGGGTCAACATCAAAGAAATTCTGACAATTTACCTAGAAGAAATAGTGCAAAAGAGTGAATCTCTCTCCTCCTACTATCCCTTGATATATAAAATATGTCCAGTGAGAAACTTGCCAATTTCAGTGTTTTCCAGATTGAAATGCTGTTTTTAAGTTTAAATCTGTCTTTATGCAAAAATAGAGTGATTCTAAATATATTCTAATCACAGTGATTCTAAATAATAATATCATTCTTATAGATCTATATTTTGGGGACTGATTTCTCACCACTCCCAAACCATAATCCTCCCCTGAGAATTTTAGGCTTTGACACTTGATAAGAAGTTCTAAACCTTTATTGGAGCACAAATCTTTGGGTTTGAGTCTCAAACTGGAGTTTGAGTTTCAAACTGGAGAAGAAAAACCCTTAGTAACCTTTAAATGTTGGAGAACCTAAGGATGTGGGTGGGTTGGGGTGGTATCCACTGCTAGAAAACTTTTTCATCCTAAAATGTGTGTGTTGCTTCACTGGGTCTCAGTTGCCTCATGCAGAGAAATAAGGGTATTGGGGGAAATGGCATCAAAGGAGAATTCCAGAACTAAAGTTCTAAGCCTCAAGTTAGGTGGATCACTTTAGAATTTTTGCCAAATTCTAAAGTTTTAATTTCAGGTTAGTCTTCAATTTAACCCAGACAGGGGTTGAAAATCTTAAAAATCGTATGTATTTCCTTAATTAAAATATCAAATTGCCTATCCAATACTTAGTTTTCTCTGAGTGTTACTGCAAAAGTTATTAACATCTTTTAAAGTTGTTATTTATGACCTTATGAAATTGATAAGAGAGGAGAATACTTATGTTCTTGATAATGATGTTGTGTTAGATGTTTTGCATGTACTATTATTACTATCATTGTTGATTTTCCGTGGAAATTTTCTTGACTTACTACTATTGTTCCAAAACCTGGAACCAACCCCTTATAAACTCATACTTTATCAGAAGCCTACCATGTTCAAGAAACTGCTTGATGTAACAACACATGCTTTTTTAGTCATTCCATCAAGTGAGCACTGTGTCATTAAAGTCATTTTGCAGCAAGGAAATAGGTTTACAGAGATTAAGTAATTTGTCCAAAGTCAAAGAGCTTGTCCCTAGAATTTGAACCCAGATCTAACTGGTTCCAAAACCTCTCACACAGGTCCCTCTTGTCTTTGAAAAGTTGGCTGATGGATTTGTTGTCTGCTTGCTATAGTTTCTAATAGCAACACTTACAGCATAAATGCACTGTTACACAAATAAAAGTATATCCATACTTGAATATTTTCAGATTGATGTACAAAGTAGACATAGATAGTTACAAAACATTTGAGCAATTAGTAAACAAAAACTTAAGCCATCAGAACATTATTATTCTAAATGAAATTATATATCTTATTAAATCTAATTTTTGTATATTTATTTAGAGAGGTGAAGAAAGCAGTCATATTGTTAATAAGGTACACCTTGCTTTACATAGGGACATTTTGATTTTACTGTTTGCTCTTTCCAAACTAACTGGGAAAACTTCTAAATCTTATTTGAAAATTTATGTTATACAATTCTGAAATTTGAACACAGCAAAGATCTTTTGTCATTAATTTTATGTGTTGAAAGAATAGCTTTCTCTGAATAAAATGTCTATAAAATAGGTTACAAATATCTTCTGAGAAAAATGTCAGTCTTCACTCTGCTCATCTTTGTGTTAGAGATTCTGTTTCTCATTTAATAAAAAGAAAATGAAATACCAGAAAATTACATTTAGATAACAATTTCATTCTGCCTGCTTTTATCAAAGAACATAGATTCAGAGTTAGTTTTCCTCATTTTGTGTGAGTTGCCATTGAACTTGAGATAGAGAGGTATTTTCTTGACAAAAAGATTGAAAATACTGTGTAAACAGTAATAACAAAAGGGTCAGCTAAAAGAAACATTGTTGACCTTGAGTTTAAAAATTATTTGTTCTAGTAATTTTTTTCAGAATATTCTTCTTTGGGTCACTAAATGATTTAACCTTGTGTTAAATCAGTTGGCCATGTACATTTTTAATCCAGCATACTGAAAGAAACGTACAGTCATAACTACTAATTTCTCAGAAGAATAATCATTGGTTATGATTCTAAACTACAGTTTATCACTGAATTGTCTTTTATTTTGTGGAAAAATTGTTTAAAATTCATGTGATTATGTTGACAATAATAGTTTCTGTACTCCTAGACCTGAATCCTCATGTTGTAGGGTCAGTATTGTAGTCCAACTCTTTTGCTTGGTTATTGTTCTGGGAATCTAGTTTGTGTTTTGAGGGGGCAGTTCTGTTTGGACTTAAAAATCCGAATCCTAACCCATGCAGCGATCATCTAATCAATGTTGGGAAAATAATCCAGATCTCAGCATGCTACTGGTGAAATAGTGAAAGTCTATTTAAAAGGTTTTTTTCTGAGGGGGGAAAAACACTGAAAAAGACAAAGGGAGTATTTTGTGCTTATATATCCTGCAACTCTGTAGCTGTTGCACTTAGGTTTTCAGAAAATGTAAATATTCATTGAAGCCAACTGAAAAAAGGCAGAGAATCTAATAAACATCATCATCCAATTTTACAATATTCTAGAATGTTTCTTTCTCGGTAAGATATTGCATAGTACTTTTGAAAAAAAGTTCCCTATCATTCACAGTCCATTACAAACAGTTGACTTCACAGGCTATTTTATGCCAACGGTGTTGATGTGCTGCTGTTTACAATACAATAAAAGTTAATGGAAGGGAGCAAAATGCAATTCAGTTACTATAGAAATGTTCCTGAACCAGTAAAATAAATTGAAATTAACTGCCATTTCTAAAAAGTCTTAGAGTTTCAGTGTCAATCATGTCTTTTACTTTTGTTTCTTAAATAGAACATGTTACATTAAATTGTGTATATGTTTAAATAGATTATTAGTTTGCAAATGTCACATATATTCCATATACTATTTTAAAATATGTCAAGTATTACCATAATGTGACTTTTTCAGCCACTTTCAACAGCGTTATCTATCCCAACTGTGACATGGTACAGCCTTGGGGATTAGTAAATTTAGTTTTGGTTAGGTTACTCTCTAATCTAGGCAAGTTGCTTTGCCAAACTAGGTTCAAAGTTCTTATCCATAAAACACAACCAGTCAGTGATCTTCTAATATTTCTTAAAGGAATTGACTGAGGTTGGAACTGGGACAGAGGAGGTCTGTTCTACCAATTAGTTCACTTATCCCTAGTTATTCCTAGAACTACTAGATCACACTTGAAAATGCTTGTAATACATTACGTTCTCCTCTGTTTTTATTCTAGAAGCATATTCATAATTGTAGGAATATGTGAAGACCAGATACTACATTCATGCAAATGACTTTACCTGATAATCTGTCCCAAAGGCAAAGTGCTTTTCAAAGACTTCAGCTTTTATTAGGACTCTCAAACAAAAACATTCCTAACGCATACATATGTGGAATGTCATAACTTATATTTGCTCTGAAAATACATTTCCAAGTATCTATAAAGTTTTGTATCACCAGTAGAAAAGTCCAGAGAGTTTCAAAGTGACTGGAATATATCTTTATGAAGTGCATATAGCAGTGTTTACATCAGAGATTGGAAAGCAGTGTCATCATCAAGAGAAAGTATTTATAGGCACAGTCCAGTTTTCAAAATAAATGAGCTATAATTTATGTTGCATGCTGATACATTCTCACATTTATTAACAAAATGCCCTTTTTATAAATTAAATATTAAAGTGGCCATCTGAAAGGTGAAAGGTGCAAGTTGCTCAGTCGTGTCCAACTCTTTGCAGCCCCATGGACTGTAGCCCTCCAGGCTTCTCAGCCATGGAATTTTCCAGGCAGAAATACTGGAGGGGTTGCCATTTCCTCTTCCAAAGCATCTTCCTGACCCAGAGATCAAAGCCATGTCTCTTGTGTCTCCTAAATTGACAGGCAGACTCTTTATCACTAGCATCCCCTGGGAAGCACATATATAAGCTTATATCATGAATAATTTAAAAACATATAAGTAAGGGACAAGTGAGGCCAGTACTGTGCCCACCTGATGCAAAAAGCTGACTCATTGGAAAAGACACTGATGCTGGGAAAAATTGGAGGCAAAATAAGAAGAGGGTGTCAGAGGATGAGATGGTTAGACAGCATCACCGACTCAATGGATATGTACTTGAGCAAACTCCAGGAGACGGAGGACAAGGAAGACTGGCTGGCTACAATCCATGGGGTCACAAAGAGTTGGACACAATTTAGTAACTGAACAACAAGTGAGGAAGGGAAAAGGATTAAATTATATTAAGCTAAATATTCCTAATCTATGTAGAAAGTATATATTATTTGAGGCGATGAGTAGACAAAAGTAGGCAAGGAATTCTGGAAAAGGATAGGCAAACAATGCCTTCTGCCTTTTAATAATGGCTTTAATTTAAGGAAGGGCTCTAAGTAATTTCTATAATTTACCACCATATATTACATTTATTTAAAAAGTTTATAGATGTAAGGGTCCCACTGTAAACTACTGCATTAAAGAGGAACATATAACTTTTATTTGGACATTTAATCAGTATTCAAAATCAGCCACATATAATAGACACCCTGGTAGAATTAGCTCATATCTGCTATGTTATGACATATGCTGAATGGAAGAACTTTAGTTTTACTCCTCTTCAGGGCCTCAGTGATGGATGAACTTATTGAAAGATGCTATTTTTGTTGGAAAAAATAAATTTTGAACATTCTGTCATCATATTTGTTAATGTTGATTATTCTTAGTGTTTCTACCATTTTTTAATGCATTTCTTCATTTTTAACAATGGATTATGGATGCATTTGCCTGAATTTTTTTTTTTTTTAGTATTCTTTCCATTATGTGTGGTTGTATTAAAGAGTAGGCAAATGTTCAAATGTTCATGGAGCAAATGTTAACTGGAACATTTTGTAGCCTGTTGTAGATGGTTCTGAGGAAATAATTATTTTTAAAAAATCTTCTGCAAGATAATAACACTGAAGTGGATGCATAATTACTAAAAAAGAACGAATGTCCTAAACCCAAAGGGTGCATAAAGCATACTGTTTTTGATGGGACATTTGTAACTAAAGCTACTGACTCAGCAGCAGTCATTGTCTGGAAATTAGTATACGGTGGCCATTTTGCACTCCACCCACTCCCCTCCATTACTCTTCATAAACTAAAAACTGTTATTCACCCATATACTCACCACAGTCATGAATCTTCCACTTTCTTTGACATGTTAAACCAGTTTCTTCCATCTTCTAATTTCATCATCTGTTTATCAGCCTACACTCCTTCTGTAGCCCTTGATTCATCTCACCTCATTTTTTGAATGGTAATTGTTTTTTTGTTTGTTTAATTTCTTCCTTTTTGGTTTTCATGTTCTACTTTTTAAATTCATGCTCTGACTTCTCTACATCCTGTATTGCACATTATCCTTTTAGAAAGAAGTTGGGGAAATTGTTAGTGTCAAGGTCTCAGAAAAGAGGATTGGTGAAGATCCTGATCTTCACTTCTGAGTCAGGCTATTTCAGTCAAGCTAAATTCTGAAGGAGATCAGCCCTGGGATTTCTTTGGAGGGAATGATGCTGAAGCTGAAACTCCAGTACTTTGGCCACCTCATGCGAAGAGTTGACTCATTGGAGAAGACTCTGATGCTGGGAGGGATTGAGGGCAGGAGGAGAAGGGGACGACAGAGGATGAGATGGCTGGATGGCATCACCGACTCAATGGACGTGAGTCTGAGTGAACTCTGGGAGTTGGTGATGGGCAGGGAGGCCTGACATGCTGCGAATCATGGGGTCGCAAAGAGTCGGACATGACTGAGCGACTGAACTGAACTGAACTGAAATAGCTTGTATAGTACTGCATGGAAAATGGCTATCACTGAGGGTTTTCATTCAGGAAGAGATATGCGAGATGGAAAAAAAAAAAAAAAAACTATTGGAAGCATTACCTGGAGGGAGTTCTAGTCTCTCTACCTTTGTATCTTTTCCATGCTCCGTGTGCTAGAAAGATGACTTCTGTGGAGTGCATCACCCCGGCTCTTTTACCATTCAGCCTCATTGGATTTAAACCATGGGAAGAATTGACAGGAGATTAAAGAGTGGAAGAAGAAAGAAGCCAGAGTATTCATTAATCCCCTTTCCCTCCATGCCCAACCACAGTGGTTTAGCAGGGGCTGAGCTCCTCCACCACTTGTCCTCTGCCATTGGTGCACATGTGCCTAGATGCTTTAGTTATGTCTGACTTTTTGTAGGCCCATTGCCTGCCAGTCTATGGACTGTAGTCCACTAGGCTGCTCTGCCCGTGAGGTTCTCCAGGCAAGATTACTGGAGTGGGTTGCCATGCCCTCTTCCAGGTCTTCTCTGGGTAGGTGGCTCTTTTACCCTCACTACAGTTTTCACCAGCTTCTGGTAACAGATTTAGGAAAGGTCTTAATCTATCATCAGTTCCTTAGCCACACTTCTGTAAATTGTATTGAGAAAATAATATAATCCCTTGTACAAAGACGGACTTCATTCAATTAAAGTCTTCTCAATTATCATTAAAAAATGTGTTCCCTGTTTACTATAGGAAACTTGGCTGACACAAAAAGACTGGAAGAGTTTAAATGTAATGAGAGGAGTTAGACTAATTTTGTTATGTTTCAAGTGTGAAGAAATGTGAAACTTTACTTGGGGCAATGGCACCAAAGTTAAGAAAAATGGAAAGTCTTAAAATATATTAAAAATCAAAACATGATATAATTTAACATAAATATTTTATTTGATATGTTTATTGATTTTAAAGTTTTATGACATTAGGCTTCCAAACTGTAAGTATAGCATGAGGGTCAGGTTGACTTTATCAGATCATTGAGGTTTTCCAAACAATACATAAATTCTTATAACCAAAAGAAAAAATCAACATTCAAGTTACTCTGTAATTTTAATTCTTTCATAAAAGTAACTATATAATTTGGTGGTTACATTCTATGAATTTTTTTCTTCTTTTAAAAATATTTATAATAGTTTTTAAATAAAAGAAGTAAAATTTGCTCTGTATAATATTTTAAAATATCACTTATATCCTTGAAGTAAATCTTAGAGAAAAAATAAGAAAAAACATACAGCAGTAGTAAAATCTCTATTTAAGTACTAACTATAATTTCTATTTAAGATCAAAACTTGTTGTTGTTATTCAGTCACTAAGTCATGTCCAACTCTTTGTGACCCCATGGACTGCAGCATGCCTGGTTTCCCTGTCCTTCACTATCTCCCAGAGTCTACTCAAGTCCATTGAGTTGTTGATGCCATCCAACCATCTCCCCTGTCTCGTCCCCTTCTCTTGTCCTCAATTTTTCCCAGCATCGGGGTCTTTTCCAGTGAGCTGGCTTTTCGCATCAAGTGGTCAAAGTGTTGGAGCTTCAGCTTCAGCATAAGTCCTTCCAATGAATATTCAAGGTTGATCTGAGTCTGCCGTTATTCCAATGCAATATCTTACCCCAAACACCAACTATGAGGTTTTAAACCAACCAAAGATGAGTTTTGTATTATTGGTTCATTTTGTTCTTAAGTATTTAAACTAGGTTAGTCCAAAATATAAAATTAGATTGGTATTATCCAGGAATGCGATTATTTAGCATGATAAATAATATTCAAAAAAATGAATAATAATAATCAAGAGTATTGTAATAGCGTACCTCTAACTGTGAGGCAACAGATAAGCTGAAAGCATATTCTGTACTTTCAATTTTTCTGTTTACTGTAATCACTAGGAACCTAATCAGGATTGCATCCAGCTAGACTAACAGGGAAAAACTCCACAAAAGAATATTTCCTTATTTTTTGCCAAATATCAAATTCTTTCTTCTGATACATGTAGTATATGAAATAAAAATTAGAAGCCTAGTGCTTGAGTGGAATGCTGGAACAGTACAATAAATAATGCTGTTACACAGAACAGAGGCCTCACTACAGAAAGCAGCTTTAAAATAGTTTTTAAATATATAATAAGTACCTGTTAAACTGCAGCCCACACAACACTTCTGTTTTTTCTGTCTTTTGTATGTCTGCTGAATACCTATAAAATGAAAGTTTCTTTGCATTTATTTTTTGCATCTTTCTTTTAATTAAACAAAGGCAGTCTTATGTTTGAAAGGGGGGCATATTATTTTTCTCTTGAAAAGGATAACCATTATCATTTTGAGAAAACATTGACTACTTTTTTCATAAAATCAATGATATCTTAGTAAGAATTTGTTTGTTAAATGTTTCCCTCACAACATCACATTTCATAAATATATATATATAATTTTGTCAGCTCTGCTAACTACCAAATTACATTGCAAGACATCTTTTTGTTGCTCTGTATTATGTATATGTATATAAAATACATATATGTATATACTATGCAAATATATTGTGGGCTTCCCTGGTGGTTCAGATGGTAAAGAGCTTGCCTGCAATGCATGAGACCTGGGTTCAATCCCTGGGTCAGGAGATTCCCTGGAGAAGGGAATCACTACCCACTACAGTATTCTTTTGTGCAGAATTCCATGGACAGAGGAGCCTGGTGGGCTGCAGTCCCGGGGTACGCAAAGAGTGAGACACAACTGAGCGACTAACACACACTTGCATATATATTACAGATATGTTATAGACTTACACACATATATATGTATACATGTACATACGTATCTATAAGGTAAAAATAAGTAAATAGAGATACAACCCAAAATAAGCAATTTTACTTTTCTCATTCTAAATCAGGAATGTTTCTCATAACAAAATATATAAAGCTCAGAATACCTTATTAACTCCCAGTGTAGTCTGAACTCTTCATGAATTGATGGAAAAATAAGCATAGCATTCATTCATTTATGCTTATCATTTATCAGTTAATAGGAATTTTTTCACAGAGACTTTGTCAAATAACTCTTGTGAAGAAATTTTAGGTTCTAAATAAGAAATGAAGGCATACTGCCAAGTTATGAGCCAAACCCTGGAAAACGCAATATGTAAAGGGTTTTGTTTGTTTTGCTCTCTTTTGTTTTTCTTAATTTTTATTGGCATTGTTTGTGGTATTAGGGAACACATCACTGTGTCTTAGTGGCTTGGTGGAGCCACTATATTGCTACAGAGGTGTGAGACTAGATTTCATTGTTGATGTTTTTACTTCATTTATTTTCTCTAGAAGAGAGACTCTGATGGCTGTGTTTGATGCTTGTGGTTTGGGAAATAAGCATGTATACCCAATGAATTGGAGAAGGCAATGGCAGCCCACTCCAGTACTCTTGCCTGGAAAATCCCATGGACGGAGGAGCCTGGTAGGCTTCAGTCCACGGAGTCGCAAAGAGTCAGACACAACTGAACGAATTCACTTTTACTTTTCACTTTCATGCATTGGAGAAGAAAATGGTAACCTAGTCCAGTGTTGTTGCCTGGAGAATCCCAGGGACGGCAGAGTCTGGTGGGTTGCCGTCTATGGGGTCGCACAGAGTCAGACACGGCTGAAGTGACTTAGCAGCAGCAACCCAATGAATAGGCCTGAAGTGAGCTTTTAAAGCCACTAGTGATAGTCCTATTCTTTGTCGATATCACACAAGGAATTGAATCAAACAGATGGTCACTGGTCAAATGGACTACTTTTCTTCACTTTCACCTGACTTTTCTATGTGCTTTGCACATTCAGCTATATGCCATTCTTCTCTGAAATAAGAGTTCATCTTTCTGTTCTCTATTTACTTATATGACTATCTGATAACAGGGTTTCTGGTGGGCAGTCACTGCATACTTAGAGGTAGCAAACTTGCCCTTACCTTAAATTGTCCCATGTCTGAAGATGATAGTAATGGAACTGATTTCAAGTAATTAAATAAAAATGATTTTCACATGGAGCTTAAGAAATTAGTCCCATTGTTTTAAATGCTTGTGTTGGTTTTCTAAGGCTGCCATAGCCTTGGAGGATTAAACCATAAACGTGTATTTTCTCATAGTTCTGGAGATTGGAAGTCCCAGATCAAGATGTGGCAGGTTCGGTTTCTCCTGAGGCCTCTGCCTTTGGCTTGTGTGAGTTAACTGTCTTCTTGCTGGGCCTTCACATGGCCTTTTCTCAGTATGTGCACATCCGGTGTTGCTCTCTTCTTATAAGGACACTGTTATATTGAATTAAGGTCCCACTCATAGGATCTTCATTTAGCCTCACTTACTTCTTTAAAGGCCCTATCTTTAAATACAGGGATATTGAGGTCTAGGGTTTCAACATATGAATTTTGAGAGGACACAATCCAGTTCATAACCACACTTTACCTCACTCAGATGGCTTTCTCTAAGTCATGGCTAGTAACTAAAGTGGCAAAGAACTCAGAAGCCTGCAAATCTGAATTAGATTCAAATACCAACATCTTCATTTACTAGTTTTTTTTTTTTTCCCCCCATCCTTTCTGGTCAAATTACTTGTTTTCCAGATTTTATCTTAGCTTTTTTTAATCTTAAAGTGAGGTCAACTATTTCATGATGGAGCTGTTTTGAGTATTAAATGAATAGGTGTACAAAGTTGGTATCTTTCTACAAGGTTTCTCAGAACTATCGATGCTTGGGCCTGATCTTCCTTCTGGGACTAGAATTGCCTCCTCTACTCATTGAGAACCAGAGGCCTATTTTCTGGCACCCATGGGCTGAATAAATGTGAACTTTAGTTACTTATTGAATACTTCAACAGACTATGCTACTTTTGAGATGCTAAAAGACAAGTTCCTACAATAAGTTCACTTTTGTATAGAAATTAATCAAATCTCTGGTGGACTGAGATTGCTTTAAAGTGGTGATTAACTTTTGTATCCCTAATTAATGATGTAATTACTTTCTTGTCATCTAAGGAAATCTGAGCTGAATATTTCTGAGACTTTCATTTTTTCTGAAAATGTTTATATTTTGGAAAATTTCAAGCAAACACATTTATTGAAAGATTGTTTTGATGATCACATATCACCAAGAGTCATCCAATTATTAACATTTTTCTATATTTGTTTATCTTTCTGAAATGAACTTATATAACTGAAGGGGGAGAATGGGCATAGCTTATATAAATGACTCAGACATAATTCATTTTGGTAAAATGTCCTACTGTTCATCTTTCTTTATCCAATTTTACTTATCACTGTGGCAATGGGTTCCATGTCTGGGAGTTACATGGATAATTCACTTTGAGTTTCTGATCAAAGTGTGCACATCTGAATTTTTCTTAATTTTTTTACATCCTTCATATGCACAGTCTGTTCTGAGATGGATTTCTGACTAGACACTGCATTATTTATAGTAGTCAGTGAGTCTTATTTCTTTTGTTTCTACATTTTCTTAGTCATAGTGAATTCTCCGATCATATTTGGTCCACCTGAGTAAAAATAGCAAATTATTAGATCAAAATGGCTGCTTCTAGTTAATAATATAAATTTACCCAGCATTTAAAAAGTATTACTATAAACCTCCCTGGAAAAAGTGAATTATATTTTAAGTTCTTTAGTTTTTCAGTGACTGTTGAATATCAAACATTAATTCTATCATTAAAATCTAATCTAAACATATTACCTAGATAGTACCCTTTTTCATTAATGAACACTTTGCAGGATTTCTAAAAGTAGATCTGAAAATTTATCTTGAGAAATATTTTGGAATGTTTGTGCAAATTAGGCAATTTCCATTTTCTTTATTTATTGTTTTTTAAAAAAAGAATTGAAGAAACCTCTATCACATTTTAAAACGATTTAACTCCAAACCACCAAACAAATTTGTTGCATCTTATTTACCTGATAGGACCCTGGAATCTTTTGAGTGAAAAATTTACTTTTGTGATGCTCAATCTACTATTGACATTTAAACCCAGTTGTGTCATGAACATATAACTATAAAACAATTTTAATCTGCAACTATACAGGTTTATGATAGTTAAATCTGCATGATACATTGTCATTTGTCGCATTTATATTTCTCCATCCTGATCCTGGCTTATTTTGCAAGTGAAAATAGTCATAAAACCTCAGTGACTAAAATGGTTAATAGTAGTCTTGTAGTCACTCTGTCTCCAGGTAGATAGATGTTTCATCCTGGATATATACTTTAGTCCATTTAAAAGTGTCAGAAGCAGTACAGTGACCTGTGGATTTAAGGAGGATTTTAGTTAAAAACAACTGGATGGAGATATACATATATATAGTTTTTAAATGTTGGATGTTATTTGTTTCTGGTGAAGCAGTCTTTACCTTTAAGCGAGACTGAACTCATTTTTCTTCCCAGTGGTTGGACCAATCTAAACCTGAGCAAAGCAACTTCCTGCGCTAGATCCTGCATTCTCTTAACTGGTAATAAAGAACCTTGCTGGCCTGACAGGTTGTCACAGCAATTATTCACATGAAGTTCTGTCGCAGTTGTATCTGTCAGCCCATGTAGTATTGAATATTTTAACTGGCAGTCTTCCAAGACTGAACATTAATCTTACCATCTCCTATTACAGTCCCTAATCAAGATATTCCAGGGGTGATTGCACTAACATTGTTTGAAGACTACATCTACTGGACTGATGGGAAAACCAAGTCACTCAGCCGTGCCCATAAAACCTCGGGAGCAGACAGACTCTCACTGATTAACTCATGGCATGCCATCACAGATATCCAGGTGTATCATTCTTATAGACAACCTGATGGTAATTATTCTTTCCATGATTTCCATAAATGCATCAACATCTTTTAGTAACATTCCATTTTTGTTTCCTTTAGGGTTAAGAGTAAATTTATTTTTGAGAAGATTATTAGATTTCATTGCGTAGAATAATTGTATAGAATGAATTCATCTGATATCAAAAGCTGCTGTTAAGGGATATGGTTTCAAGATCAATAAAACTGCAAGGAATGTTGATTTGTTGAAATCATATTAAGCTAAATGACATGAGTACATATAGCTGGAGAGGTGAATACTGCATTATTGAAATCATATATTTATAAAATGGTTATAGGATTCCAGTTTCTTGAGTGCTAGGTGAAAGAAACTATATTTAAGTAGTTCTGGGGATCCAAAAATGAGAAATGTATCAAGCATATGTCTAGTAGGAATTTTATCAGGCCATATGGAATAAAGTTTTGATTATTTTGCTGAAAACATAAATTTGGCTTGGAAAAGAGAGCTACTGTACTCTCAGATATAGATCATCATTTCATTATTTTATTTTACATTTATATTTCTAATCCTATGTATACAATCATCCAAAATACTTCCAGTCTCTGTTTATTTTTCTGATGGACACTTTTTTCCTACTAAGATACTCACTATAGTAGAAATGCATTTTTAAAATTATTTAATGGTAAAATAATGTCATAGGATAATGAGTAGAGTTTGTAGCAAAATAAACTTATATTTATAATATTGATGAGTTCTTGATTATGACATTCTATTCAAATACATGTTACGAAGCTCAAATGTCTTATTTCTAATTGCATATTATGTTATTAATCTTGATTATCATGTTTTTTTTTTTTTTGTTTCTTTCTTACTTGTAGTCTTCAAACACCTCTGTACGATAAATAATGGAGGTTGCAGTCATCTGTGCCTTTTAGCCCCTGGAAAGAGTCACACCTGCGCATGTCCCACCAACTTCTATCTTGCAGCTGATAACAGGACTTGCTTATCCAACTGCACAGCCAGTCAGGTGAGTGGACTTCTAGAAATTAGTTCATGGCCTGTATGAGCAAATTATTATAAAGGTTCTGCCTGAGTTTTGTTTACTTAAACCATTTTTGAAACATCATTTTTTTTGGTTTGGTATAACATCAGATAAATATTTCATACATTATAGAGAGGGCCACAGAGTAAGGGAAAAACAATTTGATGCATATTGTTAAAATGGGACTTTAGGAAATACAAATAGGGTTCAATTGGAAGACAAAACAAACATGGAGACCATTCTTACACTGACCTACATAGAATAACTATGCAAATCATGAGTGAATATAGGAGAATGTCCACTCACAGCAGAATCATCAGAAGAGATTTGACCTATTCCAAGATGCCAGGGTGATTGAGACATACGGTTAAGGATAAGAAAACAAAATTCCTAGGTAACCTGTTCTCTATCACCATCTCTACCCCTGTCTCATTCCACAGAGTTAAGTGGTATGGAAAAGATAGTTTTTATAGTATTTTCTAGATATTTTTATTTAAAAATTATATGATCTAAATAATTTCCTTCTGAAATCTTTCTCTTCAAAATGTAATAATTTTCAGTATATTTCAGAAGTTATGTTTTCTACTTAATGGCAGTTACATAGACTTAGCTATTTTACTTCCAAAATTTGAAGAAAAGTCGTATGACATTATAACATTTGATTTTAATATTTGAGTAACTATCTTGTTTAAGATAAAATTGTCAAAAAAATCATGTGATTTCCTTTTAAGAGTGACTAAATTTATTCTTAGGATTCTGTCTTTTGCATGTGTTTGTTTTCCAATTCTAGCAGTGGCAGTGACATTATGGCAAAAGACTGAATTTCTCTTAGGGTGTGTCTATTTTCAAAGAGAGAAGCTAATCCTAGCTCAACTTGCCTCTTAACTTATGACTATGAGGATCACCCATTAAAGAACTACACAAGAGAAAAGATCGAACCTCTCAGCAGTATGTGTAGTGGTTAAGGGGGCAGACTCTGAAGCCAGACTCAATATGATGATAACCCTGACTGCTTTAAGTAAGCTGAGTTATTTAATATCTTGGCTTTGATACTTAACTTCTTGAAGACTCAGGTTTTTCATCTTCTAAATGGGAATGATGATATTTCCAGGCATGTGTTATAAAGATTACATGGGAAAAGTAAGTGTTGTTGTTCTTACCTTAGCCCTACAGTGCAACTGGATTATACTTGAGTATGTGTGCAGTTAGTGTGAGCTGCCATCAGGAGGGTCTGATGTCTAGTTGAAAACATATGTCACAGTCTCTGTTTTATTTGCAAAAAGGGTCACTTGAATTATAATCTTATATAAGCAAAGTTCAATACTTTTATAAAACTAGAAATTTGTCACAATGAGAGATAAAATAAGCAACCTAGAGGTAAAATATGAGAGAAGTCATATCTTTAAAGAAAAAAATTATAAGTTTTGTTAATTTTGCTTAATTTAGACACATTTTCAGTTTAACGTCTGGATTCTTCTGAAATAACCTCTATTCTCTTGATTTGGAGCTGATCAGAGTCCCTCTATTGAGGCCCAACACTGAGGTTGTAGGTGACTTAGGAATGACGCCTGTCTAAGCCACTTACAATGAGGTGAGCCTTCTTACCCAGCTGAAAATAAAGCCAAAGGATGCTTGACACACAGATGAAAATCTTCAACAGCAAAACATATGTAGTAAAACCTGAGCTTTGCTATAGTCAGAAAAGGAGTAAGATGTTTCAAATTCAGTTCAGTTCAGTCGCTCAACCGTGTCCGACTCTTTGTGACTCCATGGACTGCAGCACCCCAGGCTTCCCTGTCCATCACAAACTCCTGGAGCTTGATCAAACTCGTGTCCATTGAGGTGGTGACATTCAAATTACTAAGATAGTAAAGCCTAGAATTATATATACTCAATGGCAAAAAGTCTGATTAGTCAGTTCAATGAAAACATAAATGAACCTAGAAAAGTATTATTCATATAACTAAATTACTTCTCAATTTGGCATCAGTCGTTATATGACTGAAATATTTATAATTTTTCAAATACTCCCAATAGAGTTTTCCATGAATTAAAAAAAAAAAAAAAAAAACTATAGCAAGACAGAACAGTGACAACAGAACTTCATGGATCCGATATCTTTGTTTTCAGTACTTCCTGAATAAAACAGTTATCACTTTGCTTCATTTTTAAGAAAAAAGTTAATGAAGAGTAACATTTCAGCTGCACTGTCAATGAGTGGCTGTCCCTATAAGTCTTGTGGTTTACACAGTCATTTTATCATTGATTCTTTTGTGATATAAAGGGAGGAAAACAAGATATACTGTATACTTCTTGCATAAAAATCAATTCATAAAAACACCATATTTAGTGAGGTAGATTTTCAAATGAAGCAGATAATTTGTGTACTTCAGAATCATATCTTTAAGCATTTTGATATGTATCTTACTAAGGGATTTTGATTTGTCATCATTGAGTGGCTGCAGCCAATTACACATGCCCAAGTATCATTGATTTAAAAAAATAAAATAGGTAAATCACACCATTAAGAATTCTGTTAGGATTGAAAATGAACATATGAAAATCTGATAAAAAAATCAAAATTAGGTCCCATTCTTCTAGTATAAATCACTTTAAATATTATATTTAAATCTTTTTAATTAGAACATTTTTAATAAATTTAAATGAATTTACTTATTTTTAGTGGAGACAGTTCCTATTTTGAGTAAATTTCACTACATGCAGTAATTACATTTTATCCATGTATCCATTTTAGTAGGAACATTTAGATTTTTTATAGCTTATTCTTGTGCATAATTGGCATTCTGCAATTTATTTTATGAAGATATTAGTCTTGAAGAGCATTTGCCATGAAGAATGTTTTGTATTTATATTTATCATTTATCTTTTTAAAGTAACTATATTTAAATATGAAAAAAAAACACCCAGACACAAAATAGAAGAAATCTTCCTCTGAGACTAATGAATAAAATGATGTAGTTTAGCATAAGAAATAATAATAAATATATTTTAGCCTAGCCTTCCCTTAACTCAAAACCTTTTTATGTCCTTATTAAAAATGAAGTGGCGAGCACAATCATCATGTTGTACATCATTCCAACAGTGGATGTTTATTTAAACCAGAAATATTTAGTAAAATTAAAAAATGCATTTAAGTATTTTTTAAATCTTGATTAGAGGGGCTTGAAATATACTCAGGAGACTTGAAATCATCTTACTAATGTACTTTGATATACTGCAATGACTGGAAATGTTTACTGTTCACGGCAATTGGTTTTGGAGTTAGCCTTATATCTCCAGCAGTCATTATGTATAATAGTAACATTCTTCCTCTGGTAGTTTATGAAAACCACAAGAAACATGACCACAGGCTAAGTAAATATGGGAAACTCAGTTGAACTGGGAGATTTTCGCTTGAATTCAGTGCTCTGTTCTCTCTTATATTGCCAGTGGGTGGGGGCGACTTACTCTTTTATTAATATATATTAATAATATATGTATGTGTGTGGTAATCACTCAGTTGTGTCTAACTCTTTGCCATCCCATGGACTATAGCCAATCAGGCTCCTCTGTCCACAGGATTCTCCAGGCAAGAATACAGGAGTGGACTGCCATTCCCCTTTCAAAGGGATCTTCCCAATCTAGGGATTGAACCCAGGTCTCTTGCATTGCAAGTAGATTCTTTACATATATATGTATATATACACGCTTCAGCTCCAGAATATCCAGACAGTTTCAGTAAAGGCTTGCATCAAATTCTGCCTTACTTAAAGATAGTAACAGTATTTAAAATGAGGAAACTTTAGCTTGGTAATCCATTTTCATTAGAGAAAATTGAACCTAGCTTATATATTTCTGTGTTACAAATCTGTCTGGCATGCAACATGCTAAGATAAATGCCACCTTACTTTAGTTACTCACATGGGAATTACAATAGAATTTGTTTTCTTTTTGAAAAGGAATAAATTTTAGAAAATATCTTAATGTTTTCAAATTTCAGAAGAAGGAAAAATCTGAAGTGCTAGAATAAATCTACTAAGTGTATTGACTTTTTTCATGGCAACTATTTATGATGCATGTACTTTCTATATGGAAAATGTGATTTTCTTTAGTTCCTTCTATCTTATGAGTATATACTGTAACTGAATGTTGCTGACAAAAGGACAAGGTTGCGGTCTGAGATCACTAAGGAATAAATTGGCTGAGTTTTCTTGGTCACTGTGTATAGTTGGCCAGTGAGAAGTTAATAGGAACAACGTTTCAAATTAATTAAATTTGCTAAATTAAATTAGTTAAATTAATTCAAATTAGCAAAATGAATTCAACTCAATACCTCTTCCTGACATCTCTGATGATTTTTAGCCATATTCAGTGTTCAGTAAACTTTTTCTGTAGAGAGTCAGAAAATAGCTATTTTAGGCTTTGTGAATCACATGGTCACTGTAGGAGCTACTAAACTGTTGTAGTGGTGAAAAGCATCCATAGACAATATGTAAATTCATGAACATGTCTGTGTTCAGGAAATCTCAGGAGGTTTTCTTGAACAGAGTGCTGTCCTCACTGGTCATTTTGCTCTTGCTGTACGATTACTCCTATGGTGGAATGCTCTAAGACTACTACATTCATGTTTGCAGCAGGAAGGTAGGCTAGGCTGCTGTGTCCTGGTGAGTTTTTAAAATATCCATTATATATGAGTTGAGTTCTATAATCTTTATTTTTTCTTTTTCTCAAAGTTTCGCTGCAAAACTGATAAATGTATTCCATTCTGGTGGAAATGTGACACCGTGGATGACTGTGGTGATGGATCTGATGAACCAGACGACTGCCGTGAGTACACTGGCCGATGTAGGAATTTAGAATTTAGAGCTTAAATTCCCCCCACCTGGAAAACAGAAGCAAGATCATAAGTTTTGGCTTCTGATAGTTTTGCAAACTTGGAATAGAAAGGTTTTATATGTTGCCAGTTAAAAATACAGCAAAAATTCTGGCATTATCTTGTGTATGTCTCTGATCACTATTACATTTACAGTGACACCTCAGCAATTTGTGTTAGTGTTCACTTTCTTGATTTTTTTTTACTTGTGGAATAACTAAACTCTTCATGTAATGATCAACAAAGGAAAAATCATCATGATTTTGACTTGATATATCATTAAGTTAGAAACAAAAATGGGCAGGTTTTCAGCATGCCACTCAATGACTGAAATCTTGCTTTTAAAGGCTACAGCCCTTCAACTTTCCTGTCAGTATTAAAAATACTGAAAAGTCTGTAAAAGTCAGATTTTTCCAGTATAAGTCATTAGTTGGCTCTTAGGCAATTTATAGTGCTCTCAATAGTTGCCTTAAAGTGGCTATCAATTATATCTTGACATTTGGCTTGGTTAAGTGAAGTGAAGTCGTTCAGTCCTGTCTGACTCTTTGCAACCCCATGGACTGTAGCCTACCAGGCTTCTCTGTCCGTGGGATTTTCCAGGCAAGAGTACTGGAGTGGGTTGCCATTTCCTTATCCAGGGGATCTTCCCAACCCAGGAATCGAACCCAGGTCTCCCTCATTGCAAGCAGATGTTTCACACTCTGAGCCACCAGAGAAGCTCCTGGCTTGGTTAGGTGCTTTTTGTTTATTTATATCTATCTTTGGTAACCATCCAAAGGACAACCTTATTAAGCTTGTCGCTGCCGGTGGGGGCCAGATCCTTATTAGAAAGCCCAAGCCAGACAGTGACGTGACTCAAACCATCAATACAGTCGTGTACCATGCCAAACCTGATTCTGATCAGCACTTCTGCACACAGTGTATCATCTATGAGGACTTGTCTAATCATCACCCAGAAAGGGTTAGGCAGGGCAAAGTCTGGATGACTCCTTCCAGCTGGTTTATAGATTGTGTGATGTCCTTTGAGTTGCTCCCTCTTGACAACTGAACTCTCACAGTGTGATACCTTAGTGATTGCACTGTTTTCATCAGCCACATTTTTACAAATAGGTAGACTCATTCATTGGAGAAGGTGGTGGCACCCCACTCCAGTACTCTTGCCTGGAAAATCCCATGGAAAGAGGGGCCTGGTAGGCTGCAGTCCATGGGGTCGCAAAGAGTCGGACACGACTGAGCAACTTCCCTTTCCCTTGGTAACCTAAGATAGACAATCAAGAGACTTTTTAATTAAGTCTCTTAATAGACTTTTTATTAAAAGACTTTTAATAAAGTCTTTTTAAAACTTTTATTTTTAAAATAAAACCTTTTAACAGACAATCAGGAGACTTTTCCTTGATAGCCTTTTATAGTTCACTCCACAGGCCACTCTAATACTGACCTGTCAAGTTGAAGATGCTTGCAGTCAATCATGATAATTCGCTCAGCATCTCAGTGGATTGTTGCCATGATTTGGACTTGACAGTTGAATTCAAGATCAACATCCCTGCACTAAAGAAAGACAATGCATTGTCTTAGTGAAAGCTAGATATTTTCTGATATAGAACTCACCAGCAAATAATTTCAAAACTGTTTTGAAGTTCAGACCTCTAGATGTTTACTTAAATGAGCTATATTACATCTCTCTGGTCACTACCAAGTGTATCAAACATTTGAAGATTTTGTCATATATTTCGTTTATGTGTGGGCAAGCAGTAATAATATTTTTAGTGAGAAGGAAAAAAGCATAAAATAATATATTCAATGAGAAGGAAAAAAGTCATTGTTTTTCTATTATTATTTTTCTTTTTCTGAAAAGTTAATTACCCTTTGATTTTTTAAAATATAGCTTTTGTTTTCACTATGATGGACAACATATGAAGAGAAGTATCTACGAGGCATAGGTACACAATTATGTATGAATCACTTTCTTAAGTTGTTGAATTAAAAAGAATCAAGAATCAAGGAATAAGAAATTATGGTTGAGATTGAGATTTACATATTGAAATGTATTAATGTTCTCACAATAAAGTAAACTCTCCTGTGTTATAGTAAAATAAATACAACTTATTTTTGTAATTTGCAGAAATACACAATTATTAGTTAGTTTAGTTCTCATATTAAGGTGACCTTTCCAGGCCAGTTTTACTGAAGTGTTTTTTAAAGAATTATCCCATAATGACCTGCAGATTAAATCAATAGCACCCCTTCTGAAATATTTACAACTTCTGAACTCTTATTTTAATCTTGACTGAGATTTCATGTTGTAGACATACTGATATGAAAAATAAACTACATATTTAGTATAACAAACTTTTTATATTTATCCACTTTCAGAATATTTGGTGAACAAATATAACTTTAATGTCTTTCAAGAGGAACTGAAGAGACATCTAGTATCTAAGAGTCTCTGTATGATCCTTACCCTGGTTAAATACCAATACTATGTTTTTATTGGTGATATTATCTCTCTGATCTTTTAGTAAATGATCTATTACTTAGAGTTGACAGGTTAACAGCACAGAACATCTGTAGGCATGACACTTTATTTTGAGAGCCATGGTGGGATGGAAAATGATATACACGAGTCTGTGGCATGCTTATTAATAGGACTCATTTCTGAGTAGCCGCATTATCAAAATTTGCAGATATTAAGAACCACTGACAGTACTGATAATTTCACCTGAAAAAGCAGAAAAACTTGATTACAGGTTCACATACTTTCAAACTTCAATAATATTATTTATGTAAATGAAGTTAAAGTGAGGCATCAAGAATTCTCTGGCATCATAAGTTTGTAGTTATACATCCTATAGTAGTCCAAAATATCAAGGATCATTCTAAAGACCAATTTAAAGGTCACATAGGCTTCTCAGTTATTTAACAGACAGTGAAACTCCTTTAAGAGTTAAACCCAACTTATGGAAAGGTTTTGGACAGCCTCATTTATAATGGGCAAGATAATTGTGAGACTGAAGAAGATGGAAAGGACTGTCATAAATTACTTCAAGATGTTCTGTCTTGTCTTACTTATGGCTATGAACTGAAATTTGTCTAAAAATTGCTATCATACACCAAAAAGTTATAAAATAAAGAAAAATACAACAGCAATTATGGGCAAATAAATATTTAAGGAATTCATATATGAAGCAACAGGAAATAGAGGAAATGCACGTTTAGAGAAAATTAAGCATCACCCAGTTTAAACATTAGTGTGATTAATTAATAAATGTTGTAAACTGAAGGTAAATGACTTCCCACACTTTAAGAACTTGCTTCTATGGAAGCCATGCATATATTAAGAGATTTTTTTTAATGTTAAGAAGAATTTATGGCATAATTTATTTTCCAAAGAAAGTTCTAAATATAATTTATGAACATTTGATTGACTGATTTGAACTAATAAACAGCATATTATTAATCTCAAAGTCAGTGATTATTAACATACATAAAGATTATCAGTCAAAAGATAAGTGTTTATTGTAAAGCAACATAGTCTGTGAGAAGACTTCAGAGTCAGATATGGATTTAAACTTCACCTCTGGCACTTGAAACTTGTATATTCTTGGGTGAATTATTAGTATCTTGAGACTTACTTCCCTCATTTATAGAATGAACATGGTGATGTCAGGATGAGAAAGTGTTAGTCACTCAGCCATGTCCGACTCTTTGCAACCCATAGACTGTAGCCTGCCAGGGTTCTCTGTCCATGGGATTTCCTAGGCAAGAATACTGGAGTGGGTAGCCATCTGCTTCTCCTGGGGATCTTCCCAAACCAGGGATCAAACCCGGATCTCCAGCATTGCAGGCAGATTCCTTGTCTGAGCTACTAGGGTAATGCCAAGGTGACAAGGTTATGATGAAATTCAATTAGTAACTGTATGTGAGAAAGATCCTAGCCCAGTGCCTCACACAAACTAGATATTCAGTAGTTCCTACTTTGTTGTTGTTCTTGCTTATATAAAACCAAAGAATATAGCAAAAACTGCTTTATCCTTTAGAAGATGTTTATTATAAAAACATATGTATTATATATAAAAATCTTTACTAGTTATATTGTTCTTTACTAGTTATATCTTATAGTTATAAACAACATATTTATAAGTATTAGTAAGATTATAGGAATAAATATCAACCATTCTTATTTAAAATATGTAGTTATAGAAAGCATTTGCTTTAAATAATGCTAGGGAATATGTATTGAGGACAGATGTTCCTCTGTTAACACATTATAGGCAGGAAAGCAATCAAAGAGAAGTAATTTTTTTAAGGGATATTGAAATAACTTTTAAAAATTTTACAGTAAATTATGTTCTGCCACTTAACCTCCTAATACCATGTCTTTGAAATGAAGAGATATTTAAATGTTTTTCAATAACATATATATATTTACATTTATATGTTGTTAATATCTTTGTTCTTATTGTTAGTTTATAAAATGCAATCTGGAGGCCACCTGAGTTGATCAAAGCTTAACTGCCCTTCTGAATCTGATAGCTATTTGGCTATGAGACAGTCATATTGTGCTGTAGGATATGTATAATATAGTAATATAATATATATATATATATATGTATGTATATATATTATGGATCGATCTATCTATCTATCTAGATTTTCTGTTGAATGCCAGAAAAGCTCTGTTATAAGACTCATGAGCTAAGGTTGTCATTCCATGATACCTGTTATGTTTCCTCTTGTAGCCGAATTTAAATGTCAGCCTGGCCGATTTCAGTGTGGAACTGGGCTCTGTGCTCTGCCTGCTTTCATCTGTGATGGAGAGAATGACTGTGGGGACAATTCTGATGAACTCAACTGTGGTAGGTGATTATATTCATAGCTACTGAACATAAATTGAAATCTTAACTGATTATGTTTGCACCGGTTTAAATTCAGATACAGACTTTAACGCACATTTTTCATTCTTTTTATCTTCTAGACACACATGTCTGCCTCTCAGGTCAGTTCAAGTGTACCAAGAACCAGAAATGCATCCCAGTAAACCTCAGATGTAATGGGCAAGATGACTGTGGGGATGAGGAAGATGAAAAGGACTGTCGTAAGTCACCTCTAATTGCTCTGTCTTATGTCTTTCAACTGAAATTGCTCTAAAAATTACTATTGTTCATCATAAATATATACTGTGTAGAAAATATAACTGCATTGATGGGAAAATAATTCCACATAAATATCTATAGGGATGGATTATTTAAGAAATGCTATATAAAACCAAATAGAAAGTTTAAATGGGTGGATCTTTACTAAAAAGCTACCTGGAAATTATGACAAACACAAAGAAACATGCATTCATCCACATCATCCTTAAGAGAAGCAACAAAAACAAATTATCAGTGATTATAGTGTTTTTTTAAAAATGATATTTTACCTTATTAAGTAGCTACATGTAATTTTCTTCTGTTGATTTAATTAGTTACTTGAAATCAACACCATTTTTATTAGAGATTGCTTTTTTCCTAGTAATAACATACTGAGTGTATGAAAAGAAACAAAAATCTGGGCAAAATATCTGAACAAAATTACTTATTAGAAACTAAATAATGCTCCTCCTAAAATATCTTAACGTGGTACTTCAAAAAACAATAGTAAAATACTTTTACTTCTGTTCACCTCTTATTTCAATATCTCATGAAAAACAAATAATCATAAAATGGAAGGCAGAACAGTTTACATCACATGCATATGTGCCCATAGGCAGGCAGGCATGGACACATGGACACACAGGATCTGAACCATAGGGCAGCTGTCAAGTTCAAGCTTTCAGCAGAACTGCTGTCAACATTTCTGTCTTGCTGAAGTTTTATTTTATTCCTCTAAAACTTTTATCAGTAAATAATGTTCAGTCATCCAGCAATTTGATTAAGATGGTGCATTCAGAATAAAGTCAGTGCCAGTTCTTTATGGTCAGCCATTCTAGGAGCGGATCTATTAAACTGACGAAGATTTGTGAAGCAGTTTATAGTTTCAGTCAGATGTTCGCCTCATCTCTCAAAACCTCAGCACAACTAGAGGTTTTAATAAATTCTATGCTTTTTATTCTCTCATTCACTAATATTTTCTGATTTATGTCTTCCTATTTATAAAAATGTGTATAAATTCTTAAATTTATCTGAAAAAACATATTTTGAAAAAACCTGAATTATTTTTTAAATTTAGTTTCAAGGTATTTAATCAAGGGTAGGGTGATTTTGAAAACTCTTATTTTTATCAAATGCATCATTGAAGAAATATGTTTTATTTATTTCTACTGGATTAGATAAAGGAATACATTGCAGATAATTAAAAGTTAAAACTTATCACCGTCAGGGGCTTATTAATTAAGAGAAGATACATTTTCAATTGATTAACTTAAAATTTATTTATTTTTTTAAAAATTAAAACATCTATTCTTGTCAAAGCTGCATTTTAATAGATGCTTTCCTTTTAAGCTGAAAACAGCTGTTCTCCAGACTACTTCCAGTGTAAAACTACAAAACATTGCATTTCCAAGCTGTGGGTTTGTGATGAGGATCCGGACTGTGCAGACGCATCAGATGAGGCTAACTGTGGTGAGTGTTTTGTGACCACGGATCTTACTTATTGTATTTATCTCATCATCTGAAATGACGAGAGTGAGGCAAATTTGAACACAATTCTGGATACAACTATGGTATCAAAGAGTCCCTAAAAGTTTTATCCCTGTGTTCTCAGGGTCAGTAACCTCAGGTTAGCCATTTTCTAAAAAGCATGGAGGGTTAAGGCAGAAGGGTAAGTATTGTTTTAGCATCAATCAAAACTTTCTTAAAAGGTAGATCTAAAAGGTAAAATAGAACTATCATCTTATGTTAGCATGCTGCTGTTGCTGCTGCTAAGTCGCTTCAGTCGTGTTCGACTCTGTGTGACCCCATAGACGGCAGCACACCCCGTCCCCGGGATTCTCCAGGCATATGCACATGCTATTAGCATTTAATGAATAGAAACAATAAAACTATTTTCTTATTGTTCTGTTGCTGCCGCTGCTAAGTCACTTCAGTCGTGTCCAACTCTGTGCAACCCCATAAATGGCAGCCCACCAGGCTCCCCTGTCCCTGGGATTCTCCAGGCAAGAACACTGGAGTGGGTTGCCATTTCCTTCTCCAATGCATGAAAGTGAAAAGTGAAAGTGAAGTCGCTCAGTCGTGTCCGACTCCTAGCGACCCCATGGCCTGCAGCCCACCAGGCTCCTCCGTCCATGGGATTTTCCAGGCAAGAGTACTGGAGTGGGGTGCCATTGCCTTCCTCGTCTTCTTGTTCTAGACTTCACTTTCCTCCTTAAATGTCATATAATTGTCCTTTTATCCAATGATTATTGTTCATTCTTAAACATGGTCAGGTGTGGGGGGAAGAAAAAAGACAATAAAAGCATTTTCTTGTTTCAGTAGGTGACAGCAATCACTTAAGATAGCATGTTTCTGAAACATTAATATTTTCACTTAAAGTCAGTTGTTTTATTTACAATTTATTATTGCTTATTAACATTGCAGAAATAAATATGTATTCATTTTATTTAAAGCATTTTATTCTATCTTGAAAATGTGAAACAGAAAATGAAAGTTATTGTTATGTGTAACTCATTTTTATCAACATTTAGTAAATATTAATTGAGGCTAATCACTTTAGGTGAATCCAAAAAACTTTGCATTTTGAGGGAGACAAAAAAGCATTTAATATAGTAATTGAATAGAAAAGACAAATTTTGTCTAAACTAAAGAAAGAACTTCCAGGCTTCTAAGATAAAAGTGTCTTAAATGTATGGTCTAGATCCCACCTTACTCTTTCACTCTTCTGGGAGAAATCAACATAATGAAAAACCTTTAGGTTCTTTGAAGTTTCATTATATTGAAAAAAACTCATGAGCTGCATGGATAATCACAAGCAATATTGTATCTTTAAGAGTTGTTGTTGTTGTTGTTTAATATTGTCTCCTGTGTCTTCAGGACATGCAACCACTGTGGCTTATTCATTTTATAGTATCATAAAACCACCATTCATCACTTATGTGGAATTGGTCTTCCTAATCAATTCACATGGCCTCAAACTACATCCATCACCAGTTTGTCTATAACAGTTATCAATTTTGCAGACTACTTTGCAGACTAGTTTACATTACTGGCTATTTTACTCTGTTGTATTTTGTATTTTTGTTTACCAAACGAACATGAAATAGTGACTTATATTACCTATCTGAATAATTTACTGAGTGAATTTTTAAAAATTTTATTCTTGTTCCTCACTTTGATGTGATTTAACTGTTTTGGAACAGTATAGTATTCAAACTGATAATTATTAATCATCATCATAATGCCTATTATTTATGTGATATCCATCTTATGGCCCAAGAAATGTGTTCAGAGCTTTGCAGTGATTACTTCATTTAAAGTCTTTATTATCCC
>NW_011494902.1:9406491-9423936 GCF_000754665.1 Bison bison bison | reverse complement strand
CTTTATTATCCCTATTTAATGGATGAGAAAAATGAGAGCCAGGAGTAACTTGCTTCAAATTGCAGAGCTAACAAATGGTAGACAGGGAACTTGAATGCAAAGTTATTTTACATGAAAGCATCTGCTCTGTGAACATAGCATGAATCCACCTCATTTTTTCTATATAAAGAAAAAGATATTTAAATATTTTCTGTTATAAATTTATATAGAATTCTCCTAGCCACAATTATTGCTTCAAGTTCTAGACCAGTATAAAAATACTTGCATACACACAGGAAGAAGAAGATAGATTGAAGAAGGATTACCATTTAATTTGTCTTAAACCCACTCTAAAATGTTATTGTGGACAGGTGCTATTTTAATTAAAAGAAACTTCATCATATTTTAGCAGGGCATTTGTCAATCCTTATTTTACAAGGAGCTAAAAGACCAACTTTTCCCTTCTTTTGTCTTCAATACATATAGAAAGGCAATGTATTTTTACTAATTCTGTTAACACCCTGGTGGGATAGTTCATTTTTGATGCTTTATTGAGTCAGAAAGAAATGTGTCACTCCTTAAAGATTAACCCTATCATGCCAAGGCCTTTTTATTTGAATTTGAGTTACATGTTTCTTGTGGGAGAGAATGCACCTTGCCTCTAAGTAGGGATGAGCTTCACTATTGCATATCAAGTGGCCTAGCAGAATGAATCATAGACTTGCAATAAGTGCCATTAAGGAAATGTTGCAACACCTCCATATGCAACCAGTTTTTATTGCAATTGCTTTCTGTATTTTCTTAGCCCTGTGCTTAGTTTAGGGGGAGATTCTATTTCACTCTTGAAGATCACCTAGCCCTTACATGTTATTTTTCAACACCAATATTTGTATTTATCTATAGTTTTATATCTAATTGGCTTCTGTCCGTTCCAAAGTTCCAGTATTATAGTTTGTTCTAACTTGACCTAAATTAAACAGTTTGGATTTTTTTGCTTTTAACTGTAAATAAGAACAGTATAGAAGCACACATACAAGTAAACAATGTATACATGTTAAATAGGGAAATAAATAACCAGTAATGTATAAATACTTTAAAAATTATTTGGCTTTTAGTATATTTACCAAAATACTACATATCTATTGAATTCAACCCAGTGTAATTTTTGAGATCTTGAGTATTTAACAACTAATATTCAATATGTATAAAAATTATATGGTAATCATTTCTATATTAGCATAAACAGATTTTGAATCACTTTGAATACATGTAGATTCAATATATTAATAGTTTAAGAGTCTTTTCCAGTACACTAGTCATGGTGAGATTTTAAATTTAAAAATTAAATTAACTATATAGTTTCCCATCTTGTACACCTAGTTTTTGAGATGGTTAAATTTAAATCCATGAAAGCTACATTTGGCACATTTGGATTTAAAATTAAAAATATTTTTTAAACATTTTTTAAGTGTATTTCTGTGTAAAGATAGATTTATATATATATTACCTTCACAGTCATAGCAAACGCAGTGGGTCCATCTTATCCTCAGGTTCCACACTAGCAGATATGGAGGGCTGACTGTCCTAAGCCATTTTGTATGAGGGACAGGTACCATGGATTTTGGTATCTGTAGGGTTACTAATCCCTTTTGGGTACCAAGGGAATATTGTAGTGGTAACTTTATTCTGTGAGTTGCTAATAGTTATAAAATTACTTCTTTTTGCCCTAAGTTATTTATTCTTTCCTCACTCTATGCCCAAAGGTAAACAAATCTTTTAAAATAAGTGTGTAGATATACACACTTTTACTAGACTCTTGGAAGGCTATTTCACTGTGTATTACAACATTAGATCAATGCCACATTTGAAACCCTGACCACAACAAGTGGATTATTCCAATTGTGGCAGTGCTGGGGTTTTCATTCGGAATCTTAGTTTCAAACTTCCTCCACCTCCTGCCTGCCATTTTCCCTTTAAGTACAGATTTCGGGATTTGACAGATCTGTACTAGATTCATACTTCTGCTCTGTCATCTGAGTTGAAACGTTTGTACAATTTGACTCTGATAAGATGATATCAAAATATGTCTTTCCATTATGTTCTATCTTCCTGATCTATAGTTTAGAATCTGTGTTTCCTAGAACCCTAGGAAACAGTTTTCTGTGTGAGATTTCCTGGTCAATTCTGTACTCACCACTCCACTCTCTGGAATCAGCTCTTTGTGCTGGCACTTGCCTTTCCTACTTTCTTCTCTTGTCTCCTACATCTTTTTACCTTACTTAAAATTCTGTGTCATCAAAGAGAGTCTTGCTTTCACGTTGGTTCAGAGTCCTTTGCTGCATTTGAGCCATCTTGATATATAACCAACCTGCTGCTTGGTTAATTATATTTATTAATGAATTTCTTATAATCACACTAGCTGGGGCTTGTGAGAGGAATTTGGCTTTCCCATAGTAGCCTTGTACTTTCCACAGCCTGGATTTCGAACATGACACTGAACACACTCAAACTAAAAGACAGAATTTGTCAGTGCTTGCTTTTATTTTCCCTTTAATGTTTGTTGAGGAAATTTGAATAAGGTCCTCATGCTGTGAGAATAAAGAAAAAAAAAAAAGACATTTTAAGTTAAAGAAAGTACATGTTAAATTATAAGCTATTCCAAACATACAGACTTGTACAAAAAGTTATACAGTTATATACCATGTACCATTTTTAATACATTTTAACATTTGGCCTAAGCTGTCTCTTAAAACATCCAAATCCCACAATAACAACTTATGTCCATCTCTATACTTCCCCTTTCCCTTCCTCCCCTTGTCCTGAAGTAGTCATATATCATTTGCATGTATTTTTAAAAATTTACCATGTTAGTATTCATTTATTAATATGTACCTAATAGTTTATAGTATTGAAGGACTGATGTTGAAGCTGAAACTCCAATACTTTGGCCACCTGATGCGGAGAGCTGACTCATTTGAAAAGACCCTGATGCTGGGAACGATTGAGGACCAGAGGAGAAGGGGACGACAGAGGATGAGATGGTTGGATGGCATCACTGACTCAATGGACATGGGTTTGGGTAAACTCCGGGAGTTGGTGATAGACAGGGGGGCCTGGCGTGCTGCAGTTCATGGGGTCGCAAAGAGTTTGACACGACTCAGGGACTGAACTGAACTGAACTGAAAAGTTTATAAAAGAGGGTATTACACTTTCTATATTAATTTGAGGCTTAAGGTATTCTAGTAGTATAGTGTGTTCATGTGAATAATATATTTCCATATAAAGATAATTTCTACATATTTCAATTATTACAGATTTGTTGGCAAATAAAGTACAAAAGTGGAGAAGGAAATGGCAACCCACTCCAGTATTCTTGCCTAGAGAATTCCATGGACAGAGAAGCCTGATGGGCTGCTGCCCAGAGGGTCGTACAGAGTCGGACACGACTGAAGCAACTTAGCATGCATGCATGCATTGGAGAAAGAAATGGCAACCCACTCCAGTATTCTTGCCTGGAGAATCTCAGGGACAGAGGAACCTGGTGGGCTGCCGTCTATGGGGTTGCACAGAGTCGACATGACTGAATCAACTTAGCAGCAGCACCAAACAGCAGCAAAGTACAAAAAACTTTATTCAAACAATGCTATAAACCCCTCAAAGTTTCAGTTCTCTTCACAGTTGCTCTAATTGTCACCTTGCATGAAAGTTCATTAAAAGCAGATGTGACAGGGCCTAGAGGCAGGAAGCTGTTAATCCTATAGGCAATATTAGACTAAATGTTATACTTAGGATGGAGGACTGGGAATGAGACTGAAGAGGAAAGCCCTGATACTGATGATTGTAGTAAAAAAAAGTCATGGTATTTGAGTTTAGTGACTTGGGAATTTAGTTATCTTCAAAATTTTTATTAATTCTACTTAGAATGACATTTAGTAAATGTTAGTTCCATGATTTCAAGATCATCTAGGGGGAAATACCTTTGTTCACATATGCAAGAAAGGATGATACACTAAGTTCTGTCTCTTGGGAAACAATCCACACTTATATGTTAATATGTTTGGTTAAGACATCTGTTACTGTTTTAATTCATGTTTCCTGAATTTAAATATAGGTTACAAATTTATGTATTCTGATTAGTAACAAATGATCTGAATATCATCCAGTGCCTCTACCCTGCTAGTGGCTGTGACTTTTGTGCGAGGGGTGGGATGAGGGGGTTGATTGCCAAAGCAGGCTGATGGGAGACCGATTTTAAATTTTCAGATATGTAGCATTATGATATCTCTTAGTTATTTGGAAGGGTGGACTTTGAATGTTTATGTTAGCAGGTCGTGAGGAGAAAGGCCTCTAATCCTCATATTCTCTGGGACCCCTTTTGGTCTCTGCTACCTGATGAGTTCTTCTACTGTAACTAACTCATGCTGTGGAGTGCTGGTCTCTCTACTCTTTGCTTAAGTGTGTGTGTGCTCAGTCACTAAGTTGTGGCCGACTCTTTGCAACCTCATATACTGTAGCCCGCCAGGCTCCTGTCCTTGGCATTGCCTAAGTGTGGGTTCGGCTATTTTTCTCTATGACTCCATTCTTGGGTGAGCTACAACCTCATAAATTTCTGCTGTATATAAAAACTCTTGACCTAAGATCTTCTCAGACACACATGATCCTGCAAATCTCCAGGTCATGTCAGGAGCCAGGGAGACTACCTCATGCTTATCTATTTAGCTATTACCACTTTTTCATTTTATTTTTATTATTTTTAATTGGAGGATAGTTGCTTTACAGTGTTGTATTGGTTTCTGCCATACAACATCACAAATCACTGTAACTATATACATATATATGTATGTATACCTTCCCTCTTGAGCCTCCCTCCCACCCTGACCCCATCCCACTGCTCTAGGTCATCACAGAATACCAGGCTGGGGTCCCTGGGTTATACAGAGCTTTCCACTAGCTATCTATTGTACAATCAGCAGTGATGTATATACACCCAATTTTAATGTCATTAAATCAGCCCTTCCTGAGTTTTGTTGACTGTGTTATACACTTGATGCTAGATGTTTCTCCTCAAAGCTTGGCATCTCCCAAAGATAAAAATGGTGCTTCCAATAGAGCCCTTGAGGAAGAGCCTGTCTGCAGGAATGGGGCCAGGAAATTGTCTTCTAGCTTTTGTACAAATAAATGAATGAATTACATGTGAATCATTAAATAGTCTAAGTGGAACACATTTAGTTTTTTTTTTTTTTATGAACTATCTGCAGTAATTTTTATGCACTGATTGTCTCTGAAACAAAAAGATGTGAAACTATTTGGTGATGCTTTATTATTTTCCTCTCAATAAGAGGAAGCTGTAAGATTTAATTTTTATTGCAGAAAGCTAGAAAGGAGTCCATACAATAAGTCAGGAGACCTACCAAATATTCCAGACTCTGAATTGATCTGAAATAAAAGCAAGGAGACCTAAAATAGCTTTTTGTTAGTAAGGCTACAGTTGAATTTGTAAAGGAGAGGAACTACAGGTTTATTTTAATATCTGGGTTGAAACAGTCAATTTTTTTTAAAGAAACTGAATCACAAATTTAGCATTCTGTGATATTTTTGCTTGAAAAAGTTCATCTTTATCATACTGCTCCCCTTATCCTTGACCAACTACATTTGACTTAAATAACACACATACACACACACAAACCCTAGTTGCAGATGTATAGCAGTACATAGGAAGTATTAGGTGCTTTCTTAAAATAACACACATATACACACACAAACCCTAGTTGCAGATGTATAGCAGTACATAGGAAGTATTAGGTGCTTTCTTAAAAAATAAATATGAAATGCAGAACTTTAAAAATTTGCCTCCTTTTACTACCTTTAAAACAAAAAATATGTACTTCTTTTAGTTTGTAAAGTTCTGTTCTCATATGCTTTGGGCTGGCAATTTCCAAAGAGAATATTCTATTATTTTTATTTTCAGTCAGTATTTAGTTTTGTTTTCTACCATGTGTATTTGTTAAATGCTGTACTCTGCCCTCAGTCGTGTCAGACTCTTTGCAACAGCATGGGCTGTAGCCCACCAGGCTCCTCTGTCCATGAATTTTCTAGGCAAGAATACTGGAGTAGGTTGCTATTTTTCTCCCCTAGAAGATCAAACCTTTCTTGCCAGGTTTGATCCCAGGCAAGGATCAAACCTACTTCTCCTGAATCTCCTGTCTTGGCAGGAAGATTCTTTACAATTAAGCCACTTGGGAAGTCTATATCTGATTACACTGTACATAAATGAATGTGTGTGTGTTGTGTTAGTTGCTCAGTCATATCCGATTCTTTGTGACCCCATAGACTGTAGACCCCCAGGCTCCTCTGTCCATGGAATTCTCCAGGCAACAATACTTGAGTGGGTTGCCATTCCCTTCTTCAGGGGATCTACTGCACAATTGCACTCATCTCACACGTTAGTAAAGTAATACTCAAAATTTTCCAAGCCAGTCCTCAGCAATAAGTGAACCGAGAACTTCCAGATGTTCACACTGGTTTTAGAAAAGGCAGAGGAACCAGGGACCAAATTGCCAACATAGGATGGATCATCGAAAAAGCAAGAGAGTTCCAGAAAATCATCTATTTCTGCTTTATTGACTATGCCAAAGCCTTTGACTGTGTGGATCACAATAAACTGTGGATAATTCTGAAAGGTGTGAGAATACCAGACCACCTGACCTGCCTCTTGAGAAATCTTTATGCAGGTCAGGAAGCAACAGTTAGAACTGGACGTGGAACAATGGACTGGTTCCAAATCAAGAACGGAGTACGTCAAGGCTATATATTGTCACTCTGCTTATGTAACTTATATGCAGAGTACATCATGAGAAATGCTGGGCTGGAAGAAGCACAAGCTAGGATCAAGATTGCTGGGAGAAATACCAATAACCTCACATATGCAGATAACACCACCCTTATGGCAGAAAATGTAGAAGAACTGAAGGGCCTCTTGAAAGTGAAAGAGGAGAGTGAAAATGTTGACTTAAAGCTCCACATTTAGAAAACTAAGATCATAGCATCTGGTCCCATCAACGTCCTACTTATACACTGCTTAAACCATTTGGTGCATGATCCACAGCTTGCCAGCCATGCCATGCATGTCACACATTTGAAAATATTGTCCTCCTCTTGATTAACTGATAATATGAAGTTCAAAATGTTGAGATTAAGCACAGTGTGAAACACCTTTACTTGCATGATGAAAGTTTTGAAAATATTGTAAGAGTATTATTAGCATGAGTTAAATAGATTGTATGATTATTGAGAAGAGAATATTTGCTCATGCTAATGAGCAAATACTCTTAGAATTCAAAAAATTTTCACTGTGTAGAAGTGAGGGTTATTTAAGTTGTGCTTTGCTTTCAGTTTTTTTTGAAATTCAGTATAAGAAAGTATTTTTTCTTATTTTGTGAAATTTTGTAATTAACCACTGGGCATGAACCATCCAGATTCTTTTTTGGAAGATACTGTTAAGTCTTGGCACAGGATGCTGTATTTGTTGGCACTGAAACAAATGAAAGAAATGAACATACTAAAATCTCTGGGTTGGAATACTTAACACAAAAGTAATTACATGTGACTCTATTGACTATAGGTATGACTATTATTAAAAAACTATCAGGTGTGGGGGAAGATTGGCAGAGCCAATCTTGAATTCCAGAGCTTTTGTGTGTGCTTTTTAGCTTTCACAGCTGGAATTTACTACTTCCTTATAGTATAAAATTATTCATCCACCAGTTTCTTTTTTTTTAGCATCTTACTGGCAGATGGAAAGTTTTCACTAACCATGTTGCTGAATTAACATGAAATGCATTTCTAAAACACAGTAAAGGATGGAGCTGAATATGTCAAGTCCACTCTGTTTCATCTAGAGTGCATATATTGTTATGATAATCATAGAATCTTTGAAGGAAAAGGATCATTAGAGGTCATCTGGTTTTCACCTATTTTAATAGGGCCATGTCTATCATCTCTAATGATACAAACAAAAACATTTATTTTTGTCTAGGTAAAATCCTCATACTACAAATTAAGCCTTTTTTTTTTCTTTTAAAAATATTTTCAATGGAAATATTGAGTAACCACATACTATTTAAAGTCCTTTGTTTAAGTGTTTGCAAAGTAATTTTTACATCTTTCTTCTGGTCTATTAGTTTCATTTTCTTTAATCCCTCTGCTTTGTGTTCTATTTTTGCATTCTGATAATCAGCTGTATAGCTCTCTCCTAAAACCTTTAAAAATTCTCTGGTTTGGTTATGATCTATGAAACAGAATGCAGCATTTTTAGTTATATAACTGCTGAGTATCTCCCATTCTCCATTACTGTATGCTCACTTGTGTATTCTAATATAGTGTATGATTAAAAGCAGTTACAACTACAACATTCATATTGTTGATCTGTGACTAACTTACATGATTACCAGCTTTGGAGATTTCACCTTCTACCAGCTTTCACTGTGATGTATTTATGAGCTGCTTCTATGTTGTTGCATTTTTAAAGGTTCTAATGAAGTCGACTATCTATCTTGCCAAATTCTAAATTTTGAGAGTAGGAGCCATATATCTTCTATCCCCTAAAATATCCAGTACATAGTACAGAATCTAGCAGGGATAAGTATTTGAGAAATGAGTGATGGAAGGAAATTTTTTTTTAAATATAAGTTTTGATTTGGACTTCCCTGGTGGCTCAGATGGTAAAACATCTGCCTACAATGCAGGAGACCCAGGTTCAATCCCTGGGTCGAGAAGATCCCCTGGAGAAGGAAATGGCAACCCACTCCAGTATTCTTCCCTGTAAAATCCCATGGACGGAGAAGCCTGATAGGCTATAGTCCACAGGGTCACAAAGATTTTATTTGGTTTAGCCAGATATAATACCTTTCTCCCTTAAACCTGAGCTTTTGGAGCTTAGTTTTCTTTCTTTGTATATATATATATATATATATTTCATTTTGTATTTGTGTAGAAACTGCTTTTCCTCCTGTGCAATCCAATATTTCAGGCTTTACTAGTATACAAAACTGACTAACATTGTAAGGAAATTTCAATATATAGAAAAATTGACATATTCTGTCAAAGTTATACCATGAGATGTCCCTCCCCACCTATAGGAAGGTAAATGTGTTACGGCAGTACCACCAGGCAGCTTTGCAAAAAGAGAGCCACAGTTCTGGGGTTACTAGAAGCAGAGCACCATTCTTGATTTCAGTACTGATGAACTGAGTAGATTTCTTCAGGCCTCTACCATTTCCTCATTGTAAACAGATATAATATTTTTTGTCCTTAGAAATCTAATGAGAGTGTTAAAATAAATAAAAATATGAGAGTACCTAATCAATGTATAAGTACATAATAGAACCTCAGCAAATATTTTTTGTCCCTTTTTTCAACACATCATGCTAGATATCTAGTATTGATATAGGCTAAAACAATTACACAGTCTGTAATGGAGACAGAAGGGAACAAATACACTACTATGAAATTTTCTAACACACGAAAAAATGGTTCTGTGAAATCTTGTATTTCTTGTCATGCTGTGTTGCTCTGTCATGTCCAGCTCTTTGCTACCCCATAGACTATGGCCCATCAGACTCCTCTGTCCATGGAATTTTTCAGGCAAGAATACTGGAGTGGGTTGCCATTTCCTCCTCCAGGGGATCTTTCCTACCTAAGGATCGAACCCACGTCTTCGGTGTCTCCTGTATTGCCAGGTGGATTCTTTACCGCTGAGCCACCTCTCTGCATTTCTTGTCAGAAAAGAGGAAAACAATAAAATATTGAATTAATAATAGAAAGTTTGTGACTTTAGATAATAATGAAAAGTGAAAGTGTTAGTAACTCAGTCGTGTCTGACTCTGTGATCCCATATACTGTAGCCCACCAGGCTCCACCGTCCAGGCAGTACTAGAGTGGGTAGTCATTCCCTTCTCCAGGAGATCTTTCTAACGTGAGTCTCCTTCATTGTAGGCAGATTCTTTACTGTCTGAGCCTCCAGGGAATGCTCAGTGTAATAATAAATGTTAAATAGCACATGGCTAGTATGAAACTTCAGGTATATGTTACAGGGTATCCAGGAAGCCTTAGAATCACAGTTCTGTATATACCTTACACATTCCTGTGAATCCTGTTTGGTTTAAAAGCTTTTTCAAAATGTAATTGGCGTACAATAAAGTGTATACATTTAAAATGTACAGTTTGATAGGTTTTACAGTTTTATTTGAATAGGTGATTAAATCATCACCACATTCAAGATAATGAACATATTTATCACTCCTAGAAATGTATTTCCTTTTGCAATTGTCTCCCTCACATGTCTTCCTGCATCCCTGTCTCCGCAGATAACAGCTTACCTGCTTTCAGTCACTGTAGATTAGTGTGTATTTAGATAAAACGGGAGTCATACAGTCTGTATTCATTTTGTCTGGCTTATTTAACTCAGCTAAATTATTTTGGGGTTATCCTTTTATGTGGCTCATTGTATCAAGTGTTCATTCCTGTATCTTGCTGTGAAGAATTATAATTATGAATATACCCCAATATTTTCAATCTGTTTATCCATTTATGATCACTTGGGTTGATTCAACGAGATTTTTTTCATTGAAATATTGCTGATATACAATATTATATGCTACAACTATACTCAATAGTAGTTCACAATTTAAAGGTTATATTCTATTTATAGTTATTATAAAATATTTGCTATATTTGTCATGATATAACATATATTTTGTAGCTAATTTAATATCTAATAGTTTTGTGTAGCTCTTAATTCCTTGAATCAAGTTTTCAGTTCAGTTCAGTTCAATTTAGTCGCTCAGTCGTGTCTGACTCTTTGCGACCCCATGAATTGCAGTGCACCAGGCCTCCCTGTCCATCACCAACTCCTGGAGTTCACTCAGACTCACGTCCATCGAGTCAGTGATGCCATCCAGCCATCTCATCCTCTGTCGTCCCCTTCTCCTCCTGCCCCCAATCCCTACCAGCATCAGAGTCTTTTCCAGTGAGTCAACTCTTCGCATGAGGTGGCCAAAGTACTGGAGTTTCAGCTTCAGCATCATTCCTTCCAAAGAAATCCCAGGGCTGATCTTCAGAATGGACTGGTTGGATCTCCTTGCAGTCCAAGGGACTCTCAAGAGTCTTCTCCAACACCACAGTTCAAAAGCATCAATTCTTCGGCGCTCAGCCTTCTTCACAGTCCAACTCTCACATCCATACTTGACCACTGGAAAAACCATAGCTTGACTAGACGAACGCTTGTTGGCAAAGTAATATCTCTGCTTTTCAATATGCTATCTAGGCTGGTCATAACTTTTCTTCCAAGGAGTAGGCGTCTTTTAATTTCATGGCTGCAGTCATCATCTGCAGTGATTTTGGAGCCCCCAAAAATGAAGTCTCACACTGTTTCCACTGTTTCCCCATCTATTTCTCATGAAGTGATGGGACCAGATGCCATGATCTTCGTTTTCTGAATGTTGAGTTTTAAGCCAACTTTTTCACTCTCCTCTTTCACCTTCATCAAGAGGCTTTTTAGTTCCTCTTCATTTTCTGCCATAAGGATGGTGTCATCTACATATCTGAGGTTATTGATATTTCTCCTGGCAATCTTGATTCCAGCTTGTGCTTCCTCCAGCCCAGCGTTTCTCATGATGTACTCTGCATAGAAGTTAAATCATCAGGGTGAGAATATACAGCCTTGACGTACTCCTTTTCCTATTTGGAACCAGTCTGTTGTTCCATGTCCAGTTCTAACTGTTGCTTCCTGACCTGCATACATGTTTCTCAAGAGGCAGGTCAGGTGGTCTGGTATTCCCACCTCTTAGAATTTTCCACAGTTTATTGTGATCCACACAGTCAAAGGCTTTGGCATACTCAATAAAGCAGAAATAGATGTTTTTCTGAAACTCTCTTTCTTTTTTGATGATCCAGAGGATATTGACAATTTGGTCTCTGGTTCCTCTGCCTTTTCTAAAACCAGCTTGAACATCTGGAAGTTCACGGGTCACATATTGCTGAAGCCTGGCTTGGAGAATTTTGAGAATTTCTTTTCTTTTTTTTTTTTAAATTTTATTTTATTTTTAAACTTTACATAATTGTATTAGTTTTTCTTTACTAGCGTGTGAGAGGAGTGCAATTGTGTGGTAGTTTGAGCATTCTTTGGCATTGCCTTTCTTTGGGATTGGAATGAATTAAGTTTTAGACTATTGCAAATTAAGCTGCTATGAACTTTCATGTATTAGTCTTTTCTTTAGATCACATGATAAAGTGTATGCTTAACTTTAAAAAAAAATATCAAACTCTTTTCCAAAATGGTTGTACCATTTTACATTTCCCTTGCAGTACTGGAGAATTCCAGTTCCTCCACATCCTTGCCAATACTTCTAAATTTTAATCATTCTAATATGGCAACCAACTCCAGTATTCTTGCCTAGAAAATCCTATGGACAAAGACGTCTGGAGGGTTACAGTCCATAGGGTTGTAAAGAATTGGACATGACCAAGCGACTGAGCACAATAGATATGTAATGGTGTCTCACTGTGATTTTAATTTGTATTTCATTAATAATTAATACTATTGAATAGTATTTTGTATGCTTATTTGCTGTCCATATATCCTCCTTGGATATACCTGAAGTATGTATTCAAATAATTTTCCCATTTTTATTGAAATATTTGCTTTTGCGTTGTTGAATTTTGCATGTTCTTATACATTCTAGATGCAAGTTGTTTTTTGGATAAATGCTTCGCAAACATTTTCTCACAATCTTTGCCTTGTCTTTTCATTCTGTTCTTCTCACTTTAGGTTCAGTTTGCTCTTTTTGCACTAGTTAATTATCGTGGAAGCTGAGGTGACTGATTGTAAAACTTTCTTCATTATAATATAGGTGTTCATTATTTCAAAGTTCACCAAAATACTGTCTTAGTAGCATCTCACACATCTTTTAGTTTTACATCTTTTATTGTTCATGATTTGGTCAATTTTGGTAGAGATTCCATGTGCCTTTGAAAAGAATGTATATTTTGCTCTTGTTGGATCTCTATTTCCTTGCATGTGTGTGTGTGTGTGCTAAGTCGCTTCAGTCATGTCCAACTCTGTGACCCAACTGACTGTTGACCACCAGACTCCCCTGTCCATGAGATTCTCCAGTCAATAAAAATGGAATGGGTTGTCATTTCCCCCTCCCAGGGATTGTCCCAACCCAGGGATGGAGACTACATCTCCTGTGTCTCCTGCATTGGCAGGAGGAATCTTTAACACTGAGCCACCCAAGAAGCCCATATATTTCCTTAGATCAAGTTGATTAATAATGCTGTTTAGGTCTTCTATCCTTACGCACTTTTTGTGCACAATTCTCTTATTTATTGCAAGAAGCATAATAAAATTTCTGACTTATGGTCCATTTTTCTTTGCCAATCTACCCCATTTTGCTTTATATATTTTGAAATTTTATTACTAGTGCTTTTGAATTGTCATGTTTCTCTTGATGAACTGACCCATTTGTAACAGGAAATAAACTTTATCCCTAGTAAGATTCTGTGAAAACTACTTGGTCTTTTATTTATTATTAACATGGTATATCTTCCTTTATTCTTTTCATTTCAGTCTCTCAGTCATGTCCAACTCTTTGTGACCCCATGAACTGCAGCACGCCAGGCCTCCCTGTCCATCACCAACTCCTGGAGTCCACCCAAACCCATGTCCATTGAGTCAGTGATGCCATCCAACCATGTCATCCTCTGTCGTCCCCTTCTCCTCCTGCCCTCAGTATTTCCCAGCATCAGGGTCTTTTCAAATGAGTCAGCTCTTTGAATCAGATGGACAAAGTATTGGAGTTTTGGCTTCAAAATCAGTCCTACCAATGAATACCCAGGACTGATCTCCTTTAGGATGGACTGGTTGGATCTCCTTGCAGTCCAAGAGACTCTCAAGAGTCTTCTCCAGCACACAATTCTAAAGCATCAATTCTTTGGTGCTCAGCCTTCTTTACGGTCCAACTCTCACATCATCTGACTATATAGACCTTTGTTGACAAAGTGATATCTTTGCTAGGTTTAATGTCTGTGCGTAGGTTTGTCATACCGTTCCTTCCAAGGAATCAGCATCTTTTAATTTCATGGCTACAGTCACCATCTGCAGTGATCTTGGAGCCCAATAAAATTAAATATGTCACTGCTTCAAGTTTTTCCCCTTCTATTTGCCATGGAGTGATGGGACTACATGCCATGATCTTCTTGTTTTTGTTGTTATTGTTTTAATGTTGAGTTTAAGACCAGTTTTTTCACTCTGCTCTTTCACCATCATAAGAGGCTCTTTAGTTCCTCTTCACGCTCTGCCATTAAAGTGATAACACCTGCATATCTGAGGTTGTTGATATTTCTCCCAGCAATCTTGATTCCAAATTGTAATTCATCCAGCCTGGCATTTCACATGATGTATTCTGCAGAGTGTGAGCTGCAGATACTGTCCCTATAATATTTCAGATGGTTCTTTTGCTAACATCTAGCAGTTTCCTTATACGCATATGCTGATTGGTATTCTACTATATACATAAGGAAGACCCTCTGTAAATCTTCAGGGTTCACATTCTGTGTTGTATTTTCTTCCCCATTACTGTCCTGAGAACTGCGTGATCCCTTGGACTCTCTGCTCAGTGCTGTCAACTCATGAAACCCACTGGGTTTTCCCTACATTTCCCTTTCTCATCTTGCAGCCTGAAAATTCTGTCAAGACAATAAGATCTGGCATTGTCAGAGCTTATCTCATTTGCTTCTTTTCACTCAGAGATCACTGTACTTTGTTGCCTGATGTCAAATGTCTTGATAACCATTGTTCGTATATATATATATATATATATATATATATACACACACAATTTCTTTGACAAATTTTCAATGCTCTGCTTTATTTGCCCTCCTGTGACATTTCTACTTTAATGTCACATTAAGTCATAATCTATTCTTTTAATCACAGTTTATTTCTCCAGGTCTTAGTTCTAGTACTAGTTCTAGATGTTTAGTTCTAGTACTACCATATATCCAGAGAAGTTAACATAAGTAATGATTTCTGTTTGAATATAGTTCTAGACAGACAGAATTCTTACCATACAGTTACTTTATTCTAATACAACTTCCTTTTGCCTTATACAGTCTATAAGGAGTGCACTTTTGTTTATCAGGTGTATGTAAACAAAGAGAGAGAGGTGGTGAAATTTCTTATAATTTTATTGCAGTTTTAAATAGATAGGTAGGTAGCTAAATAGATAAGCAGTTTTCAGAAGGGTTTGGGGAAATATTTAGAAAGGAAAGTACAGATGAGGAGCTGACTATAGCACACACATTTTAAATTCTCTAGGGTAATAACTTTTCTAGAAATATGTCAATCATGACTCTGTACTCAGGATAAATTATAAAGCTTGTAGGTAAGACTGCATCACCAGTGAGTTAGGCATTTTCTCCTTCATTTACATGACTTCTGAGGATGAATACCCTATACTCTGTCTTTTTGCCCTATATTTAGTGCCCAGAAATGTCTCCCTGAGTAACAATGATGTGAAATATCTTTGAGTTGTTAAGCACATATGTATTGTATGTATTTTGGTCCAGAGACAAGGTCAGATGAGATGAGTTATTTCAAAATCTGAAAATTTATCTATGTGAGGAAGATACTAAGAGTGGTAGTTCTTCACACAAAAGGAGACAAATTCAGCCCTGTGCATGTGTGTTACAACAATCCCATGGGCCATTCAGGGCCAATGAATCAGTGTTTAGGGTGAAATTCAGCCAAACCTGAATCTGCAACTATTATAACTGGACCAAGGCCTACTACCATAATTTATATTCTCAATGCAGCTGCTGCCTCCATCCCTTAAAGACTAGAGGAAAGTTTGGTGAAAAAGTGGGAGCCAGAATCTGGGGAAATGTGAACAGAGGCAGAATTTCAGCTTCTATGAGGGGTCCTAGGCAAGGCTTCAAGAAAGAAGGCAGAGACACTTTAGTAAGTGAGAAATGGAAGCATCCTCCTTCTGTTCTTGGGTGAGAATGCATTCTTTTTCCATGCAGGCATTGCTTCACCCAGGGCACATTTTTATTACGCATGTCACTGCTCCATGCAGTTGACATTCTGAAAATGTTGATTATTTATGTTATTTAAACTGGTCAAATATGAACGATAAGGTTAATCTTATTTTCTTTTATTTTACTTTTATTATGTTAGGCTTTGGGCCAGGAATTGAACTGTGGAAATCAAAGAGGAAGCTGAAACTAAATCTATTTGATTCAAATGTCTTTTGGAATTAAAAGCAATATATTCCAAGTCTTGAATACAGAAATGATGTTGATTTCTACAGTTAATATAAAAGAAAGATGGCCTTTGGAGAGTACTTCAGGAAAAGTATTAGCTATCTTTTTAATGGATTGAAAAAAACTAACTAGATTTTAAATCCCATTAGAGATGGGATTCTCTTTTTATCAATAAACAGACAACACCATTGCAAACTTTCTGAAAAGGATCAACTTAATTATGTGCCAAGACTTCCTGCTGAGATGGAGATATTTTGCTTAACGTGGAACAAATAGTTCTACAAATGACACCATAAGGAGCATGGTCCTGGAATGTGAATATCTGCAAAAGAGAATCCAAATGTTTTTTTCCTTCAAAATTATTTCATAATGGCATTCACAATTCAATTTTAAAATGACAAATTTTCTTATTTAAAGAATTTTAGTTTAGAGTAAAAATGAGTTCCTTTGGCTCTCTAGCCACATGTCAGAGAAACATAAGATTGTTCTAGTACCTTCCTAGGGAAGTGCTACATTTTAGCAGGGAATATCAGAGGTTCACAGTGATAGATTTCCTATTGGAAACCTCAGTTCAGATCTGTCTCTAAGGGGATTTTCTCTTAAGCAAACATTCTAACACTGGCAGAAAAAGGAAAACCAGTGATAATATATCTGGAGTATATCAGGAATTTAAGGCAGAAGATAAAAAATTAAGATGACTTTACTTTTTTCTTTGGCTTCAGAATACAATCTTGGGGATATCAACCCAATATTTTAGGTCCAGTATGATAGCATTTGTGTTTCTGTTTCTGTGTTTAAGTGTATTAAATTTTTCTTTCTTTAAAGCTAAAATAATTAAACTATTCTACATTATTGTACTGCCTGCTGATAACATCTCTAGGGCTTCTTTTAAAACTCATTTTTTATTTGTTTTCATTTTTTACTTATTTAAAAATTATTTTTTACAGTATTTACAGAATATATTAAAAAAAAAAAAAAACTCACAATTCCTAATACTCAATTCTTTGAAAGGAATGATGCTAAAGCTGAAACTCCAGTAGTTTGGCCACCTCATGTGAAGAGTTGACTCATTGGAAAAGACTCTGATGCTGGGAGGGATTGGGGGCAGGAGGAGAAGGGGACGACAGAGGATGAGATGGCTGG
>NW_011494902.1:9404352-9406391 GCF_000754665.1 Bison bison bison | reverse complement strand
GATGGACGTGAGTCTGAGTGAACTCCGGGAGTTGGTGACGGACAGGGAGGCCTGGCGTGCTGCGATTCATGGGGCCGCAGAGAGTCAGACACGACTGAGCAACTAAACTGAGCTGAAGATGTAAGACAACATATTTTCAGGACTTTAAATATCCTGCCATCACTCTTTAAGGATGCCTTCATAAATGCTTTTGAATATGTAGATATCACTCTAGTAGTATGATAGAATATAAAGATCAGTAAATAATTTGGCCTCATGATTTTCTGACTATTAATAATATTAAGTGTATTAACCACCATTTGCTTCAGTTTTATGTATAAAATAAGAAATATCTATCATAAAGTTATTAAGAAGATTAAGTAAGTTTACCTTCTCAAAATGATTTATAACATATTTGACACATACATGTTTCTTTAAAATTTCGCTCCTCCTGAAAGCAATACTTTTTTTCTGACATTGAGCCAATAGAGCATTTATGCTAATATAGAAATATGAAGAGGGATACTCTGTTTTTATCTAGCAGATTTAGATTATATTTCATATATTTATTGAGATACATTTGGATATATATTTTCACATATATATGTTAATTATTTACATATATATTTTTATTTTAATTTGTTCAGATGAGCAAAAGCCCATTTATGAGTGTAAAAGAAAAGGGGGGTTCTATATAAAGTCATTTTAAGATCAAACATTGTGAATGACTCAGAAGTTGTCTATAATCAACGTAATTAGACTTGGAAAGTACAGAAATCATTGATAAACTTTGAGAATTAATTTTTCTTTGATGGATTTTGGGAAGGATTTACAGTTAAAATCCTTTCTGGAGAAGAGAAATTTCCCTTTTGAGAAACACAGTGATGCATTTGTCCCTTTTGGAGTCTACTGTTTTACTTTAATTTTGTAATAAGATTTAGAGTGGAAGGGCAATATTGAAGGAAGATCTTTGCTAAGTATTGAGCTAAAAGAGGATGAGGGTTTGGCTACTGAGGATATTCAAAGGTAACCAAAAACTAGCGACAGAGGTTTGTGAGATACTGATACTTAAGTTTTCCTAAATTTATTCTTTTGTACCCCCAGTCTCTTTACCTATATTCAAATTTGTTTATTTATCGAGTTTTGAACAAATAGTCTTGATTGACTAGTGGGATTCGTTTCTGGCCATTATTTGTAAAGATAGAAAATTAGAAACTGGGGCAACAGGAAGAAATGATGAGATAATTAAAGTTAACTGAGGCCCTGTGTGTGTATGTGTGTGCATGCACGTGCTCAGTTATGTCCTTCTCTTTGTGACCCCATGGACTATAGCCCATCAGGGTCTTCTGTCTTTGGAATTTTCCAGCCAAGAATTCTGGATTTGGTTGCCAAATATTTCCTACTCCAGGGTATCTTCCTGACCCAGGCTCGAACCCGTGTTTCCTATATCTCCTGTGTTGGAGGTGGATTCTTTGCCTGCTAAGCCATTGGAGAAGACCAACTGAGGTCTAAGATGAGTCACTCATTTTTTTGTAGTCCTTAGAGAAATCTTTAAATTAGGTAGAATCGATAATATTATTCTAATTGTTATTGTTATTTATCAGATGATGAAACAAAGTCAGAAAGGTAAGGTCAAACAAATGAATTGGTAAGCATGGGTTTGGAGACAATTCTCCCTAGGTCAGGGAAAATCATATTTCCATACCAACTACTAGTGTGACTGTATATTGTCACACTACAAGGCTGTATATTGTCACCCTGCTTATTTAACTTATATGCAGAGCACACCATGAGAAACACTGGGCTGGAGGAAGCACAAGCTGGAATCAAGATTGCCAGGAGAAATATCAGCAACCTCAGATATTCAGATGACAACACCCTTATGGCAGAAAGTGAAGAAGAACTAAGGAGCCTCTTGATGAGAGTGAAAAAGTTGGCTTAAAACTCAACATCCAGAAAACTAAGATCATGACATCTGATCCCATCACTTCATGGCAAATAGATGGGGAAACAGTGACAGACTTTATTTTGGGGGGCTCCAAAATCACTGCAGATGGTGA
>NW_011494902.1:9401969-9404252 GCF_000754665.1 Bison bison bison | reverse complement strand
AGTCATGTATGGATATAAGAGTTGAACTATAAAGAAAGCTGAGCACTGAAGAATTGATGCTTTTGAACTATGGTTTTGGAGAAGACTCTTGAGAGTCCGTTGGACTGCAAGGAGATCCAAACCTGTCAATTCTAAAGGAAATCAGTCCTGAATATACATTGGAAGGACTGATGCTGAAGCTGAAACTCCAATACTTTGGCCACCTGATGCGAAGAACTGACTCATTTGAAAAGACCCTGACACTGGGAAAGATTGAGGGGAGGAGGAGAAGGGGATGACAGAGGATGAGATGGTTGGATGATATCACCGACTCGATGGACATGAGTTTGTGTAAACTCTGGGATTTGGTGATGGACAGGGAGTCCTGGCGTGCTGCGGTCAAAGGGATCACAAAGATTCGGACATGACTGAGTGACTCAGCTGACTGACTGGACTAGTGTGACTTGGGGAAGTGACATAAGTTCTCTGAGGCTGTTCCTACACGCTAAATGTAGAAGTTTAGATATGATTATTTATAATATTCCTTCCCCTCAAATAGCATCTTTAACATGTGTAAATAACAAAAATCCAAATATGTTCCACATAATAATACCAATGGAGTATAATCATATTTTTTAAAATTAGCCACCTAAATTGTTTACATTTTTTTAAAAATATCTATTACAGAATTGACAGCTTTAATTTTTCAGCACTTTATTATTTTTTTTTATTTGATAAATTTAATGCCTTTTATTGCCATACCTCATTTTACTGTGCTTTGCTTTAGTGAGCTTTATAGATACATGTTTGTTTTTTTTTTTTTTTTCCTTGTTAATTTTCTGTTTAGTTGATCTATCCATAAGTGTGAGTGGGGTATTAAAGTCTCCCACTATTATTGTGTTATTGTTAATTTCTCCTTTCATACTTGTTAGGATTTGTCTTACATACTGCGGTGCTCCCATGTTGGGTGGATATATATTTATAATTGTTATATCTTCTTCTTGGATTGATCCTTTGATCATTCTGTAGTGACCTTCTTTGTCTCTTTTCACAGCCTTTGTTTTAAAGTCTAATTTATCTGATACGAGTATTGTGACTCCTGCTTTCTTTTGGTCCCTATTTGCATGGAAAATCTTTTTCCAGCCCTTCACTTTCAGTCTGTATGTGTCCCCTGTTTTGAGGTGGGTCTCTTGTAGACAACATATGTAGGGGTCTTGTTTTTGTATCCATTCAGCCAGTCTTTGTCTTTTGGTTGGGGCATTCAACCCATTTACGTTTAAGGTAATTACTGATAAGTATGATCCCGTTGCCATTTACTTTATTGTTTTGGGTTCGAGTTTATACACCATTTTTGTGTTTCCTGTCTAGAGAATATCCTTTAGTATTTGTTGGAGAGCTGGTTTGGTGGTGCAGAATTCTCTCAGCTTTTGCTTGTCTGAAAAGCTTTTGATTTCTCCTTCATACTTGAATGAGATCCTTGCTGGGTACAATAATCTGGGCTGTAGGTTATTTTCTTTCATCATTTTAAGTATGTCTTGCCATTCCCTCCTGGCTTGAAGAGTTTCTATTGAAAGATCAGCTGTTATCCTTATGGGAATTCCCTTGTGTGTTATTTGTTGTTTTTCCCTTGCTGCTTTTAATATTTGTTCTTTGTGTTTGATCTTTGTTAATTTGATTAATATGTGTCTTGGGGTGTTTCTCCTTGGGTTTATCCTGTTTGGGACTCTCTGGGTTTCTTGGACTTGGGTGATTATTTCCTTCCCCATTTTAGGGAAGTTTTCAACTATTATCTCCTCAAGTATTTTCTCATGGTCTTTCTTTTTGTCTTCTTCTTCTGGAACCCCTATGATTCGAATGTTGTAGCGTTTAATATTGTCCTGGAGGTCTCTGAGATTGTCCTCATTTCTTTTAATTCGTTTTTCTTTTATCCTCTCTGATTCATTTATTTCTACCATTCTATCTTCTAATTCACTAATCCTATCTTCTGCCTCTGTTATTCTACTATTTGTTGGCTCCAGAGTGTTTTTAATTTCATTTATTGCATTATTCATTATATATTGACTCTTTTTTATTTCTTCTAGGTCCTTGTTAAACCTTTCTTGCATCTTCTCAATCCTTGTCTCCAGGCTATTTATCTGTGATTCCATTTTAATTTCAAGATTTTGGATCAATTTCACTATCATTATTTGGAATTCTTTATCAGGTAGATTCCCTATCTCTTCCTCTTTTGTTTGGTTTGGTGGGCAGTTATCCTGTTCCTTTATCTGCTGGGTATTCCTCTGTCTCTTCATCTTGTTTAAATTG
>NW_011494902.1:9401021-9401638 GCF_000754665.1 Bison bison bison | reverse complement strand
AAGCCGCTCAGGTTCAGGCACTCAGGTAGGCCTCAGAGGCGCAGACTCAGTTGGGGCTGCATTTTGTGCTCTTCCCAGGTCCGAGCAGCTCAGGTGATGAGGTGTTTGGCGAGGGCCAATGCTGCGACTTATCGCCTCCCCGTCAGTTGGTTATCTGGGTGTAAAACCGGCGCACCTTCTCAGGCAGATGTTGACCGTCCAGACCCCCAATAAGTTTTAGTTATCAAAAGAAGCCAGTTTTATAGATAATGTCTCTCTGGGGCTGCGATTGCCCCCTTCCGGCTCTGGCTGCCTGTCACCGGAGGGGGAAGGTTTGCAGCCGGCTACCTCTGTTTAGTCCTTTGATCCGTGCGCGGGCTGGCGGTGTCTTAGGTTAGGGCTGGCTTTTCGCATGGTAGATATCCCACAGTCTGGTTTGCTAGCCCAAATTATTTCGCTCAGATAGTGCTCAGGGTATTCAGGCCAGATTCTTACTCTCAGCGATGCAGCCCGCGCTGCGCCTCCCTGCCCAGCCCCCGCTTGCTAATGGCGGATGCAGGCGTCTGCGCTGCTTCTCCGCTGGAGGAGTTACCGTAGGGCTCGCAATCTGCGAGTTTTAATTGTTTATTTATTTTTTC
>NW_011494902.1:9389202-9400566 GCF_000754665.1 Bison bison bison | reverse complement strand
TGTCTTTTTAAGACTCCCTTCCCGGGACGGAACTCCGTCCCTCCCTCTTTTGTCTCTTTTATTGTCTTTAATATTTTTTCCTACCTCCTTTCTAGGAGTTGGGTTGCTTTTCTGGGTGCCTGGTGTCCTCTGCCGGCATTCAGAAGTTGTTTTGTGGAATTTACTCGATGTTTAAATGCTCTTTTGATGAATTTGTGGGGGAGAAAGTGTTTTCCCCATCCTACTCCTCCGCCATCTTGGCTCCTTCCCCCAAATTGTTTACATTTTTTTAATGATCAGTTTTTATTAAAGTTCATTTCTATACCTAAAAGGAGAGAAACTATATAACACAAAGAATGCATTCATAACTAAGCAGGATATCAGTTTACTGTTAACTGAAACTGTTTTAAAAGTTTATATTAAAATAATGAATTCAACAAATTTTTTTCTCATATAGATATAGAAACTTTATAGAAATTTGATGTACGTATTATATTTATTTATTAAACACTTTTCATCTAGATACAAGAAATTTTGTTCAGGTCTCTTTGGTGGAACAAAATTTGACTCATTGTTGCTGAGTTATCAGTTTATTTATTAGCACTGTAAGCCAAGAAAATCTCAGTTTTCTATGTACCTATGTTTACCTTTAACTTAGATTTAATGTTCTACAAAACAAAATGGTTGATAAATTTCTTTAATTCATAGACCTACAAACCTAAGTTTTCTTAACTCTTTCAAATATTCTTCAGTTTGAATAGAGTAAGAAATTTTTCTCTTTACTTCTTCCAGGAAATTTGACTCGTTTCTCCTTCCACCATATTCCTTCTTCTCCTCTTCACCTTCTATTTCTTCATAATGGTTCTTTCCTTTCAGCTTCTCTTTGCAGCTCATTCCTTCTTTATTTTCTTCCCAATACTAATAAGATGTCAATCAATAAATATAGTTCAGCTCAGTTCAGTTCATTTGCTCAGTCATGTCCAACTCTCTGTGATCCCATGGACTGCAACACACCAGGCTTCCCTGTTCATCACCAACTCCCAGAGATTACACAAACTCATGTCTGTCAAGTCAGTGATACCATCCAACCATCTCATCCTCTGATGTCCACTTCTCCTGCCACCTTCAATCTTTCCCAGCATCAAGGTCTTTTCAAATGAGTCAGTTCTTCACATAAAGTGGCCAAAGAATTGGAGTTTCAGCTTCAACATCAGTCCTTCCAATGAACACCCAGGACTGATCTCCTTTAGAATGGACTGGTTGGATCTCCTTGCAGGTCAAGGGAAACTCAAGAGTCTTCTCTAACACCACAGTTCAAAAGCATCAATTCTTCAGTGCTCAGCTTTCTTTATAGTCCAACTCTCACATCCATATATGACTACTGGAAAAACCATAGCCTTGACTAGATGGACCTTTGTTGGCAAAGTAATGTTTCTGCTTTTTACTATGCTGTCTAGGTTGGTCATAACTTTCCTGCCAACGAGTAAGTGTCTTTTAATTTCATGGCAACAGTCACCATCTGCAGTGATTTTGTAGCCCTAAAAAATAAAGTCAGCCATTGTTTCCACTGTTTCCCCATCTATTTGCCATGAAGTGAGGGACTGGATGCCATGATCTTAGTTTTCTGAAAGTTGAGCTTTAAGCCAACTTTTTCACTCTCTTCTTTCACTTTCATCAAGAGTCTCTTTAGTTTTTCTTCACTGTCTGCCATAAAGGTGATGGCATCTGTATATCTGAGGTTATTGATATTTCTCCCAGCAATCTTGATTCCAGCTTGTGCTTCATCCAGCCCAGCCTTTCTCATGATATACTCTGCATATAAGTTAAATAAGCAGGGTGACAATATACAGCCTTGACATACTCCTTTTCCTATTTGGATTCATTCTGTTGTTCCATGTCCGGTAGTCATTATAAATATCTTTCCCTACTCAAATATGTTACCTAGATGATTGAATTCTGAATCTCTTCTACCTTCATTAGGAGTGATACGCATATTCCTTTTACCAAAAGGAAAATCTTTATCTAATATTGGTGGGGAAAAAAACACAGAATTCCAGTGATTAAGCATCTGTCTACCTGTATAATTTTGGTGAAAATTCTGATGACTTTTTTCCTACCCATTGTTCAGTTGAATGTTTATCACATTACAGTGCTCTTAAGCTGGCTTGAAACACAACATTAAAAACCTAAGCTCATGGCATCTTGTTTCATCACTTCACTTCAGGGCAAATAGAAGGGGAAAAAGTGGAACCAGGAACAGATTTTATTTTCTTGGGCTACAAAATCATTCAGTGACTGCAACCATGAAATTAAATGACACTTGATCCTTGGAAGTAAAGCTATGACAAACCAAGACATCATATTAAAAAGCAGAGATGCCACATTGTCAACAAAGGTCCATATAGTCAAAGCTATGCTTTTTCCAGCAGTCATGTATGTATCTGAGAGTTGGACCATACAGAAAGCTGAGCACCAAAGAATTGATATATTTGAGCTGTGGTGCTAGAGAAGACTGTTGAGAGTCCCTTGGACAACAAGGAGATCCAACCAGTCAATCCTAAAGGAAATCAACCCTGAATATTCACTGGAAGTTGAAGCTGTGATACTTTGGTCACCTAATGCAAAGAGCTGACTCATTAAAAAAGACCCTGATGCTGGGAAAAATTGAAGGCAAAATAAGTAGAGGGTGGCAGAGGATGAGATGGTTAGATAGCACCGTGGACTCAATGAACATGAATTTGAGCAAACTCTGGCAGTTAGTGGAGGACAGAGGAGCTTGGTGTGCTATAGTCCATGGGTTGAAAAAAATTGAACATGACTTAACTACTGAACAACAATGTGCTCTAAATGGGCAATAATAAAGAATAATTACCACAGTCACAAATTCCAAAAATTACTAAATTCCAAAAATCAGAAGCTTGATCTGTGTAATGATATATCATGGTCAGCAGTTACTGGAGCCATGAAATTAAAAGTTGCTTGCTCCTTGGAAGAAAAGTTATGACAAACCTAAACAGTGTATTAAAAAGTAAAGACATTACTTTGCCAACAAAGGTCCATCTAGTCAAAGCTATAGTTTTTCCAGTATTCATGTATGGATATGAGAGTTGGACAATAAAGAAAGCTGGACACTGAAGAATTCATGCTTTTGAACTGTGTTGTTGGAGAAGACTCTTGAGAGTCCCTTGGACTGCAAGAAGAGCCAACCAGTCCGTCCTAAAGGAAATCAGTCCTGAATATTCATTGGAAGGACTGATGCTGAAGCTGCAACTCCAATACTTTGGCCACCTGATGCGAATAGCTGACTCACTGAAAAGACCCTGATGCTGGGAAAGATTAAGGATGGGAGGAGAAGGCGACACCAGAAGGTTAGTTGGTTATATGGCATTACCAACTCGATGGACATGACTTTGAGTGGACTCTGGGAGTTGCTAATGGACAGGGAGGCCTGGCGTGCTGCAGTCCATGGGGTCACAAAGAGTCAGACAAGACTGAGTGACTGAACTGAACTGAACTTGGCTTATTTTTCTTTTGATAAGTTTCTTTTGCAAGAGAAACATGTCAGTTCCCTGGGGAAAGAAAATCAGTTGTAGACCCAGAACACCTAAATGTTATTATAAGAATCCTGTTGAGTCAACAGTAGCACCTAAAGTATATAATATAGGATAGTTGTGTTAAACTACAAGTACTTTTCGTCTTCCCTTGTGGCTCAGCTGGTAAAGAATATGCCTGCAATGCGGGAGACCTGGGTTTGATCCCTGGGTTGGGAAGATCCCCTAGAAAAGGGAAAAGCTACTTACTCCAGTATTCTGGCCTGGAGAATTTCATGGACTGTATAGCCTATGGGGTCCCAAAGAGTCGTACATGACTGAACGACTTTCACTTTCACAAGTACTTTCAAAAAGGGGCTTCCCAGGTGGCGCTAGTGGTAAAGAATCCCCCTGACAATGAAGGGGATTAAGAGATGTGGGTTCACTCCCTGGGCGGGGAAGATACCCTGGAGGAAGACATGGCAACCCACTCCAGTATTCTTGCCTGTAGAATCCAATGGACAGAGAAACTTGGCAGGCTATGATCCGTGGGTCGCAAAGAGTCAAACACAACTGAAGTGACTTAGAAGCACACACACATTGTCAAGAGGTCTCTAATTCACGTGTATGTTTCTGTGTGTGTGTGTATAAGTGTGTGTTTGTATATGTGTTTTACTCTTTAAAATACTTGGAAAAAACTGCCCTAAAGGAATAATTCTGGATTTATAGCAAGCACATAACATCTAAACAAGGGATGATTTCACATAGTACACAGAGTAATTGTTGTTGTTTAGCTGCTAAGTTGTGTCAGACTCTTTGTGACTCCATGGAGTCACGTGCCAGGCTTCCTTATCCTTCACTATCTCCTGGAGTTTGCTCAGCCTCATGTCCGTTGAGTCGGTGATGCTAATTACACAAAGTAATTTTGTATCTTACAAAGATTTAAAATATAGACACCAGCATATCGGATCATGATATCAATAATCTGTGGCTCATGGTGAAGGTTAATATTAGCAAGTTAAGCCATTTAAACATGTGTTAAATGATACATTTAATAGATGATATCCTATAGATGATACTGGAAAATGGTAAATTAGTGAATGTGGTAGGTGAATGGATACATTGGAAACCATGTCTCTAATGAATCAAACCAACCCCCAAGTCAGTGGGTTCCTCTTGCTTCCCCTTCTGGTTAGTAGCTATTCCCAGTCAGAGGTTTTAACCTTGTCCTGTAAAAATACTTGTAGTTCGTCTCCACTGTGGATAATAATTTGATTAATTTGATGATATATCCCATCATGGATATATGTTTTATAGTGATGATTCTTTTCTTTCTTAGATTTAATAAAGTGTAATATAAAGAGCAATTCTGATTATTCACTGTTTATAGTGACACATCAGAACTTGATGGAATATTTGGGTGAGCTAAATTAATGCAGGTTTAATGATGATTCATGTTTTCCATTGAGATACTTTGCTTTCTGCATGGGTCTAATGTCTGAATTAAAATGTGAATTTTATTTGAATTCCTTTATTTAAATCCCCATATTAAATTCAGCCCAAGCACTGTGTTTTGTGTTTTTTGTTTGTTTTTGCATTTCTTTTCATAACCTGTTGTCTCTCTGAGAAATATGTATCTGGAAGCAGATGCAGTATTAATATAGAAGGCAAGCAGGCTTATTAAAAGGTGAATAAAGCCATCTAACATGGAAGTGCACTATTAAGGTTTTTAAAGACATTTGGGAGTAAGCCAAGTAAACAATCATGTACTGTAAGCAGAATCTTAAAAAACAAATCAATACCTTGCTGACTAGGCAGCCAATGAGGAATGATGAGATAAAGGCTGATATGATCATTTACTGATACATAGCACCTGGTTGAACTGTAAGTCAAGTAAGGGACACATTCTGCACTGAAAGAGAGAGAGAGACAGACCCCCATATTTTTTTTAATAAGCCAAATTGTTTTCCTCAAATTAGAATGTATGCCAAATTATTTTTTTTAAGTTCACACAGTTCAGAAATAACAAATCCTTTCACTGAAGACTTTGAATTTTTTATCCATATTTATCTCTGAGTATAAGTTATACTCCTTACATGAATATAATATTTTTCCCTCTGAGGTTAGACCTTTTACAGCTACAGGGTTTTATAAAGGCAACTGTGTTTTCCTTGAGTTCACTTTAGCCCAACTTTTGACATGTATGCAATTTTAGTCATTTAGTCCATAAAACTAAGATTTTGGTATAAAGTGGCTAAAGAAGGAAGCAGTAGAGAACTTTTCTTGAAGGGATTATTTCAGTATGGTTTATAGTATAAGTATTAATGAGATTATGTGAATTCAAGACCTGGTTTTGCAGTTTAAGAGCTGTGGGCTTTGGGACAAGTCATTTATTATAATGTGAGGTTTAGTATTCTCAGCTATTCAATATACATTCCTTTCTGAGTTGCTCAGTGGATCACATGAATCAAGCTTAGCCTTGAACTTAGAGAAAACACTCAACAAATACTAGGTGCTATTGTTTTCAAACTAAAACATAAAGTTCTAACTGGTATCTGAAAGTACTCAGTTTTAAAAGATTGCTCATAACAATATTTACTTAGAAATCTTTTTGTATAACCAAATTTTGATGTACCAACCACAATGAAATAAAAAATGCCAGTGCTATAAAAAAGGAAATACAATTCTGGTTGAAATGATAAACCTATTTGGTGTTTTTATGCAGTAAATCTAGTCAGTAAATCAAATTATTGACCTCTAGTCAATAAATCTTGTCCCTAGATGCATTTCATTCTGTAGGAGTCACAGTTTTCTTTCAGAGATGAATTTGGCTTGTTTTTACCTAGCATACCTTTATCAGTGTATGCTACCGTGCTAGCTTTGTAAGTATAGCACAAAAGCTGAGAAAAAGGTAATTATCCAGAATATATGCAGACCAAAGAATCCATCATGGTATTTCTAAGATTGGGGTTTCTGTATTGCTATAACCATTTAGCAGTCATTCAAATTTCTGTCTTTATTTTGCCATAAATGTTAAAATGTACTTGAAATTCATTTGCCAAAAAGAAATGGCCAAATATACATGTTCTCTTCCAAGGAATAGAAACAAGAGAAGTTCTGTACAAAGCCTTGATTAGTGTCAGTGCCCATCTGCACGAATGGACCATCTTCCTGATCTCTCCCAGCACTCTTGCTGAAGTTGACCTGTTTCCTCTCCTTCAGCCACCTTCATCTCCCTGTTTTCTTGATCTTTCCAGGCCTGCTTATTCTTTCAGGTCCTATTTCTTCCTGGGATGTAACATGGCTCAATCCTTTTCTCTTTGCCAATTTTGAAGGTCACTTTATTTTAAAACACCTTTTTTTTTTTAAAGTATTTATTTATTTGGCTGTGCTAATAGAATCTTTGGTTGCAGTGTGTGGGATCTAGTTCCCTGACCAAGGATTGAACCCTGGTCCCCTGTAATGGGAGTGTAGAGTCTTAGCCACTGGACCGACAGAGAAATCCCAAGGTCACTTTCTTAATATAACATTTGCAGACTATCATTTGAAATCCCTGCTTCCACACACATTCTATATTCTCTTCTCTGTTTCTCACTATAGCACTCTTTACCCTCCAGTCAACGTTTTGTTGTTGTTATTGTTACAGTATTTTCTTTCTAGTCTTAAATCACCACTTGGCCATTAGTATATAAATTCAATGAGGGTAGGGATTTATGCCAGTTTTATTCATTAATATAAACACTATGAGCTCAGAACAGTGCCAAGTACATGATAGGCATTAATTAATGTTTGTTGACTAAATGACAACATATATCATCACCTCTTCCCTGTTGGATCAGAAGGTAAAGAATCCACCTGCAATGTGGGAGGCCTGGGTTTGATCCCTGGGTTGGGAAGATCCCCTGGAGTAGCGCAAGGCAACCCAATTCAGTATTCTTGCTGAGAGAAATCCACATGGACAGAGAAGCCTGGCGGGCTACAGTCAATGGGGTCACAAAGAGTTAGACACGATTAAGCACAGCACAGTACATCCTTTCTTAAGTTGAGTTTTCCTAGAAATAGAACTTGCATTCACAAGATTTTGAATGTAAGTGGTTTATTGGGGAAATGATTCCACAAATCAGTAATGATGAGCAGTTAACCAAGGAAGGGAAGGGGGAATAGAAAGTGTATTATTGAGCAATTTATTGCAGGAACGAGATCCATTCTACAAGGAAATTCTTTGAGATAGTTTAGAATAATCAGTTACCCTAAACAAAGGAGAGAGCTGAGATATTTATTCACCAGATCCTGTCAGTCATTTGTTTAACACAGCTCCAAGGAAGAGAAGGGCATAAGTGCCCTAAAAAGCACTTCCAGATCAGGGTCAAGCAGAGTCCCACATGCTTGTAGTTAGAAGCCACTGGCTGAACAGGGAGCTCTGCTATGCTCTGTGATGAAATACAGGGTGGGATGTAGGGGTGTGATGTAGGGGTAGATGGGAGGTAGGTTCAAGAGGAGGGGATATATGTATACATATAGCTGATTCACCTCATTGTGCAGCAGAAGCACAATGCTGTAGAAATTCCAGTGTTGTTTTTTTTTTTTTTAAAGAAAGTCATTGGCTTAGCATAGACAGGGGTGATGAGTACCAAAGATTGTAGATGGGGCACTGACACCATGCATTTCAAAAACCCATACACCAAAACAAGACTTCATTACTTTGGGGTTCAAGAATCTGAGGATATCCCTCCATTTGAGGGACCCTGAATAGCTCAACGTGTTGTTTCTCTTCTGTTCCCACCATGAATTTACAACAAAACCTTTGTTTTCAGTTTGTATCAGATATAAATATGCATTAAATTCATTTTAAAGGAAAAAAAATTGAAAGATGGGAATCTTAAAGATCGTCTAAGTATGTAAGGGGCAAGAGAGCATCCTACCATATATCCCCATAATTAGGTTAGAGTCTAAGACTGACAACTGTTGATCACTCTCATCTGGCACAACTATATCTACTTCCTCTTTTTATGCTTTTCCAGTAACTTCCTTACAGCTGTTATTTGAGTCCTTAAAAATAGAGTCTATGCTGTTATCATGACTTTCCATTATCTTCTCTATTGAAATGATTTTTCATATGAAAATAAAAGATGATATGACAATAAAGACTTTAGGTAGGCTAGCATAAAGTGAAATTGGCCACTAGACAATGCTATTGCTAAAACATGCTTCTTTTCACACACCCTTTCCTCCACACAAAAAGCAGTGTTTCTCCTAAGCATTGTGAATGATATAAACTGTGACTATAAGGTTTTAGGGTACTGGAGATAAAATAAAAGAAAACTATGTTTTAGATGCATACTAGAACAAGCTCCCCTCACTTCACCCCCTTAAGTTTACAATATGAGTTTCTAAATTAAAAAACAAGTCACAAATTCTTGTCAGGTGTGATAGATGGCATTACAGAATGTAATATGATAATTTCTAAAACTGCATAATGTGCATTCAAAAAATTTTTGCTGAAAATTACATACATTGCATTAAAATGCAATTTTTAGAATGCTATGATTGGAGCTTCTAGAGAGCTAGCTTATAATAGATTCACCTCTTTATAAAGAAAATATGTCATTGTTAATTTGTTTTACTTAAAAGCCTTTATCTTCTCTACCTGGAAGACTAATGTAAAAGTTTTAAAAAATCAAAAATTCAAAAGCAAAACAGAGCTAAGAGAATCCCACTGGGACAAGCTACAGCTGGCATTGTTATTCTCAACTGCTGGTGCATTCACATATTATTTCCACTTCCCCTAGAAGAACAGGTTGTGCATGTAAGTGCTCATTGAGGAATATTACCCTGATTGATGAGAAGTAACATGAAATTAATTTTCAGATCTACCAGACACTTTACAATGCAAGGCAACCTGCAGCTTTCTAGATAATCAATATCACTAAATGCTATAATCACGTTTGTCATGTAGAGAATATGCTCAAAAAACATTTACCAATTCCCATTTTCATGGAAGCCTGAGTTTGCAAATTGTTTTTAAATAGAGCCTAATTCTGAGACTTCTTGTAGAATGAGACTTCATTTCCCAAGTAATTATAAGCCAATGAAATACTTTGGAAATTATGTAAATCATCACATACAGAAAAGAATATTACTATTAGGAGTCCATACTATTTCTAAGGAAAATATAGTATGGTATTTATATCAGTTAGGACTCTTGTCTGTAAATAACAGAAATTCAGCACAAACCAGTGGGGACATAAATTTTCTGCCTCAGTTTCAAGGAGTGGATAGAGTTGACTTCAGGCACAATTTGGATTTAAGAATTCACATAGTCATCAGAGGCTTATCTTTTCCTCCAGTTTTGAACTATTACTTACTTTGACTTCTTAGATGGGTGTATTCTACATGGTTTTTAAATGACCCATGGCAACTTGAGGTTATAATACTTGCAATCATGAAAGAGATGAAATCCTCTCCCTTTCAGCAGCCATGGAGATCACCTCAAATGATTTTAATTGGTTTCATTTACTTATTGACAGAGACTCCTAAATTGCCTATCAATCTACCCATTTTTATTTCCCCTTTAAAAACAGAAGCCTAAATCTTTTGTTGATGCATTGTTATTCAGAGTAAGTCATCACATTTCCCATCTCCCCTTGAAGCTAGATATTGTCATGTGACTAAGTTCTGACCTTTGAAATGTAACCAGAAGTCTTGGGTGGGACTTTCAGGATGAATATTTTGGGGGAGTTTTCTTAAAAAGCCTTCTTGTTTTGCCCATCTGTCCTCCTTCAGGCCTGCAGTGTAATGACTCAAACACTAGTAGTCATCTTGGGCCGTGAAGTGACTAAGAAAAATGGTAGCCGTTACTTAGGATGGTGGAGCAGAATGATAGAAATCTGTGTTCCTCAGGATACTATCTAGCCACCATACAATCCCTGCATTGCCCTCCTTCATACTTCTTTAATATTAAAAGAGAATAATCATCTATTAGGTTTAAGTTATAAAATAAATGTTTTTAAACATCAGTAACATGTTATTTTTGCAGACTAATTGTGTTCTAAGGGAAGAGTCCACCTTGGGTCATAGATCTTCCCTTTGTGACAGAGGAGGCAGTAGTCCATGAATAATAGCTTCACCAGTGGTGGAAACAGTAATTTCAAAATGACAAAAAAAAGCCAATAATAATGTTATATATCTACTATGTTTATGTCAACGAAAAAGTTATGTGTCAGTAAACCCTCCCTACTATAGAACATAGGGAAGAGTCAACTTGCATCATCACTGTTGAGGAACTCATAACCAGTCAATGAGCTTTAGAATATTTGCTAGCAGCATATACAAGTATATTCATTTCTATATGATGCTAATAGAGACCTGGAGGCAGATTTAGATTAAGAGATCAAAACTGTATCAGTTCAGTTCAGTTCAGTCACTCAATCGTGTCCGACTCTTTGCAACCCCATGAATCGCAGCACGCCAGGCCTCCCTGTCCATCACAAACTCCCGGACTTCTCTCAGACTCACGTCCATCGAGTCAGTGATGCCATCCAGCCATCTCATCCTCTGTCGTCCCCTTTTCCTCCTGCCCCCAATCCCTCCCAGCATCAGGGTCTTTTCCAATGAGTCAACTCTTCGCATGAGGTGGCCAAAGTACTGGAGTTTCAGCTTTAGCATCATTCCTTCCAAAGAAATCCCAGGGCTGATCTCCTTCAGAATGGACTGGTTGGATCTCCTCGCAGTCCAAGGGACTCTCAAGAGTCTTCTCCAACACCACAGTTCAAAAGCATCAATTCTTCGGCGCTCAGCTTTCTTCATAGTCCAACTCTCACATCCATACATGACCACAGGAAAAACCATAGCCTTG
>NW_011494902.1:9342746-9389102 GCF_000754665.1 Bison bison bison | reverse complement strand
CTTTCCTTCCAAGGAGTAAGCGTCTTTTAATTTCATGGCTGCAGTCACCATCTGCAGTGATTTTGGAGCCCAAAAAAATAAAGTCTGACACTGTTTTTACTGTTTCCCCATCTATTTCCCATGAAGTGATGGGACCAAATGCCATGATCTTCGTTTTATAAATGTTGAGTTCTAAGCCAACTTTTTCACTCTCCTCTTTCACTTTCATCAAGAGGCTTTTTAGTTCCTCTTCACTTTCTGCCATAAGGGTCTTATACAAACTGTATAAGGTTGATTTAAAGAAAGAACATAATGATGTCTATATAAACAGGTTATGTTTTGATAACCGACAGTTATCCTGCCCCCAGTAGTAGACAAGATTTTCTATCAGTAGAAAAGAAGGTGCAAACTCCAATTCTAACCCCAGCTTCTAACTCTATGATGTTAGAGTCAAGAAGAGGAAACAAGGAGCTTCCATGATGGAGGCTCAGTTTCATTGTTATCATAATTCTTTTTGCTTCGGTGTTTCTGTGACTGCATTACTTTTTTTGTAACAAGAATAATTGCATGTTACCCAGCTGCCTGTAATCATTATGTTTTCTGAACTGGAAGATAGATAGTGATGATTACAGAATATTAACATGATCAACAAAAACTCCGTATTTCAATTTTTAATATGAAGAAAAGTTTGTCAATTCATTTTTCTTAATGATATCTTCTAGAGAATAAAAAAGTTTAATTTTGGTTAAGTTCAATTTGCCAATTTTTTTGATTATTGTTTTATGTGTTCTAAGAAATCAGAGAAGGGCATGGAAACTCACTCAAGTATTCTTGCCTGGAGAATCCCATGGACAGAGGAGCCTGGAGGGCCCTAGTCCATGGGGGCCCAAAGAGTTGGACATGACTGAAACGACATAGTAAGCAAGCAATCTTTGCCTACTCCAAGATTATGAAAATATTTTACAATATTCTAGAAGCTTTATATTACACTTATGATCAACTGAGATTCATTTTTGTGTATGGGTATGGTGGGTTGAGATTTATCTTTTTCATATAGATAGCCACTTATTTCAGTAATAGTTGCTAAAAAAGAGTTTCCTCTTCCCATTAAATTGATTTAGAGCCTTTGTTGAAAATCAGTTAACTGTATGTGTAGACTTATATTTCTAGTTTCATTTTGTTTAATACTCTCTTGATACTGTAACTTTAAACTTAAAATCAGGTACTGTAAATACTCTAGCTTTGTTCTTTTTTCAGCATTGGCTGATTGTTCTATATCCTTTGCATTCAAATATAAATTTAGGATAATCAATTTCTTAAGAACAATTAGATTAGGATAACCTAACCCTTCAAAAGTAACTTGCTGGAATTTTAGTAAGGGTTTCATTAATTCTGTATATTCATTTAGAGAAAGCTATAGTAATTTGAGTTTTCTAGTCCATGAATATAGATATCACTGCATTTTCTTGGACATATTAACTTTCTCTCAGCAATGCTGTATGGTTTTCAGTATGGTCTTGCACAAATTTCGCTAGCTTTATTCCTGGGTATTTGTTGTTTGATTGATACCATTGTAAAAGTTTAATTTTTTGTTATTGTGGATATATAGATATATAATAAACATATACAATGATGTTGTATCCTGTGCCCTTCCTAATATGTAGTTAGACATTAGCAACAAGGAAGTGACAGAGATGAAAGAAACAAGAGGGGGATAATTCAGCTAAGCACCAACTATCTGAGGACCCTCACTTGGGGGACAACCAGTTAGGCCCCAACCATCTGGAGACCCTCCTCTGACTTCACCCAGAACCTGTGAAACTCTGGTTGGTTGGTGAGCAACTTATCCTGATAAAGAGGGAGCACAGTATCATAAGAGAAGGCCCTGGGCATTGCATGCCCTGTCTAGACAGGCATGTAACTTCTAGTAAACTCAGACTTAATATATACCAACATTATAATAAAATCTAGCCCATACACACATCCAAGATGGGTTTTTCTTAGTGAACCGAGGATAGGGACATGAGCAGTAATGAGTGAGTTACAGATATCAGGGCAGTCAATCAAATAGCTGTCCCCCGTCTTTCACCCATGATTACGTTCCACCTCCTCATAGAACAACTTATAAACAAGCTGAAGCCTGTATGCATGTGTGTTTAAGTCACATCAGTCACGTCTGACTCTGGAACTCTATGAACTGCAGCCCACCAGGCTCCTCTGTCCATGGTATTCTCCAAGCAAAAATACTGAAGTGGGTTGCCATGCTCTCCTCCAGGGGATCATCCTGACCCAGGAATGGAACCTGCATCTCTTATGTCTCGGGCATTTGCAGGAGGGTTCTTTACCACTAGTGCCACCTGGGAAGCCCCTAAGCCTTATAGGCGGGCTGGTTTTACTTTCCAGAAACATCCCCACTCTCTCTCTGTGAGTATATCTATGCTTTAATAAACTTTGCCTTTGAGCTTAAGCTTGAAGTGGTAGTTTGCAAATTTTTGCTTCTATTGCAAGGTCCGAGATTGCTGGCCGGGGACTCCAGTTGACTTCCTCTGTTGAAACTCTCTATCTGACACATCGCATGGTAACATTCCAAATTCAGTTATTAATTCAGCAGTTTATAGCTTCCTTTGGCTTCCTTTTGGTATAAGGAGAAAACTAAATCTATCTTTCACCCCTGTTTCTCAGTCCACGTCCTCAGTTCTTATTCCACAAGGCATCACAGAACCAGATTCTTTTCTCTCTTTTGAGAAATAGGCAGTGCACATATAAAGAAGCCCCATATAGTATATATTACAAACAGTTTTATCTTTTGATGGTCCCTCACTCCACCTTTCTGGGAGGATCCAATTTGTTTCTGAGTATCTACAATTCATATGAAAATGTATTAAACAAAGAAAAGTTTTCAAATACTATATTTGTTTTCTCTAAATTTATAATATCAAAAAATGAAAACATTGTTCCATTTCTATTCAACAATATGAATGAATAGAAAACTCTACATATTGTGAGTATTTTTCTGGAGTATTACAATTTGGAATTATATATGTTCTGTTCTACAATTGGTTTTGAGGTTCAGTGATTTTCAGTATTGGCTGCTCATTGGAATCATTCAGCTTGCTTTAATAAAAATACTGATATGTGGGTTCCACCCCAGAGAATCTGATTTTATTGATATGGAGATGGACTGGGCAGAGGGATTTTTTAACATTCCCTTGGTGACTTTAATATGTAGCCAATTCAAGAACTGCTGTTTATACCTATATAGTTTATATTTGTAATGTTTATAAACAGTGTCATGGATCAAAAAGTTAAATAGCTTGGAAACATAAAATTCAAATAACCTTACATAAGGCAATTAACATTTTCATGTGACTCTTTCTGCAATGTCCCAAATGGAAACCTTAGCAATGAACTGTAATGAACTTATTATTGTAACTTGTAAGTGTAAGTCTCTTTTCAAACACAAAATATGATACAATTTAGGGGAGAAAACTTAAAAACCCATTGTATTGATACTCAGTCCTGATTGTTAACCTTTTGTAATCATGGAGAATTGCCTGTGTACAATGTAATACTAAGTTAAATAGTCTATTTCTCTGATCCAGATTGCTTTCTTATATTCTTCTATTCTAAAAATTTAAACAATATTTTAAATAATGCAAGCAACCCATGGCAAGGAATAAATAAAACTACTGTTACCTATAGTATTAGTTTTAGAGGAGTTTGTTTTAATTTCCAAAATGAAGTAACTATCTAAATAGTTCAGTGAACTCAGGAAGTTGGTGATGGACAGGGAGGCCTGGCGTGCTGAGATTCAGGGGGTTGCAAAGAGTCGGATACGACTGAGCAACTGATCTGATCTGATCTGATCGGATACAATATCTTAAAGGGTTGTTTAAATTCCAATATCCTAACATGGTTGCTTGATTGAGATGTGCATAATGCTACATTAGAACTTTTGTAAATTTTAGACCAATTTTTGAATCTGAAGTTAGGTATAGAGCACAGGCAAAAAGGATATATTATGAAACACAGTACTCAACACAGTGACACAGTTAAATTCTGAGTAATCATTACCAGACAGGCAGGTATGTAGGCAGAATGGAAGAGGGGGAGGGAAATATTATCTCTCCCTCTCTCTCTATCTGTATGCATATATTTATTCAGTTCAGTTCAGTTCAGTCGCTCAGTCGTGTCTGACTCTTCACGACCCCATGAACTGCAGCACGCCAGGCCTCCCTGTCCATCACAAACTCCCGGAGTTCACTCAGACTCATGTCCATCAAGTCAGTGATGCCATCCAGCCATCTCATCCTCTGTCGTCCCCTTCTCCTCCTGCCCCCAATCCCTCCCAGCATCAGAGTCTTTATCTAATACACATATATTAGTAAAACAGTGCATTTGAGGTCTATCATGAGAATTTCTACAAAAATGCAAAATGTTTCTGGAGAAGGATTGGATAAAAATTCCTCCTTTGCCATCTAAGACCTTTGTAAAATTGGAGAAATCAGTTAAACTCTTAAGATTTATGTCTCATTTACTTAAATGCATGTAATGATACTTCCTAGGAATGTTATGAAGATTGAGTGTGATCATGTTTATGAAAATCCTTACCCAGCAGGTGGCCTGGATCTTCAATATATGATCATTTCCTGATTTTCTTAATTAAACCTAAATCACTTTTGTTTTCATAATATTATTTAAATCTGAATTTTTTAAAATGCAATTTGCAGTAAAGAGTAGCAATGGCCACCAAATAGCTTCTCCTCTCCCTTAGTAAATTTATTTTACCAATCTCAATCATTTTAACACTTCACTATCCATCTCTAACATGGCTGTGGAAAAAAAGAGTTGATCTAAGTCTGTGAAAGGAAAATCTTAAATTGTGCATTGACATCAATACTCTTATTATTTTATGTACTTGAATTTATATCATCTTGATGCTTTGACCTTGCTAACTCAGTGTGTTTCATAGATCAAAGATGATATTATCACTTAGAGAATGTGTTAGAATTCTAGATGTACTCAATCACAATTTCCATTTTAGCAAAATTCCCAATAATTAATATATACACACATTACAGTTTAAGAAGCAATGGAGTAGATTATAAACAGTTGGATATTAGTCATGAAAATTTTTAAATATCTGATCTAAACTTTGCATAAATTCTTATTATGTAAATTTTTATTCTGGATCCAATGGACACAGTTAGATTTTTTGTAAAGAACAGCAAATCAGGAGTCAATGCACACTTTTCTTTTTTTTAATTGGCTGTGTCATTTAGTGGTAGTGAAAATGCATCAAGTTCTTAAACTTCTAAGAATATCTGCCTTAGCATTTGTAAAGTGAAGGGCTAGTTAATACATTTCCTGATACTCAGTGGGGTTATTTAGAGGTTCAGATACACTGGCACTTTAACAATTTGTAAGGTCTTTACTTAGGCACTATTGTAATCTATACATTTAGATCAGCTGACCATAGGTAAATTTTGAATAAGAACTTCTAAAGAAGGAAGACAAGATGGCAACCACACAGTTTGGTTAATAACTATTTCTTTATGGCTGCTACTTTATAGCAAAAATAGAAGATGGCTTAGAGGAGTATCTTAAAGAAGGATAGTTTTCAATAATCTTGATCTTTATTTTTATTGACTGATTTGTGTTGAGTGGATGGTCCAATCAGTTGCTTTGTAATTAGCTCACAATGAAATATTAGTCAGAATTTGCCTTCAATTTTTCCTAGGAATGCTTCTCAGTTAAGAACTGACTTGAGGTCCTAGGAAATGTCATGTCCCCTGGATTCACACAGCAGTGAGGACACAATGAGGGATATCTTTATGGAAGCCAACAATGCAAATTCTGGTTCTTTCCATTACAGATAAAAAGACTTGTGGTCCTCATGAATTCCAGTGTAAAAACAACAACTGTATTCCAGATCATTGGCGGTGTGATAGCCAAAATGACTGCAGTGATAATTCAGATGAAGAAAACTGTAGTAAGTAACTCTTGCTTGAGAATGTTGCAAGCTTGACAGCCTATTCAATAAGCAGGATAGCAATTTTTAGTTTAGTTAAGATATGAATTTGAACCTGTCTTGCAGCTCACATTTTTATACATATATTCACATTTGAACAAGAATATTCAGGCTAAATTGACCTGAATCTCAAATGGTAGAATTATTGAAATGGCTCATCCTGGGAGTTATTTTCTTACAGTTATCAGAATTGCTATGAAAGTATCATGAGGTTTAATGCAACCCGTTAGTATGCAATGAAAGAAACCCTTGATGCAAGTTCATAGAAAGAGCTGAATGATGTGGAGACACAAAACATATCATTCTTTAACCGATGGTATTCATTTTATTTCAGTCTCAGACCCATTTACACTACAAATTCACCCATGAGCATCTTTCAGTGAAATATCATTTATTCTCTCTGGAGTGGTGAACACCATATGTATTCAGGATGCTTTTCTCTGAAAATAGAATAAAGCAATTTTCATCATCTGCCTTCTGCATTTTTATGTAATAAGTTTAAAAAACATTAATTAGCCAGCAATTTTATTTTCTACAAAGCATGACAGTATGTAAAATTGTGACAGTATCCATCTTCTAGCATTCATTTCTGAGTGTATTTCTTACCAGCACTTTCTTATAGGGCTGTTTAAACAAAAAGGCAATATAATCATGTTCAAAGTAAGACAATAATCAAATTCCATTATTAAATATTAACATTCTTCTACTTCCCAAAAGAGTTTTATGATAACAATAATATCTACTTTATACATTGGATTTAGAGCATTCATTTCCCATGATGCAGGAGACAAAATAGGAACTGTTATATTAAAGTGTTGGGATATATTATATAAAAGCATACAATTAGTGGAATCACAGCCTTAATAAACCACTTGGATATTCAGTTTGCAAAATATCAGCTAATGGTTTGAGTCATTTTCAAAAGTTAATCTGACCAGTATTTGAGGATCAGGGACCTTAAGTATGCAATCTCTGGATAATTATGATTATGAAATACTTTGAATATAGAAACCTTTATTACTCCATCTTCGTATAAATATCTCCCAACTGATTATACTCTTTAGAAAGGTAAAGTGCATTGCAGAGATTTATTAGATTGTTCTAGATTTCTTTAATCTTTAATTTAAAAAAAAATTATATAGCAGTTCTCAAGATTCTGTCCAGTGATTAAAATAAAGATCTAATGGTGGTAAGACTAGAGGAGTGATTTCAAAAAAGAAACAATTATGTATGTACTTCTTATTTACTTTAATTTCATTTCAGAGCTTAAATTAACATATTAACTACTCAGCTTAGTTTTGGAAAATTTAGTGTTAATTATCAATGTTAGTTTGGCTTCCCTGATAGCTCAGTTGGTAAAGAATCCACCTGCAATGCAGGAGACCCTAGTTCGATTTCTGGGTCGGGAAGATCCTCTGGGGAACAGATAGGTTACCCACTCCAGTATTCTTGGACTTCCCTTGTGGCAAAGCTGGTAAAGAGTCTGCCTGCAGTGTGGGAGACCTGGCTTCAATCCTTGGGTTAGGAAGATACCCTGGAGAATGGAAAGGCTACCCACTCTAGTATTCTGGCCTGGAGAATTCCATGGACTGTAGAGTCCATGGGGTCACAAAGAGTCTGACACTACTGAGTGACTTTCACTTTCATAAATAATATACCTGAAAGGAAGCATCTGTGACTAAAGGATATTGAAAACAAGAGAAGGAGGTGGAAAGGTAACATGGAGACTCACATCTTGGAAGACCCTTTATTCAAGTGGTTATTTAAATGGTGTGAGAAGTTAGGTTGCTGTTTTAATGAGACAGGAAGGAGAAGAATGAAGAGCAGAGATAGCTGGTTTCTCCTGGGGTTTCCTAAGTGGCCAAATATCATTTTGGTGACATCTCCTAAAAGTCATCTTTTGATGCAAGAAAGCTAGGAGAAGGAACAATTGCATCTCACTTGTCACCATGGAAACTTAGTGATAAATACTGTAGTCACAGAGCCCTTAAGAAAAAGCAAGGGAATAGACTGCAGTATCAAGCATTGCAGTATAAAATACCCAATTATGTGTGGATCTCTTTTAGTTCCTACTAAGACAAGCAATATTGATGAATTTGGCAAGAAAAAGTGGCAGTGAACGAGAATGAAGCATATTATAGTTGTGACATGGAAGAATAGAAGGTGTATACAGGATAAACGTCAGAGTAGATAGCATGTTAAACATGGAAGAATGTTTAAGTGTAAGGATCAAGGGCTGTAGATCATTAAGTGGTGTTTGAATATACCATCTTAACTAAGCCAGAAAAATGGGAAGATTTAAGCATTGAAAATGCCACCAGTTCTACATAGACAGAAGCTGAGTCTCTGAAAAATAAGAAAACACAATATATCTATAGGGAGCACCAAGAGATTAGTCCTGTAGAAGTCAGCCTTAGAAAAATGTACTGTTGCTGTATTAAAATGCTTTCAAAATATTTCCAATGTCTTATTATATATTGAAACTATTAAAATAATATGTATATAACTACAACAAAACTATTATCATTATATACACATGATATAATATGTATTGTAATTATGACCACATATTACATACATGTCATAATTTTATATATAGTTATATATAGATGACAACAGTATGCTCGAGAGGGCAGTGGTATCATGTTTTCTAAATGTCATTAGTCAAAGATATGCCTTTTAATCCACATTTGTCATTTATTGTTAGCCTTTATTAAGTACTGAAACATACCAGAGATAGTCAGTCTTACACAATAGCAAGATGTTTTTTTTTTAAAGGCCCACACGCTATTATGCAAAATTCACTCACATTTGATTGTCTCATTTATTTATCATATGTATCTGAATTCCTATTTAAATGTCTGAAGATCGTTGAAGAAGTAGAACAATGTCCCATGATCTGCACAGTGCCTGACACATATTTATAATATTAGCAATTTACTATAAAATTTGCTTTTGGGCTTCTTTGTTTATGAATCTCTTATAATGAATTAACTTTTTAAATTGAGTGGGAAATATTCCAGGCATAGATATGGAAAGAGTTGGAATAGCAGCAGAGCAATTAACTGCCAGCTATGTTTTAGTTTAATATGCCTTCTAATTTTTTACATCTACATAGGATAATTAGCCCATTGTCATTTCATCATCTGATGATGATCATTTCCCTTGTTAAGTGTTCAGCAGGGACATTTTACTTCAGCAATGATTTCTGCTCTTAAAAATAAGAAAATTTCATTGTTATTGAAGTCATTTAGTAATCTGGGGCAAAGGTTTGGAAATATTTTTAAAATCTCAACATCTGTACTATTTTCATCAGCAACAAATATATATGGTATGTCTGCCATCCAAGTAATTGATGTACAAAATAAAATTATTTCATAACTTTGCATTATTAAAAAGTAACTGGCACTCCAATGGATTTTAAAGTACCAAATAATTTGATCAACTAGATATAGGTTTATGTAGAGACAAGCTGCATCTGCCTTATTTGAATTTCTAGTACTTTCACACTGAATTTATATCAGAAGATTATTTGTATAGCATGACAGTTATACTAATTGTATTCTAAAAATTCTCCTCAGATGCTCACACTCACACTGATATAATTTTTGAACTTATCACCAAGAGTTTATGATAATATACTGAGTAGAGAAATTGGAGCCTGGAAGCTTTTATTCTCTGCCACTAACTCTATGGCTTTGAAAGTTGCTTTTATTTTCTGACTATAGCTTCTTAGATTTTGTGAAGTCGTCTCCTATAGCTCCTTTCAATTCCGAGGCAGGATGTTTATGCCTTCACTACTATCAAAGGGGGTGACCAGTTTATACAATACCCCTATTTTTTATCCTTATTATAGAATCCAGATCAGCCTTCTGAAACATGCTCTGTAAAGGCTTCTTGGCTGTCAGTCTAGCTTGTTTAGATGAGATTTATGAAAAACCTGGTTAATCCTTCATGTATGGGATTCCCTATCTCCTTTGATCTCAGGAACAGGTAATATCAGACCAAGGTAGTGTAGGAAGAACATTTTAGAAATATTAGGGAAAATGCCACATTCAAATTTTCTTTCCAAACGGGTTATGTTCCAGGTATAGTCATTTTTCGGTTCTTTTCCACAAGAAAAATGCTATTGTGCCAAGTTCTAAAAATTCATCCTTTACTTTATCCCGAAAAGATTAAAGGCAAAGTAAACGATAAGAGAATATAATAATTTAGATCTTCTCTGATAACAAAATTTCATTTTCCCCAAAAGAGAATTTCTTTTTGAGAGAACTAGTGGGAAAAGATTCTAAGGCATTTAGGTGAGAGTTAGAAACACATTAGCTATCCCATTCCTTGATGACATTTGTGTATATATAAATAATTCAGGATTATTTTTTCTGGCTTTTTTATTTTAAACATGGTAGCACATACAGAATTTCCATTTGTACTGAAAAGTGCTTTTCTAAGCAAGTCTCTCAGTTCCTTTCCTCTCCTATTGGAACAGAATAATTAAAAATGTTAAAGCAAGTCTCTATAGATCAAATATTCTGTGGATTTGTTGGGCAAATACCTTGATCTACTGGCTATACAATTTTATTTATAACCTTGAACTAACAACATCCAGCCCTGCCCATAGCAGTGTGTAAAAGCCTGTGAGGCCATTGCTATTTAGCACATGATAAACACACTTGTTCTTAATTAGAATAAAAGCAAATGAGAATATTAAAGGAAGAATTATCATATTTTAATACCCTCAAATCATGAAATTAAAGATTGTACTGCTATTTTTAAAATATCTAAATATAATACATTTTAAAGGCACTGTCTGTTTAGTATTTAATATCCAATGTTATTCACCATTATTCAAAAATTGAGCATCTATTTATTTATTTATTTAATAGAATTTATTTTCCCTGAGAATAAAACCACGTGTTTCTGCAAATGGAAGGAGAGTGAAACAGATTCAGCATGGGTGGATACAAAGAGGAAAAGGGTTTTCTTTTATTATTACTGTAAAGTCGACATTGCTAGCTGTGTGCCTTGGACAATTAACTTGACTTTTCAAGGGCTTTAATGTCAATCCCTGTAATATGTGAACACTTATTACTTCCTCAGTAGTATGGGAGGCAATGATACGGCTTTGCAGTAAAAATATAGATCCCGGTGTCAGGTTATCTAGATTCAAGTTTAATACTAGCTCTTTTACCTGCTGGGTGATTTGGAGTAAGTTTTTTCCTCTCTCTGCTTCAATTTACTCATCTAAAAAAGGGTCCAACAATAATATCTAACTTATGTCGTTCCCTTCTCCGGGGGATCTTCCTGACCCTGGGGTCGAACCCAGGTCTCCTTCTTGCGTGCAGAGTCTTTAACCGTCTGAGCCACCAGAGAAGCCCACCTATCTTATAGAATTGTTAACGTTAACTGATGAGCTAATTCAACTATTTGGCATTATCTTCACCTAGTGCTTAACAGCAAACAAAATATCAGTAGCTGGTTCAGTTCAGTTCAGTGCAGTCGCTCAGTCATGTCCCACTCTTTGTGACCCCGTGGACTGCAGCACGCCAAGCCTCCCTGTCCATCACCATCTCCCGGAGTTTACCCAAACTCATGCCCATTGAGTTGGTGATGCCGTCCAACCATCTCATCCTCTGTCATCCCCTTCTCCTCCTGTCCTTAATCTTTCTCAGCATCAGGGTGTTTTCAAATGAGTCAGCTCTTCACAACAAGTGGCCAAAGTATTGGAGTTTCAGCTTCATCATCAGTCCTTCCAATGAACACTCAGTAGCTGGTATTTTTGTATTATTGTTATAGTTATCAATATTACTATTAATTAAGTTGTTTTTAAAATTAAAGTGTCATATATACGAATATAGTACAAAGACTAAAAGAGAAACTGTTCTTGTCATGCTGTCTAAACAAAGGAGTATTTAAAAATGAGGGAGACCCTCCACTTAGTGGCTCTTTTTCATTCTATTGATAAGCATCTTATCTTATTCATAGCCAGAAGTTCACATTTTTAAAATAAAGACCCAGAACAGAACAAAATGTTCAATACATATTACATTTTTCAAAGTTCTTCCAGTGTTCTCAGAAGGGATATTTATATAGAAATGTAAGAGCCTTCATGATATCAAACATTCATATGTTACCCTATAGTGAGAACCTGAGTGATTGCATAGAGTGATATTTAAATACTGGCTGAATTATGCACAATCTTTATGTAGAAATTATGCTTCATATGAATATTCTTTAAATTTTATTTCTGTTGCCAATTTCTGTTTTACCTGAACAAGAATATTATTGTGTGTGAAACAGGACCGTTGTAAATACAGTTAATGAGAGGGGTAAGGAGGGTCTCTCATCATGCCAGATATCAGTTCTGTTTAGAGAATCAAAACCAAGCAAGAGGTGACGGTCAGCAGTTATACTGATTACTTGTTAGGGAAAATTTCTGCACTCCTGCTTCATTGTCCAGATGAAACATATCCTGCACAGGAGTTGAGCCAAATAACAAGTCACAGTATTTGGCTTAGGTCCTATATGGAACATGGTGAAGCATAATTAAATTAACAGTTAGCAAATTATCTGAAATGGCAGGTAAATGAGGTTAAGGCATAAGCAAATAACTGCATAAATAAATAGGCAGTTTTCAAAAAAGAATCTCCTTCAATCATGTCCAATAATATCTCCACATATCCTTTTAGTTCTAGGAGCTCTGAATTTTCCAGGGACAGAATTGAAGAATTAGAAAGTCATTAGAATACATAATAAAAAGTCATGAACCAAAGTTTAGACTCTTCAGTTAATAAATAGTCCTGTGTACCCATAGAGAGTAACAAAATGTCTTACATCCTTTAAGTAAATGCATAATATGATTTAGAATTTCAACTGGAAAAATTGTTGTTTTACTTTAATATGTAGATTTTTATGCCTTTTCTTTTACTTTGCTACTGGATTTTCATTAAACAGTAAGCTATTTATCTTTTGCATTTTTTTCAATTTGTATCTAATGCCACTTTCTATTCATGACTTCAAAAATAAATGTGAAAAATCATTATATTATATACCACAGATGCTTCATGAAATGTTTCTCTTTTTTTTTTATAAACAATTTATTGGTTCTGCCTGGCTAACTTCTTTTTTCTCAATGCTACCTCACGTGGTATGTCATATAAATTTTAGAATGAAGTTGCATGTAATAGAATAAACTTGTGCTATTTTTCTGTCCCCAGAGCCACAGACCTGTACACTGAAAGATTTTCTCTGTGCCAACGGGGACTGTGTTTCTTCAAGGTTTTGGTGTGATGGAGATTTTGATTGTGCAGATGGCTCGGATGAGGTAGGCGTTTTTGAGAAATCAAACAAAAAATAAAGTGGTTCCTTAAAATTTCATTCATAATTATTATTCCATTCAATGAGTGTGACAGGGACAGCTCTGAATGCACTTTGCTTCTGACACACTAAGATATGTATTATATCTATGCTCTGTGCTGCACACATCCAGCACAGGGAATAGCTCTTGTGCTACTATTGACAGTTAATTTTATAGTCTGTTTTACCTCAAGTAGTGAATGGCTGGATTGGGAATAAGATGTTTGGAAACCCTATTCCCTATAGCTGATGCCTTTGCCATCTGTGAATTTGTTCGTAAATTTGCTGCAGTATTTATAGTCAGGACTAATATTTTTATGCATTTTAAACAGTTTGTTCTCCCCAGACTCCTTCTTCAGTAGATATAGTCTTACAGACTTAGATGTGGGTCATCAATTTTTATGAAACTGCAGATTTAGCTTTGCTTAGATGATGACTCACAATCCATTTATAATAAGTTCTATGTACACACAGTTAAGAAGTTTAGAATTTCTCTGGATAATTCTGTAATCTCAGGTTGTGCTAACATTATATAAACCTTCACACAATTTATCATTTATGCATCTGTGTATTGGGGTTTCAGATATTAATTACTCCATGATGCTTTAAAAAATAATACATGACACACAGTAATAGTCACTTTACATGGTTTTCTCAGTTAGTGATTTTTCACGTTACTATCAGGAATGCAGCACTTGTACAATCAAGTCCAGCCACAGAAGGGAAAATGAGGTCTCTGGTCCTCAGTGGCCACCATGGCTCCTCCTGACGCACAATGACTGCCTAGACTTCTGCTACTCTGATTGACACGAATATGTACTCAGCTTCAAAAAGGGCCTCCCACTGACTATCGACTTGGGAAGAATCTTCCCAGGTGCTCTGGAGATTTCTGTGTTTCAAGTTCAGCTTCCTCCAGTATCCACTGATTACCTGCCTCTTCAGAAGACCCTGAAGGTCTCTACTAGTTATAGAATCCACACAAACCAGATATTCCCCAACCTTCAGGGAGTCTTATCAAGATTGGACAATTCCTCCCCATTCTCTCACTATTTTGGAAAAGTCCCCCTAATCATGTACAAGTCTAGATTTTGGAACCTAATGCACTTTATTTCTCACCTGAAGGTCTGAAACCTTAAAACTTGAGGCTGCAAAGGTCTCTTAGGAGAAGGTGAAAAATATTACTTCTGTTTATGGGGCTAGTCACAAAACAAGTCAAACAAAATTTTAAAAAATCCACAGAGAAGTTAAAGTCTTACAATTCCCAGCTACATATTTACTTAGTATCTATATTTATTCAGAATTTTATTAAATGTTTCACAATCAGGAAAATATATTTCATATAAATTCTTCCATACCATTAAAATGTTTTGTCTTTGTTTTCTTTAAAAATATATATATATTCCAACAGCACCATGTAATTGTGAAACATCAAAAGGTGGGGATATATTACTGAAGGCTTGTGATTTCATCTTGCATGTTTTTCACTAGATGTCCAACATACATAAACAAAATTAAACACTTCTTTTTTCTAAATGTTATTCATGTGAAAGTAGACATCCTTATCCATGCTGTTTCTCTCATGCTATAGGTTAATGGATGCAATTCTTGGTGGCTGAATATATCTCCACTATCCATATATTTTTATGCTAATATCCCTAGGGAATGAAATTAACTCTCTTAAAGGTAGTCTTTCTCTACATTTATGGACTTTTGATACTGTCTATATGTAATTAAGTGGCTAACATTACAGGCAGTTGATTTCTATTTCCTTTATAAAATCTAGAATGACGGGTTGCATTGTCAACAAACAAAAAAGTGAGCTGAACAGATGGCTAGAAAGCATAATTACATACAGGATATTCTTATACTGGGAACAAAAGAGAAAATTGTAAGGATTACTTTTTGTATGAATGTTAACTGAATTACTTTCTTAATTTTCAGCCAAAACATTAAATCAAAAACTTGGATCAATGTAATTGTGTATCAGGTTAGTGGCAAACACAGAGAAGAACTATTTAAAGTGAATTTAGAATATATTTGACCTCTGTGTCCAGTATAACATATTGTAAGAATCAAAAGAAATGCAAAAGAATCTTAAATTATATTCATACATGTGTTTTTTAAATAACATTGGTTTTGCTAATTTGAAATTTGTGTCTTAGAGAGTACAGTAGTTCCAATGTAAAATTATTTTAAAATTACTAACACTCAAAATTTTTAAGTAAAATAAAGGAGATATGAATGTAGAAAAAATGCAAGTAAATAAAAACCCTGTAATTAAATTCAAAAGTATCAGCTTGAGATCTTGATTTATTTTTCTGTTTTTAAAAATATGTTTTTAGCCCTGCCACTGAAAAATCCTAAAACCAATGACATTCCAGCTTTAAAGACTATCTCTAGCATTCATATCATGACCTCTAACTACATTACCCAATTAACAGAATCAAAACTCCTTTGAGAAATGTTTAATTCTAGATCTGTGAATGGAAATTGACAAAATGAGCCACTAACATCTTGTAAAGCCAGAAAACAAGACTATTGGGATAATGTCCAAAATACATAGGAGCAAAATTGCAGGGTTTTCTACATACAAAAGGGACAATTTGAGCCTTAGAAAGAAAATAAAAAATGACTGTAATGTATTGAAATATAATAATGTATACAAATATATGAATTGATAATAATATTTAAACAAAAAGCTCAATTGTTACTTTGGAGGTTTCTAAGTAACTTTATTAGTATTTACTTAGCCAAATTCAGAATGTGAGACATTCTATAGAGCAAATGACCTGTTTTTCCCAAGTAGTAAATGGCATTCAAAAAAGAGTTATACATTAAAAGAAACTCAAATCAAATTCAATGTATAGGTTCTTTTAGATTTTTCATTTATCAAACAGTATTTTTCTACAGTTGAGAAAATTAGGAAATTTTTTAAATGGATTGGGAATAACTTTAAAAATTTTCTATTAATACCATCATAGTATTAATTTTCTGAAGCTATTGTCATTATGTTAAAGTTCAAAATATAAATAAACTGGGAGAGAGGCTTATGAAACATGAATAGCTAAGTGTGGATAATTGTTAAATATGCATGATGAGCACATGGGTTTTATTATTCTGTTCCCTCTGTTTTCCTGTGTGTTTTAAGATGTCTAAGATAATGATTAAAAACCCCACAAATATAGACACAGACACATGCATCAACTATATGCAGTATATTATAAATTAAACTCTTCTGAAGGTAGAAAAAATATCCAGAAGTATTACCTTCTGTGTTATTGTCAATACAGATAGAACAGTGTCACTGATTACTGAGCTCCTTTACTTGAATTAGCCCTATTGCTGAGAAAAACATTAATTAATTCTACAAAATATACTGAGCAGTTATTATAATCATTGCATGATATTAGGTTCTTGATTCATAGACACTATTTCTATCCTGTGTATACGTGCGGTACATATATGCTGTTGCTTTAGTCACGTCTGGCTCTTTGTAACTCTATGGACTGTAGCCAGCCAGGCTCCTCTGTTCATAGAATTCTCCAGGCAAGAATACTGGAGTGGGTTGCCATAAATTACAAAATATTTTAATATATATTCCTCATTTTCTACATTTGCTACTTCATTCATTCGATCATTTATCCAGCAAATTTTAATGGAATACTTACTTCTTAAATGTCCCAGGTACAGTAATGGACATGGAAAAGGAAAGCGGTGAACAAAATCTGAAATTACTTCCTCATGACCAGTACACGGGCTATTTTTCAAATGTCATTCACCATTACATAGCTCACCCCTTGGATACATCACGGTTCTATTTATCCTTATGTGTGAAAAATATTTTCTTAGTTTCATTCTGTTTAAAATTCCTCTGTGAAGTCTTTCTTAAAACCCTTATGAACTCATGTTTTTGAAGCATATTCATTTATTTTGACAGTATATTTTATTGAAATTGTTGGTTAAAATGCTGGTCTTCTATTAGTCTATGAGTTTACATGGTCCCATCACTTCATGGGAAATAGATGGGGAAACAGTGGAAACAGTGTCAGACTTTATTTTGGGGGGCTCCAAAATCACTGCAGATGGTGATTTCAGCCATGAAATTAAAAGACGCTTACTCCTTGGAAGGAAAATTATGACCAACCTAGATAGCATATTTAAAAGCAGAGACATTACCTTGCCAACAAAGGTCCATCTAGTCAAGGCTATGGTTTTTCCTGTGGTCATGTATGGATGTGAGAGTTGGACTATGAAGAAAGCTGAGAGCCGAAGACTTGATGCTTTTGAACTGTGGTGTTGGAGAAGACTCTTGAGAGTCCCTTGGACTGCAAGGAGGTCTCCTGGGTGCTCATTGGAAGGACTGATGTTGAAGCTGAAACTCCAGTACTTTGGCCACCTCATGTGAAGAGTTGACTCATTGGAAAAGACCTTAATGCTGGGAAGTATTGGGGGCAGGAGAAGAAGGGGACGACAGAGGATGAGATGGCTGGATGACATCACTGACTCAATGGACATGGATTTGGTGTCCATTGGTGTCCGGGAGTTGGTGATGGATAGGGAGGCTTGGTGTGCTGCGATTCATGGGGTCGCAAAGAGTCAGACACAACTCAGTGACTGAACTGAACTGAACTGAATTTACCAAATACAGGGAGGAATCATCCTTTTATTTACATTATTATTTAAGAAACTCTTGCAGGACACTCAGGTTCAATCCCTGGGTTGGAAGACCACCTGGAGAAGGAAATGGCAACCCACTCCAGAATTCTTGCCTGGAGAATCCCATGGACAGGGGAGCCTAACAGGCTACAATCAGGGAAGCCTGACAGGCTACAGTCCATGCAGTCACAAAGAGTCTGACATCACAGTGAGTAACACTTAGCCAGTTTTACCAACATTATTATTTAAGAAACTCTAGTAAATGGTAAATCTTCAATACTTGGGAAAAGAAGTGGGGAAGGAAAGAAGAAAATCAGTTATATAGCAGGCAGTCTAATTAAACTGTCATCAGCAAAGAGAAAACTATAGGAATTCAGAAAATAAGCTCTTATTTCTTACATGGGATGAAACTGAGAAAAAGCAGGGAGTAACAGTTCATATGCTTCATTCACTGGAAGTTTCACAAGCTGTAAGAGTGCTGCACCTTTTGTGAAAAGAACAGACAAGTAAATCTTGGCAACAATAGAAACTGCTAAACAACAGAAAAATATCATCTCAGCAAGACATTTCACTGGAGCATCCCATTTCAACCAGAGTGGTCAGACCCAAGGAAAGTGAATTTCTAATTTCCCTTTCATTGATCTCATATAAAGAACTGAAAGGCCCCCAAAGGCATCACTACTATCTTGTTTGATTTCCAAATAAAATCTGGATGCTAGCTAGCCAAAAATGACAATTCTGGCAGTTCATTTCACAGTTCTCTAAGAACAAATAGCAGAAGAATGGAAAAGGAATATGAACAGCAAAGTATGAAAGAACAAGGACAGAGGGAGAAAAGTGGGGATAGGCGAAAGAAATAACACAGGGGAAGTTTTGTTGATGCAAGACAGAATTACCCTAGGATTTTTTCTTGTTTCACATTAATCTTTTCACCCCATTCCCAAGGAACTGGCTATACTGATTAGAAATATCTTTTAGCCTTTTTATTTCCCCACAATCATCGTTGTCACTTCAGTTCAGTCCCTCGGTTATGTCCAACTCTTTGTGACCCCATGGGCTGCAGCATGCCTGGCTTCCCTGTCAATCACCAGCTCCCAGAGCTTGCTCAAACTCATGTCCATTGAGTCGGTGATGCCATCCAGCCATCTCATCCTCTGTCGTCCCTTTCTCCTCCTGCCTTCAATCTTTCCCAGCATCAGGGTCTTTTTCAATGAGTCAGTTCTTCACATCAAAGTAATGGAGCTTTGGCATCAGTACTTCCAATGAATAGTCAACATTGATTTCCTTTAGGATTGACTGGTTGGATCTCCCTGTAGTCCAAGGGACTCTCAAGAGTCTTCTCCAGCATCACAGTTCTAAAGCATCAATTCTTTGGCACTTAGCTTTCTTTATGGTCCAACTCTCACATCCATGCATGACTACTGGAAAAACCATAGCTTTGACTAGATGGACTTTTGTTGGCAAAGTAATGTCTCTGCTTTTTAATATGCTGTCTAGGTTGGTCATAGATTTTCTTCCAAGGAGCAAGTGTCTTTTAATTTCATGGCTGCAGTCACCATCTGCAATGATTTTGGACCCCAAGAAAATAAAGTCTGTCATTCTTTCCATCATTTCCCCATCTATTTTCAAGAAGTGGTGGGACTGGATGCCATGATCTTCTTTTTTTGAATGCTGAGTTTTAAACCAGCTTTTTCAACCTTCTCTTTCATCTTCATCAAGAGGCTCTCTAGTTCCTCTTCGCTTTCTGCCGTAAGGGTGGTTTCATCTGCATATCTGAGGTTATTGACATTTCTCATTGTCATTTATAACTATTAAAATTGCATTACCCCATAACTGTCTGTTTGGAGTATAATCCACTCAGAGCAACTTTATTACTTGATGAAGCCATGGGATTTATGTTCTTTTTATATTTCTCTGTTTTATTATGACTAATAGAGACAAATGAAACTGGAAAATGATTATAATGTTTTATAGTGATGAGCTTAAGTGTGACCATCTGAGATTCTTGTATGTGTTTTTTGGGGTTGAAGACATTTATCTAAAATTTTAATTTTAATTATGTTTGTGTTGTTTTTGTCAGAGAAATTGTGAAACAAGTTGTTCCAAAGATCAATTCCAGTGTTCCAATGGTCAGTGTATATCAGCAAAATGGAAATGTGATGGCCATGAAGATTGTAAATATGGAGAAGATGAGAAAAACTGTGAGCCAGGTAAAATGCTTGAGACAATATTTCATTTAAGTAATGTTTTAACTCAGAATTTAAATTTCAGCAAAGATATGTATAAAACAGTGGCAAATAATGCACATTTTGCTGTTTTTAAGAAATAATCTGAAATATCTGTAGATAAATTAATTGGTGTGCCTTCTGTATGTTTTGAAAGTGTTTTATTAGACAAGATTGATATTATTTCCAGATACAAGCATTACTCCCTTAAATTTGATTTTCTGATCACTATATTTTTCTATATCATTTGGAGTTGTTTTTCCAAGATAGTGGAATGAAAAAGTTGAAACTATAAGTGTGATAAAAGTCAGGTTTCAATTCCAGAAATTAAGATTATTAAATAGAATATAGAAGGTGTATTATTTCTTTTACATCTTGGTCCAAAATAAAAATTAAGATTCAAAATAAGAGTATAGGGGGAAAAATACCCAGTTCATATATTGCTATTCCTTAAACATCACTTTAAATATATATATATATATATATATATATATAGTTAGCTTTTATACTTGGGAATTTTAATAGCATTATTCTACAGGAAAAAATACTGGGGAAGATCACTTTGTAATATATTATACACACACACATGTATATGGTTGTAAGTAGTTTCATAATGTAATAATTATTCTGAGGGACTAAGGCAGAACTGCAGATACCTCACACACACTTTACTAATAGCCCAGGATCATGCCCATGGTCCACATTGCTAACTGTTCACATCTTTGTTCTTACTGAATTCAGACATAGTCCCAGACTCATTAATACAGATCCCTAGGCAACCACTGCCAATTAAAAGGAATTAAAACCTAAGGGAAAAGCTTTTTAGCATCCCAGGACACAGCAATTTAAACCACAAAGCCATTACGTAAGTATATTTGGCTACCTAGTGATCTAATACAAGGCCAAGAATCCCAGAATTTGAATGCAGGCTTAACAAACAAAGCCCCTCGACATGGAAAGGTATCATCATTCCTGTGTTAATTAATTACATCAGGTATTGGCTATAACTTATTTATCTACAATTTAAAATATTTCCATGTCATAAAAGAATTGCTTCAAATTTTACAGACTCTGCTAATTATACATGTTCATATTTAAAACCCCAAGTTAAAAAAAAAAAGACTTCTTAAAACTTATATAAATATGATATTTTTTGCAAAATAGCCAAATAGATATCATGGGGTCTATGATACCATGCCAAGATTTTCACTTTTAGCTTTATACAATGCATATATTAATAATATCCTCAAAGTTTACTAAATGTTATTACAATTTTGAAAATAATTTGAGGCTTTTGTATTTTAAATAGATTCAAAATTATAAGAGAATATATTTAACTCTTAACAATCAAAGTAATAGAAGATATAGAGAGGTTCCGCCCACCCCCTCGGCCCTTTTTTCTTTAGTGAGTTGAATACTTATGAACAGACCATTACATCATGAGGTATATTTAATACAGTACAAAAATATTGTAAAGCTCATTTTAAGTCAGTGTTTAATATCAGATGTTGAATATAATTCAGTATAAACTATTTTCATTACTATCTGTAATTTTCATATGCTTATTTATGCTTTTATCTATCAACATTCATTCTGTTCACTAAATCTAAATCTCAACTTTATACTCAGCTTCTCCTACTTGCTCGTCAAGTGAATATATATGTGCCAGTGGGGGATGCATTTCAGCATCTTTGAAATGCAATGGAGAATATGACTGTGCTGATGGTTCAGATGAGGTAAAATCTATATTTTGATTAAAATCTCTGAATTATGTGAATTAGATTTGAGAAAGCAAATATAATAAGCAATAGAGAGACAGAATCTTGATTCTTAGCACTGTCTAAAATGTCAAGACGAAAACACTGAATACAGTAATTTCAGCAAATGCCTGAATCTTCATGCTGCCCATAGACCAAACTGTATTGTCCTTTGCAAAGGCAATATTCATTAATTAAAAATAAAACAAAGCCCACACAGCATAATAAATCTCCAGTATTGTCAGTTGCATGTTTACTTTGCTTGTGACTATATCATTATCAGTAATTAAAACTGCAGCCCCCATTTGTATTTGAACAGATGGACTGTGTGACTGAGTGTAAGGAAGATCAGTTTCGATGCAGAAATAAAGCCCACTGTATTCCAATTAGATGGCTTTGTGATGGAATTCATGACTGTGTGGATGGCAGTGACGAAGAGAACTGTGACAGAGGTAAGGTACTATTGCATATGTGTGTCTACAAATAAGAGGATGGCAGTTAAGATGCTGTGCAGAATATTTACATCATGTGCTAAAGGCAGCAGATAAGATAATTAAAATGATTCTCCTTTTCTAGTTTCATTACATAATGGCAGTGATGGTTTAGTCTCTAAGTCGTGTCTGACTCTTGCGACCCTATGTACTGTAGCCAAGCTCCTCAGGCCATGGGATTTCCCAGGCAAGAATACTGGTGTGGGTAACCATTTTCTTCTTCTGGGGATCTGCCTGACCCAAGGATCAAACCTCCGCCTCCCGCATTGCAAGCAAATTCTTTATTGACTGACCCACCAGGAAACCCTCTCAACACATAATACAGTGCTCTGAGTAAGCAAAATCTGGATCATTTTCAGACAAGAATATAAATCCATTTTCATATAACAAACACAACTAAAATACAAGTGTTTTTTGAGTATCTGTTATGAGTATGACATTGGACTAGATGTTGGATCAGGGATGGAAATGTGAGAAGAGGTCAGGGAACATATCCCCTATAGCCATTCCTACCGAAGTATTTTCTGGGCACGTTTTTCTCCCACATTGCTTGCCTTGTTTCTGAAAGAATAGAAACAACATATGGTATATTATATCACACATACTAATATGCTAGATCATAGATAGGTTGTAGGTTGGGCCCCAAATTTGTTTCCTGCCATATGGTTGAGAAAATGACCTACATTGAAGTCTGGAAGAAACTTGATTTTATAGCATCATTCTTTTCTAGTTATGTGAAAATATTTCCTGACATATAACTTTTTAGTTGCAAATCACCACATTAAATTATTGCTATTTTTCTGTTAATAAGAGGAAAGCAAAGAAATTGTAGGGTGAATCTTAAAATGGCCATGAATTATAGCATTCTTATTAATTTCATAATGTTAGATATATTAATTAACACAATTTATTTTTACTTATAAGATCCTCTAAACTTTACATTTTAGAATATTTGAAACATCAACAGAGATGATGCTAGTATTGATATATGTTGTAAAGCGTTTGAACAAGCACTCTGTTTATAAAGTTTAAATGGATCTAAAATATTTACTCCTGTAAATATCTAATCAGTCAAGGAAAAATATCTTCTACCTTCTTTAATATTAGATCAAACCTTTATGATTTACTACATTTCTATTCCAAATCTGATAAAGTATTATTATATCAGCAGAAGAAACCCTAGTTCTTATTTGGAATCTGAAGTGCATTATAGAAAATCATAAAAGATTAAACTTCCATAATAGCCGTTTCTACTTTTGCTTACGTTCTCACACTTGCTGTCTGTAATTGGTTACTCTGGAGAAAGCAAACTTTGTGAACATTCTGGGACCAAAAACTCATAGTGGAGGACTTTAAGTCCAAGATTAAATTTCTTATAATTTAGTATTTTATCATTAATAAATTCCATCCCCTCAGCTTCAGTCACTCACCAGTCTTGTTCTTCTCATTTTTCCTATGTAGGCTTATTGGTGACCCAGTTGGTCACCAATACATCCTACTCACTGCTGCCATGTTCATCTTATGTAAGTGTAACTCTGGTTATGTCAATCTTCACTCAAAGCTCTTCTTGGTTAGATACAAATATCATAACCTGGCAGTCAGGATTATAAGAGAATGATCCCATTTCACCTTCTGTATCATTTGACTGAATTTCCCTGTTGGAATGTTTCTGTACAAACAAAATGTGGAAATACATTCCAGGCAGTGGGATCATTATGTTCAAAGTCACAGAGGTGAGGGAAACTTGATCCATTTTGGAGCCACAAGTAATTGAAAAGTCATGCTATGGAACTTAGTTTTAATATTATGCATATTGAGGCATTTTCCAAGGCTTTTGAGGAGTTTTCTAATATTAAAAAAGGAAAGGGTGATAAGATTTGAACTATGTAATAGCAAAGAGAATTGACTGAGATGATGGGGAGCAAGAAATCTTGTTTCTTATTTTATCTCCATGGAAGTTTCTGTATTCATGTTTTAATACTATCAAGCCCAGCCCCAGTTCTCCAAGAACTGTAGAAATACCTAGAGAGTGAATCTGTACCTGGGAGGGTACGGAGTTGGGGACAATTCTGTTAGAATTTAGTTACTTTTTAAATATTGGATTTCATACAAATGTGTTTAAACAAAGAATTCTAGGTTAAAAATCAAATATTAAAGTAAAACATTAAACATAGCTTTTGAAATCTGGGATAACTTTCAATTTTAAAATGGCTCAATTAAATGTTTAAACTTACTGACTAAAAAACAGAGCTGAGGACTTTGAATTAAACCATTTAGAAATATGTCAAATTTTCTCTCCCCTCTCTATGGCTGCGTGTAACATTTCCTGGATTCCTTGCTCCCAGGTAATTAAATTTCAGTGAAATATCTTGGTGGTTTGATCCTATATGGATATGACCAAGTTCAAATTTCTAGCATTTGATTGCTTCCAGGAATTGGTTTAAGTATTGGATAAAAGCACTTCAAGACATTGAAGAAATAAAATGCCAGAATATGCATCTCTTCTGTTACATGTTACTTCCATTCATCTTAAATATGGACACATGGGCTAACAGAGGCTAAGTGTTGAGGGGTTGAAGGTAGGAGAGCTACAGGATAAACATGGAGCATTTACCTTGTGAATCAATTTTACTGGTTTACTTTAAAAGGAAAGAAACCCCTAATATTATGGAATCACTGTCAAGGTTCATGATTCACATTTTGAGATGGATTCTTTTATTAATGCAATACCTAACTTTTGATAATTTTTTTAAAATTAATATTTGATCAGCTAATGTAAGTCAAAATGCAGACGATCCTTTAAAAGGACACACTGTCTATGTAGCAACAGCTCCAAAGTATTTTTGGGCAGTTTGATACCTTTTATATCTGAAGTTGCCTTAACCAGAAAAGTGAAAATCTAAAATTGACAAAGTGATATTTTAAGACTTCAAAATGATAAATAATTTTTAACAAAATTGGACTCAAACTAATAAACTTAAAATCTGTAAGCAAATAAAATTGAACTATTAGTTTAACAAAAACACAATATTTATGAGATGCTGCCTCTCTTCATTGGTGATTTATTTTTAATTATAAAATTTCCAGCAGATCTTTGCTTCAAGCCCTTGATATTTGAAATAGTTGGATACCTGATGAGGGAAGTAACACTTGCTTCTAGGGTTATAAGAATCTCAGCTTTACAAAATGCATCTATTCATGAAACTAACTTCTCTAATTGGTGATCAAAATGTAAAATTTAATACAGTACTAATATCTCACTGACATGTATACATGTTTCTGAGTAATATTTTTACAATAAAACATAGATTCATAAGCAAAAAAATAAATAAATAAAAGCAGCATTCACATTTTTAAAGGTAGAACATGTTACCCCAAGGAAATTTGGTGTTTGTATTGGCCTGAGCTTTCAAACTTTACACTTTATACCAATTTTGATGGAAAAGATAGTCTTTTTAGCAATTATTAGCTTCTAATTATAGAAGCTATCAAATTTCATCATACATTTAAGCTTATCTCAACCCTAATTAAGATGAGAACCCTTGATTCTTATTTTCTGTGATGATATATTTGTCCAGATTTCTATGAAATTGCCAAGAGCTCAATTAAATTTAGACATAGGTTATTGTTAATTACAATGCTTGTTTCTATTTTTCTAATAACCTCCTATTGAGCTGATCAAGAACATGACTAGGAAACTGGAATTTTAATCCAATTAATCTCTTTAAATTATGCCTATTTTAAATTGTTTATGTGTGCTTCCTGCCATTTCACAATAGGCTTTTTAAGTTAGGATATCTTGGAACCCCTTGATGCGTTTTTTTAAAATGCAAATTGTTCCTAGTACAATGGGAAGCCTTTAGTAAATTATCATAAAACCTTTGCCTTTGTGTTATAATTATGATTTCATATGTATTTCTCTTCTTCTTAATAAAAATAGTGCAATGTCTGACACTCTTATGGGGACAATTATAATGTTATCTAATTCAAAACCTTTGGGAACTCATATTTTTCCTTTTAACAAAACTGGTGTGCTACCAATCTTTTTTTTTTTTTTTTGAATAATCAAAGGATGTTCACAAATTCTGTTTGAATTTCATCCATTTTAGAATGGAAAATGTGATGTCATTAGAATCTTTATTCCGAAAGAATACAACTCTATTTCATATCCTGTGAATTTTGATACTGAATTAAGCCAACACTTACCTCATACCGCTATTCATGTGTTTAATACTAAAGACTGTTCTTGCTATCTTTTTTGTCTGTTTTCAGACACTTATTAAATGACAATATGTTTTCTTGTGTTGATTTTGATGATTGAGATTATTTTAAGGTTTAGGGCATTTTAAAGCTGAACATTTGGAGCAAAATGGCAACCTACTCCAGTATTCTTGTCAAGAAAATACCATGGACAGAGGAACCTGGAAGGCTACAGTCCATAGGGTCTCAAAAAGTCAGACATGTCTGACTTTTCTGAGCATGTATAGTTGAACATTGCAAGTGTTTGTAAGAAAGGGGCATCCCAATGCCAGATATTGAACTGTCAGAAGACTCATGGTGAAATTCATCATTCTGGACTCACTAAGGACTTGAATCTATCTGTATCTTAGAGTTTGTTAGTGCTCAAGGATGTCACTGTGAGCTGTACCAGTTCTGTCAAGTATTTTGTAGGAAAACTTAGAACAGTTATGATTGAGAGCATTATAAATTCTTGGTCTCAGCTTGAACTATCACTCAAGATTCTAAGCATTCTACCTATATATTTTTAATCATCTCTCTCTACCATTAATCCTACCAGGTTTTTAAAAAGTTGATTTTCTTTCTCACATTCTACTTCACAGCAGCAGTAAAAATCATGAGTTTATTTTAACATCTGGACACAAAATTAATTAAGCTACCTATTTTTATGCCTAGCCCTTCTTCTTTTCTCTTAAAATAGATTTGTCTCATCTCCAGTCTAAGGATAGTCCTTTTACTTGTTTTAGATCTCAAATCCTTCACACTTTCTTGATTCTCAGAGAACTTATATGAATTACCTTTTCTCTCTGCCATATCCTCAACCTTACTTTATTTGCTGAATTCTTCTCAGAAGCATTTATATACCTGTTCCGATATCTGTTTTACTTCATACAAGCAATCAAGCTGTCTGACTTACCCAACTTCTTCTTTTCTTCCTTCCCTTTAAGGCCAAACTTCGGAACTATTACCTCTTTATATATGATAACCAACTACAAACATTTCTTTAACCCACCAGCACTTCACTAAATCTACTGTCTTAGCATTATTTATATGTGCTAACTATTACCTTCTTGTTTGAACAGTTTTCAGATATTTCTCCAACCACTATGGCTACTTCTCAGTCTTTTTTGTAGGTTTTGCTTTATTCATTTAATCTTTCAATGCAAATTTCCTCTGTGTTATCTTCTAAATTTCAAGTAACATCTATATTCTGATCATTCTCAACTATGCATTTACAGATCAGAAACCTTTCCTGTATTTTGGACATGTTTATCCACTAGCCTGTTAAATATCACCAAATCCTTGTCTTACCAGTAACTTAAATGGATTATGTCATTATTTCCACTAATACTGATCCAAATGCTATGCTCTTTTATTTATTGAACAATGCCAGCACTCACCAAATGGTCCGAATAAACCAAAAATTGAGTCCTGTGTTTGACTACTCATCTCCCTCTACCCCTCATCAAGTTTGTCATCAGGTCCTGAGGATTCTACCTCCTGAAGAGTTCTCAAATATATCAACAACTACTCTAAATCAAGTTACCATCAGTTCTTTTCTGATTGACTCCAAGCCTTCTTCAAACTGGTCTTTTTCTTGTCTTAGCTTTACTCTCCCTGTTTTCATGTTTAAACTTTCCACACTGTAGCTAAGGTTGTCATTCTAAAACCCAAATCTGATTTTGTCCCCATTTCCTAAAGTACATCTTTGCTACTGAAAGTGAATTACTAGAGATTTGTGTGCAAGTCAAAGCTCAAAAGAATAAGAGCTTATTGACCCTAACAAGCTTAGGGTTATTATTCTCTCTAAAGTACATCCACAAGATGAACAATACTTCCTTCTTGGACTTTTCTAGGCTTGCAAGGATGAGCAGTATCACTCTGCAGCTCTGTGTTTTAATAAACAAACATATCCATTTTTAACATGTCAACATCTTCAACCATCAAATCTTGTCAATATGGAAGCACTATTTCTTATGTTATATATGAAATTTAAGTTGGTAGTATAAGTCTCTGAAGGCAATCATTTATCTTCATTTTACATTCCCATCAAATTTCTTTGTGTTGTTTCCCCAGGTACTCTTTGAAAGTATGATCTTATAAATCCTAATCATACCTCTTTTGTAACATATGAAGATGTTAAGCTCCATAGAAATTAATACACTTTTCCAAAGCAAAACAAAGCAAGTTCTTAACTCCCTAACCATTGCTGTTTCTGCTATATATTGCTGTGTATCTAGACATATATAACTAAAGTTTATTTGTACTCTGTGTTCTTTACTTGTGGTAGATGTATTCAATTTAAAGTTCAAATGTCCTTGTATTCTTGCTGCTTTCTATTTAATTTTTAAAAGAGCAAGAATGCAAGTATTTTTAAAATGCTCACAAAGGAGTTCCCTGGAGGCCCAGTAATTAAGACTCTGAGTTTTCAAAGCAGGGGGTATGGATTCAATCTCTGGTCTGGTCAAGGAATTAAGATCCCATATGTCATGTGGTACAGCCAAAAAATTAAAAATTAAATTGAAAGTAAAGATATATTCTTTAAAATAAATTAAAAATGCTCGTAAGAGTATTCTATAGTACAGTGTTTATAAGAATAGCTAGTTCCCTGGTGGCTCAGATGTTAAATAATCCGCCTGCAATGCAGGAGACAAGGGTTCAGTCCTTGGGTTGGGAAGATCCCCTAGAGGAGGTCATGGCAACCCACTCCAGTATTCTTGCCTGGACAATCCCCATGAACAGAAGAGCATGGTAGGCTACAGTTCCTGGGTTGCAAAGAGTCATACACAACTGAGTGACTAAGCACACACCACAGTATTCCACCACATCACCAACTTCTGCATGCATGGATGCATTATAAGTTGCTTCAGTCGTGCCTGACTCTTTGTGACCCTATGGACTGTGGCCCACCAGGCTTCTCTGTCTCTGGGGTTCTCAGGCAAGAATATTGAAGTGGGTCCCCCTGCCCTCCTCCAGAAGAGCTTCCCGACCCAGGAATCAAACCCACCAACTTCTATTTGTTATGAAATTAGTAGTTTCTCTATGACTATAAAAATGTTTTACTGGTTTTTCTGGTTTAAATGATTCAGTTTGTCAGTTTTCAGATACAAATGAATTATTAAATTGCTTTAAAAGTAACTTTTCTTCCCAGAAGAGCATAATTTTTGGTAACGAAAATTAGTGCTATTTAAAACCTAAGTTTCTTTACACTCAATAATGTAGAAATGATGTAAAATGGAAGGAAATTTATATTGAAGAAAACTTTATTCTAGTGACTTCTCTGGTGGTCCAATGACTAAGACTCAATGCTCCCATTGCAGGGGGCCCAGGTTCGATCCCTGGTCAAGGAACTAGATTCCACACACTGCAACTAAGACACAGCACAGCCAAACAAAAAACAAGTAATATTTTTTTTTAAAAGAAAACTTCATTCTATCATCTTATTCTCAATATTCTGTAAAGAAAATATGATACATGTGAGGGTAATATCAAATGCTTTGAAAGTTGACAGTGAATACTATTTTTAAAAAGCTTGGACGTATAATATTTTACAGGAAAAAAATCAGGAAGAGCGAAACTTTTACTGTGCTAAGAATTAGAGGAATATGTGTTTTGCTGACTGGAATTAATTATGCTGTATATCTGTCTTTTGTTTTCAAATGAAGGAGGAAATATATGTAGAGCAGATGAGTTCCTTTGCAACAATTCACTTTGCAAACTACATTTCTGGGTGTGTGATGGAGAAGACGACTGTGGAGACAACTCTGATGAAGCCCCTGACATGTGTGGTATGGCATTTCCCATGGCTCTAGATTGTACTCTGCTCCCCTGATGTAGTGCGCCAGCATGATTCAATGATATGGTGCAAATTCTGCCATCCCCGGGTTAGGTAGATAACGTGTAACCACAGATACAGCTTTTGCTCAAATAATAACCCTCCTCAGAGTTTACGACTTTGAGAGCCCTCTTAAATCTGAACTTGCACATGTCAACACTACTCAAAAGACGGATTATGGACTGTCTAGGAGGATTTAGAGTAGTTCACCTTTTGAATTGAGTAAGGTTCATATAAAGACTTAAGCTTTATACTCAATTGATGTTTTAGGTTAAAACAATTTTTTTGACAAATAAATATGGGAAAAAATGTGCATAATAAAATCACATACTTTCACAAATCACCCACTACTGAGACTGGTTATTCAGAGAAGGGAGATAAATATGCATAGAGATATACAGATATTATCTATCTATTTATCTGTATCTATCTATGGCAACCTAATCCAATATTCTTGCCTGGAGAACCCCATGAAAAGAAGAGCCTGGCAGACTTAAATCCATAGGGTTACAAAGAGTCAGACACAACTGAAGAGATAGCACACGCACACGCACACAGACACAGACACAGACACACACACACACACACACACACACATCTATCTTTCTATCTATCTATATCTATCTATCTATCTGGGGGCTTCCCAGGTGGCTTAGATGGTAAAGAATCTGCCTGCATTATGGGAGACCAGGGTTCGATCCCTGGGTCAGGAAGATCCCTTGAAAAAGCAAATGGATACCCATTCCAATATTCTTCTCTGGGGAATTCCATGGATGCAGGAGCCTGGCAAGCTACAGTTCTTAGGGTCACAAAGAGTCAGATGTGACTGAGCAACTAACTCTTTCACATCTATCTATTTACCTATCAATCATCTATCTGTCTTGTTACAAGAGTTAGGCAGGTAACTACATTTAGGAGTTATTTAACATTTAAATCTGAAAAATCTTAAAATTTATTTCTAATTCAAATTCAAGTTACTTCTGACTGACATTTGTCACAAGCATAATTATGCAACCAACAACTCTAAATGCATAGCTTTAGATCACCAAATTAAACAATTTTATGTATTTGGTAAATATTGTCATTCTTAATGTCATTCTTTGTTTCTAGTCAACATAAAAAGGAAATTTAACTTTTAGTTTAAAGAAAAATGCTACTACTTTGGATATAAATATAAATATCCACATAAGGTGAATTAAAGAAAATATAGCATAAATATGTGTACTTATATGTATATATATGTACTTATATTCCGTGTTCTATTTGGTAAATCAAGCTAAACTAATTTTTTATAGATGTTGATATTGACTCAGTTGAATAAAAAGCTCAAAAACAAAGAGGTGGCTTTATTTTAAACATGTTTTAAAACTTGAAAAAGATAGTGTTTGGAGAATTGTTCTCTACAGGTACTCCTGATAAGTAATGTAACTAAATTTCACTTTCAGTTCTTCCGCATAATATTACAGAGTGAATTCTACAGAATCACCAGAGATAGTATTATTTCTGAATCATAATACTTGAAAATATTTTAAGCGTTTTACTTGAATTTTTTTCAAATTTAAAAATATTTCAGATTTTACCAATACAAGCCAAAAACTATTATTTTTAATAAAATACATTTTTTCCCTCTATTCTGTATTCGATTTCAGCACAAAAACTAGTGAGTAGAATAGGATTTGTTTGGAAACTAATTAACCATGTGGGGCTCCAGATCACACCCCGAAGATCCATTTCCAGGGCCAGGAAGTGATTCTAATGGACATGCTGCACAGCTGTTGGAAAACTTGTGAAGTACATCCAGCTTAATTCTGTGAATGTTTTTGCATTCTCCTCAATCATAAGTATCAACATTGAGTCAAGTTTTTATGTGATGGAGACTGTGCTAAGTAATTGGGATAAAAACAGAATATGGTTTCTTTGACAAGGAGATCAATTTCTGGTTCTAAAATAATAATTTCCAGGTATTATATTTCAAGCAATAGTAGAATTAAATAAAGATAAGACATAGAGGGATAAAATGAACTCTGCCTGAAAGAGAATGAAAAGAGGTAGACTAAAATACACCATAGGTATAGAGAACAGTGTGGGGGAAAGTATCATTCATTCATTTAATAGCTGTTAATCTAGAGATAGGCTTATTCCCTGGTGGCTCAGAGGTTAAAGCATCTGCCTGCAATTCAGGAGACATGGGTTTGATCCCTGGGTCGGGAAGATCCCCTGGAGAAGGAAATGGCAACCCACTCCAGTATTCTTGCCTGGAGAATCCCATGGACTGAGGAGCCTGGTAGGCTACAGTCCACAGGGTCGCAAAGAGTCAGACACGACTGAGCAACTTCACTTCACTTCACTTCACTTCAAACTAGAGATAATGATTATTTTTGGTGATATAATGATAAGAGAAACAGATATGGACCCTACTTCACAGAGCTGAGAATCTAGTGGAAGAGGAATATTAATGATCACAAAATACATAGTTATAAACTATGATTTATGTGCTGAAAGAAGTATAATAAATTATACAAATAAAGAATTTTGGAGTTTTAGTCTATATAGGATTTTATTCAGTCTCACTTTTTGAGAAGTAACATTGAGTTTGAGTCTGAGAGATTTATAGCTGCCAAGTTGGTGAAAGGGATGGAGTGGGAATGGATGACACAGTATTTTAGGCAAAGGAAACAAGATGTAGAAAGGCCCTGAGATAGAGCAAACCACAGTTTACTAGAGGAGTTGAAAGATATGTGTGCTTGGAGAATACAGAGCATGCTAGATAGTGGACAAAACGGAACTAACAGGAGAGATACTTGAAACCTTGTGAGTCTGGGGATGGATTTTTAGATTTAGCTTGAAACCAAATGAAAATATTATAGAGTTTTAAGTAGAGGTGGCATAGAGTCATATTTCTATTTCACAGATATTAGATAGAGGCAAGAATAGTTAAGACAATTGCAGAACTCAAGGCAAGCTATGCTGGTAGCTTGGATTAAGATAATGACAGCACATGATGGCAAAGTATACACAATTTGATTGTGATTTAAAAAGCAAAATGAACTGGATTAAATAATGGGTTGGACATAGGAAGAGAAAGAGAGAGGAAGTTGGCAAGTGTAATTTATAGGCTGTTTTTGCTTGTACATTTGAATAGCTGGGAAACACAGGATAAGGAAATTTTGCATGTAAAGATTAGAAGTCTGGCTTGGATGTACTTGAGGAGACATTAAGTACAGATCACAAGGAGATGCTACATGTTTGGTTCTAGAGCTTAAAGAGCTGGTCTAGAAATGTAAATGTGAGGGTCAGCAGAAAATGTAGTAGTAAATTCTATGGAATTTGTAAGATTCAGGCAGAGAGGGAGTAAAACATAAAAGAAAGGAATTAAGATAGAATATCAAGGGCCACCAAACATCTAAATAAATATGAGTAGCCAGAAGAGACTCAGGTGAGTAATAACAAGATGATTAGAAAAAAAAATGAAGTATGACAAGAAAAATACCAAGGTAATAAAATGTTACAAGAAAGATGAAATGGTTCCTGAAGAGGCAGGGAAAATTGAGTTTCAGAGCAAGTTAAAGCAATCCATTTTATATAAGGGTAGTGACCCCTTGACCCACTCCAGTGTTCTTGCCTGGAGAATCCCAGGGACAGCAGGGCCTGGTGGGCTGCCGTCTATGGGGTCGCACAGAGTCGGACACGACTGAAGCGACTTAGCAGCAGCAGCAGCAGTGACCCCTTGAAGAGCTGAATCATTGGAAAAGACCCTGATGCTGGGAAAGATTGAACGCCAAAGGGAGAAGGGGACAATAGAGGATGTGATGGTTAGAAGCATTACCAACCCAGTGAATATGAATCTGAGCAAACTTCAGGACATAGTGAAGGACAGGGAAGCCTGGGGCACTTCAGTCCATGGGGTAGCAAAAACTTGGACACGACTTAACAATTGAACAACAAAAGTGACCCCTTGAAATTAGTTGATAGACTATATGTATATGCAGGTGATGGACTGATATTTAATGATATGATAATTTTTATCTTTTTATTTCCATTTATTTGTTTATAATAAGGGAGCATGTTCATATAATGTGAAAGGTTGGTGTGGTAGGGAGACTTGAAAGGAACATAGATTTGAATCATTATTGATTCAAAGGGTATGAATGACATTATGTATAAAAAATATAAATATAGATATAAATGAGTGATTTCCAAGTAGTGTTCAGGGCCTATCTGGCATTGATAAATATTCATATTTGTGATAGCAGTCAGCATTGCAGTATGATTATCTACAACATTCCTAGGCTTCCCAAATGCACACATTGGGATAGCAGATGGCTTCATTTACCTAAGTTTAGGGATTCTGTTAGATAATTAAGAAGGATAAAAGCAAAAGTGCCAGAGAATGCAGATCATTTAGACTAAGTATTAGTACTTAGAAAAATGTCCAAAATATAATAGGTTATCAATATCAAATAAGTAAATTAAGAAATAGAATACGGTACATTTAAATGACTACTACATGTTATAGAATGTAAATTACCCCTCAGTAAAGCTATTAAAATCATAAAAACAAATAGAATTTGGAATCTAATGTCAGCAGAAAGGGAAATAAAAATAAAAAAGGCATTGGTGAATAGGGAAGAGTTAGGTATATCAAGGGACTAATATTTCAGGTAAGACTGAAAAAGTGTCCTTAATGAGACTGGTTGAATTAAGAAGTTCGATAATTGAAGATTGTGGTCTGAATTTGGATCATTAAAATCTGTGGCTTTGTAAATGAAGCAATTGGAAATAACACCTTGAGCTATATCAGTAAATGTCTCTTATCTGCAAGCAACAGGAACTGTCATTGGCTGAATTAAGATACATTTGTCAAAGTCCACCCATGTGCACAACATTCTAGAAGAATGGGTGCCTAGCTGGATTAAAGTAAAAGAATATGTGGTATAAAAAATTCAGGAAGCTAAGAGGTGCATTTATTGGCTGGTTTTCTCATACGGATTTTGATGTCCCCTAGGAGGCTGGAATAATTTGGATAGAGAGAAAGAACTGTGAGGAAAGGTGCTACAAACTCAGTGAATTGGAAGGGGGTGATGTTTATAAGACTGATGAGAAAATAATGCAAGGAAAAAAAACATAACCAAATGCATGGACCTCAAAATAACAGTTTTTGGTTTTAGTTTATTTTTTAAAAAGGAATGTGAATATATAGTAGCAGAATTCTGGAAGCTATAGCAGAAAACTATGAGATAATGTGAGATTTGAGCAATTTTACAACAGCAGTTTAAGGGGCTCTGCAGGGCTGGAGAAACCATACATTCAGAGGCCTGTGTGCAGTTGATAACAGACCAGTTACATGCCTTATGAAGGTAGTCAGGAGAGAGATCTGTAGGTTTGCTTCTCCACATTCTGATACCATGAGCTAATGGGAGCAAGGTTTAGGGGGTCTTAGTATGCTAATGCATTTCCCAACTGCCTATAGTGCAGGAGATGCCAGAGATATGGGTTCAATTCCTGAGTTGGGAGGGTCCCCTGGAGGAGTGCATGGCTACCCACTGCAGTATGCTTGCCTGGAGAATCCCATGGACAGAGGAGCCTGGTGGGCTACAGTCCATAGGTCGCAGAGTTGAATGCGACTGACAACAGTAAGCAAAGAGACATTCCTAAAAAACCTGCAGGGGAGGAATTCTGCTTAGAATGTGAACCAAATTTTAATTAAAGCAAGAAAGTCAGGCAAAAAAGGAATGTGGCATATTTAAGGAGCTAATAAAGTGGTATTGCTAGAATCCTGAGTGACAAGGGATGAGTCTGTAGGAGTGGCATGGACAAGATAATTAGTCTATTATGCCACATAAAATACCATACATTTTATTCTGGAAGTAACAAATAACTATGAAAGAAATGATCAGATTGCTGTTCTGGTAGCTTTGGGAGGATTCTAGGTTGAAAAATGAAATAGACATTAAGGATTCTACTGCAGTCATCTCTGTAAGAAAGAGTGAAGAGCTGAGCTACTGGAGTTGTAACTGGTGTGCATGGAGATGAGGGGGCAAATTTGGGGACAATTCCAACTGCACTTGTTGACTAATAAGAGTTGAAAATAATGGGAAGGTGCATTTAGGATAATCCCAAACGTGCCTATAATGTGCCACTAACTGAACTATGGAAATAAGACAGTTTGTCTGAGGAGACAGAGGTCAAGGGAAGATAATGAAGAATTGAGTTTTGAATTTGTTGAATTTTAAATTCCCCAGGGAACATACTATAATTAATTATGAGATGCTAAAATTAAATAGCAAATTGAAAGTCTCCAGAGGATAGTGTCAAGTAAATCTATGAGACTGAATGAGACTATCTAAGCAGAGAATTCCAGAGTGAGAATATGAGGAGACCAGCCAGCAATAGGAGCCTGGATTATCCTACATGTGAGGAAGAGAAGACATTAAAGATGCTTCATACTTTAGGTGTAGAAGTCTTCAGATTCTCTAGTAATGAAAAGGACATGTGTAAACTTCCCTGGATTTCATTGCTTCTTTAAATCACACACCCACCCACACATACACACACACACACACACACACACATACACACACACAACATGAATAAATAAGATCACCTTATGTGCCTTAAATACATAGCTACCTGTTTGTTCAAGGAGACAGAGATTGAGAAACACAGCTCTAGTGTTAGTGGGATTTTTTTTTTTCCCTGAATGACCTATTTTCAGTTTTGGATATGTAACATATGCTTGCTCAAGCTCTATTCTGTGTGAAATTGCTCTTTCAGATAACTGTGCCTGCCATGTTGTATAAAATGTGGGCATAAATTAATTTGGTACACTAGAGAAACTCAGCTAAGGCATTTGTAAATAAGACCGTGAAGTTTGACTCTTTTTCTTACTTCATTCAGCATTTCAGCTGTGCACTCTCTTCTGTAATTAATATAAATAACTCGGATCATAACTTCTATTATCACACATTTTTCTAATAGCTGCATGTAAGCAATTCCCACAATAAGAGATATTCCAAAAAGCTAGATCATGGATTTGAAAAGGAAAAAAATAAAAAGATGACAAAAGAAAGATGGTTCTTCATAAGTTAGTGTACCCAAAGGAGCTGCTTTTTTTCTTCTTTTCAGACAAATTTCTTTGCCCACCCACGAGACCTCACAGATGCAGAAATAACAGAATATGCCTGCAGCCTGAGCAAATGTGCAATGGGATCGATGACTGTGGGGACAACTCAGATGAAGATCCCTGTGGTGGTAAATCCATTTAGTGCAAAATAATTGATTCCATGTGAGCTACAGATAATACAATGATTAGGGCTCAAGAAATTTAAAAAAATATATATTTTCATGTGGCATGTCTGATGGTAGATTATCAGGCACTAGATTTTCTGACAGTATGTGAAGATAATCCACTTAGATTTCATATGCATAATAGAGCTGTGCAACTGAATATCTCCAAGTCTGTAAATCTCCACTGGTTATAGGTATTTTATTCTAGAAAGTACTGCATGAGAGAAACAACATAGTGGTTTAAAATATTCTGTTAAACAACTTCTTGGGGTGGGGGTGTTTATATAGATTGTGTATGTGTGTATACAGTCCCCTTTACACAATTCAGAAATTAAAATTTCAAAACCTAAATGCCTTACTAAAATATTCAGCAAAATCATTTGGTGACAGAACCTAACTTGACCTGACCTGAGGTAGTTTATATTACTTTAAAAAAGAATCTCATTTTTGGTAAATATTCAAACATTTTCATGTGGAAATATAGTTATTTACTATAGGGCAAATATAATGTTATATTTCTAAGGTTCAAAAATTTCAGAATTTTTTTCGTTTAGCCCCAAGAGCTTCAAATAAAGGATTATGGATCCATGTTTTTCATAGCATTTAGTAAAAATCTTAAAACTGTTATAGACTCAGTAAATTTGTTTGATTCTGTGAAACACTGATCATTTTTTTTAATAACTCTATAGGTAAGCTTACATATAAAGCAAGACCTTGTAAAAAAGATGAGTTTGCTTGCAGTAATAAAAAATGTATCCCTGTGGATCTCCAGTGTGATCAACTTGATGACTGTGGAGATGGTTCAGATGAACAAGGCTGCAGAATAAGTGAGTTTGTTTCCTGTTAAAGTGCAGTGACATGCGAGTTTAATTTTTGCTTCAACATGCCTAAAATTTTCTTTATTGCTGTGAGAAAATATTGCTCTTCAAAACATGCTTAAGTAATACTTTTTTAAAAAAAGACTTTGCCAAAGTCACCTTAGAATATCATTTAAATTAATAACAGAAAGTATGAGGTAGGCAAGGCTGATTTTGCCTTCAGCTGTTAAAGCTGAAGCTGGAAACTCAGTATCCGAATACAGACTCTGATATCATCAAAGAAATCTGTATTCCTTATTATTTACAAAATATAAATATAGTAGTTTTTGAATTTTATGGTTATATTAGGTTGAATGATGATAAACATTTTAATAATATATTCAATGCTTTAAAAACTCACTCCATTGCTAAGTCATTCTCAAAGAAGATATTATTATTTTATTATTAGAGTGTTATGATACTTGAGTCATGAGATCTTGATTATTAATAATTTTGTGTTTTATGTTTGATATCTGATTTTTCATATTGAGAAAAATAATTAAGCTTGTTACCCTAAATTCTGATTGCTTATAAAAGTCACAAAAGAGTTCCAACTCTTGAGTCTTTTATTGTTTCTCATTTGTATGTAAGTTGTTCTCCAATGGTTGATGAAGCAGTATCCACCAGGGTATGGCCATATATATCTTAATCATGGTATAATTACACTGGTGTATCTTCATTAATGGGGCTTCACTGGTGTCTCAACTGGTAAAGAACCTTCAGCTGGTAAAGCCTGCCAAAGCAGGAGATGCAAGACTTGCAGATTCAATCCCTGGGTCAGGAAAATCCCCTGAAGAAGGAAATGGCACCCCACTCTAGTATTCTTGCTGGATGATCCCTTGGACAGAGGAGCCTGGTGGGCTACAGTTCATGGGATTGCAAAGAGTCAGACATGACTGAGTGTACATGCACAGCTTAATTAATTGCAAAATATCCAAGAATCAGTGGGATTTAGTAATAGTTATAATTCTTATAATTAAGGTTCTCATATTTCTCAGTAATTGAATTTGCTTAAGTAGAATATAGATCATTCAATGTTACCCCTATAATATTCCATCTCCCTTATTTGTACTCTAAAATGTTTTCCTGAATTGCAGGTAAAGCAATGAAGTTGCAAATACCCTGCTAGAAACTGCAAATAACACATAATCTGTCCTAAATTGTATTGCAACCCATGTCCATCAGAGCATAATACACACTCAAATGCTGCTCCCTGTATATGTTTAAGAACTGATGATTTAACCTCTTGCTTGAATAACATGGTAGCACTCTTGACCAAGTTCCTGAATACTAAGTTTAAGTTAACAATAGATGCCTACATCTCTAGGTAGCTTCCAGGAAATATTTTCATTCTTAGAGAAGAATGTGATTCTTCTACATTAAAATGATCTCATGGTAAAGATAGCCTGTCATTAGAACCATTGACATGAAAACCTTTTGGAAAGTAGTATAGCTTAATAACAGCTATAAATATCAGCTGCTGGTAGCTTGGTCTAAATTCAGTGTAAATTATTTTGGTTTTTATTGGCTTCTATTCCTTTATAAGAAATGAAGGCTTATATGGAGAGAAGATCATGACTTTATAAATTCACAAATAATAATATGTGGAATAAAAAGGGTTTCAATAAATGTAATTTTAAATTAAGAAAAATAGTAAACTCCCATTTCAGGAATTAGAATTATATTAGTTTTGATCATATTTTTAAATCCTAGCTCCCAGTGAGTATACCTGTGAAGATAATGTGAACCCATGTGGAGATGATGCATATTGTAATCAAATAAAAACATCTGTTTTCTGCCGCTGTAAGCCTGGATTTCAGAGAAACATGAAAAACAGACAGTGTGAAGGTATAGTACATTTCCTCAACAGCTTGCTCTTAAGTCTTTAGGTTATGAAAGACTCCCAGGGCTGCTAGATTGTGAGATGACAGAGGACTGATTTTCATCTGAATGGTACATATCTGTTGGATACCATTTTACTTACGAGAGTGAAAGTCCCTGGGGTCAAGAGCCTGTTTGTATTGCTAAGCTAACCGTTGCTGAGGCTTATAAAGCCTTTTCTATAGCAGATTCAGACCTGAAGGAATTTCAATTGTATTGCTACAATTCTGTTTTGAAATGCAAATAACGAAATTGCTTGTTCAGAAGCTATTGAAGAATTAGCAGCAATTCATGAAAGAATATGTTTATGATGACCCATTTTTCTTAAGTTATGGCATTTGCAATACTGCAATAGGTAATTTGCTTTTACAGAATGGTGGGTTTTTATCCTAACACAACGTCCTAAACAGTGCTTTATATTATTATCAAGTGTCTCCTAAAATTCAAAGACAAGATTTAAATAAATCTCTGTCAACTTACTTGTGATCATTTAAAAATTGAGCATTCAGGGGAGCAGGAACCTCATAGTAAGTTCTATCTAAATATAGTTTACACTAGGGCTTTGCTGCCATGAAATACAGACCTAAATGCACTTTCTGCCAGTTTCTCCACTAAAATTGGTACTATAATTAGAGCCAAACCTAAAGTGTCTAAGTCTGGTTTATGCAGGGCAAATTCAAGTTGTAAAATGTTTTCACCTCTCTGCTTTCTTCTCTATTGTCACCTTGTGTTATTCTTGGGTAAATAAAAGTGATTTTACATTGTGTCAATCAAAATGGAATTTTAAAAATTAATTGCACTCATCCATAGAGGAAATACTTGTAGTTATGTCATATATATGTCATGTATGTATATTTATATGTCACATTTGTACATTTAAGTTGTATATGTGTTTGGATTATTCATGACATTTTATCTCTTTATTAACAGGGAACGCTGAAAACTGGCAACTTAAATTTCTCTATTTTAATAAAAAAGTGAATTATTTCTCAAAACTAGATTATTTCTTCATTCCTAGACACTTTATGTCAAAACACACACTTAAACCTGTTCAAGATTTTACTTTCATATAACATTAATTTTCAAATGCTTATTTTTGAATAGTAGGCTCTGTTTACTGTATATACTAAGTTTAGAAAATGTATTCTTGAAATTTTCTTCATTTTGAGTAACATGCCATGGCAAATATGTCCTGCAAGCTACATTCATTTTAAATCACTGTGAATCCAGTATTTTTGTTGTGCAAATGAGTAACTTCTGAACTCTAATAAAATGTGTATCTTCATGTAATAAATGAAGTTTTGATAGTAGACAAAAGCAGTTTGACTTGGTATAGAGAAGGGAAGAGAGAATACCTTGATTTGTAATCCAAGGAATTTAAATTTTTGTGTCCTTACTATAGGTAGCTGAAAAAAGCACAAGAAATCACTATTTGACTTTAAAGCCAAAGCACTTTGAATAAAATACCTATAAGGAAGAAAAATTTGAGAGGACAATAATCAAGAAATAGAAATAGATTAATGGTTGTATGTCAGGCACTATTCTCGGTACTAGACATGTGTGAGATTCACCCATTGTCTTCAAAAGCTCTCCACATTGTCTGCTTACGGAGATGAGGAGGAAATGGTGACTCTGGCCAATACAAGGCCCTGTGAGGGAACTAAAAGTTTTATCCAATCATGCAGATTTTTGCTTATTTTGATTTTCTCTCAAAGAGAAACCACAGTAACAAATAACTCCCTGTTCAAAGTTACAGATGCCAAAACAAAAAATATTGTAAAACTTTTTTAACTGTTAAAAGATTTATTGCAATAATACAATAAAAGTTTAGAAAACATTTATTTGTATGACTCAAACTGGTTTGGAAGTCACAGAGCATTGGGGAATCCTTGCAATGTGACACCTCAAGGAGATTCTTTTAACAGCATGCCATCAAACGTTCTTCCCCATATTATCAGTGCACCACTCCTTATTGTAATACTTTTTTGATGACTGAGAACTGGTACTATGTATTTTAGTTACCCCTGGTATACCATTTGTTAACAAGTAAATACAATTTTCACTCTTTACCCTGTATTGCAATTAAATGCAGAATTGCACTCCTGAGAGTGCTTAGGTTCACCTTGGGCAGTGTCAGAGTAGAGACCTGAGAATCAGGAAGTCTGAGTTTAAGCCTTGGCACTGTCATTTACAAATGTCACTGGGAAAGTCTTTATCTCTACAACTGAGGTTTTAAAACTCTGCTGAGTGCTAAACAAGAGATAATTACTACCGCTGTGTTTATCCTTAAATTCCTCTGATTCAAGAGAAGGATTTATCTCACAGATTTATTAGGGCAACTATAATTGATTAGGGGGGCGGAGGAATTCTGCTGTTTGAAAGCAGCAGTAGACTTGAAAGAAATTAGGTGATTTTAGAAATTAGAAATTTCTTAAAAGAAATTTTAAGAATCACCTTAAAATTTTAAACTTTGGGGCATGTGCTAAGCCATTGACTATTGCCTAAGATTTATTTATTATTTATAATTTATATATATATTCATTTTTATACAAGTATTCAGGATTTTTATTGTTTGTTTGCTTTTTTATTGGCCCTTCTTATTACATTGTCACTTTCTATTATGAAGCCAGAAGTGTATTATCTATATCTTCATTCTTTGTCATGAATTGTCCAAAATGCTGGCAATAAAACAATGAATAAATACTAATTTATGACTTCAGTCAAGTAGCGGATATGAATATGTTACCACATATATGAAATATAGTGTGAGAATGGCATAAGAGGGAAATCCCAAGGTTGCAAAAAGTGGAGAATCTATGAGATGGATAATCATTACCATTTATTGACGGAAATAAAGGAAGGCTTCACTTCAGGTGAATCTTGAGAGATAAGTAGAAATTCACTATGTAGAATGAGCATGGGTACTATAGGACAAAAGAATAGCATATGACATGTACAAATGTATGGAGGTAGGTAATCAGAAACACCAACACACGTTTATTTGAGTCAATGAAAATACTAGGGAAGTTTGAAATGAATATTTCAATATGTTAAGTGGATTAACAAGCAATGCACAATTGATGAGTCATTATAGTGAAAATATTGAGAAAAAAATATGGTTATGGCCAGAAAATATCACAGAGCAATGTAAGAGTTTGAAAAGACAATGAAAGACATAGGAATAAGAAGTTGAAGCACACAAAATACATTTTTCTTTGTTGAAATGAGAAAAGAATGAAAGTACTAATTGGGGATATGATGATGCTATTTTGAGCTCTTCTTTTCTAGACCTTAATGAATGTTTGGTATTTGGCACATGTTCCCACCAATGTATAAATACAGAAGGATCATATAAATGTGTGTGTCACCAGAATTTTCAAGAAAGAAATAACACCTGCATAGCAAAAGGTAAAGATGAATAACCATGATTTTATATGTTTTTATAATTTCTGTATAAACATGGGGAAAAATGTTACATATTGCATTTTAACAATGGCTTAATGCCTGACGATATAAAATAAATTTCTTGTTAAGACTGGTAAATTTGGCCAATTTGTTTATTATCATGGTTAATTGATATGGGAAGGTTTATAGACATGACTCTCAAATACTTGGCTACTATTAAAATCACATTTGTGTTTGAAACAATTTGTCAGAAGAGGGTAGAACTTCAAAAGCCAGTGTGATAGAATATGAAATGCCTTCCTTTATGGCCTGCTCTCGGTATACCCAAGGAAATATTGCACCACTGGGATGAAAATAACAGGTTAAATTAAAAGTTAGCATTATAAGGAGAGTGGAATTTTGAATAAGAACTTAAAGGTTTTAAAATAAAATTATGTTTTAAAATCCAGACCTCCTCTACTTAAGAATATCACTTTTAAAAAATTAAATGACAGGTATGGCTTTCTTCAATGTGGATTTTAATGCACTTATGTTTTTACTAAATAATATTATAATTTAAATATTGTTAACTACAGGGCATGATTAACAATGTTAATAAGACAGTTACTAGAAGAGGAAAACAACCTGATATACTGAATCAAGCAAGGATGGCTATGGAGTTAGACTCATATTTGAATCCAGCATTGATTCCCTCTGATTGTGTGGCCTCAGGGAAGTTATTAAACTCTCAGAGCCTCAGTTCTTCATCTATAAAAATGGGAGGTCAAATCCTTACTTTCCATGTTGTTGGAAGAGGAGATAAATTGTCAAAGGCTTGATGCAGCTCCTATCACATGGTAAACATCCCCTAAGGGAGAGCTGTTGAGCCTATAGAGTTGAACTACAACTTGTGTATTAGTATTGCTTTTTTATTTTTTTTAATTTGGAATTCAGTTTTTCTTTATGGTTTCATTAATATTTTAATTAATATTTTCAGGATTCACCTTAGGGTTTTCTTATCTGTGTATGCGCATGACATCAATATCATTTTGTATGTGTCAAAACTTCAGGCTACATGGTTCCAGTTAGCAAGATTCCAGAAAATATTGAGATTATGGCAATAAATACTGATATCTTTGTATAATAAAATAAGAGAACAGTTGAGATATATGATTATTAGAAGAAGGCTCTTCATCTCATAATTTTTTATTTGTTAGCCAAAGGTAATGGTCACTCAGGTGCATAAACTAAACACTCAGAAATGCCTGAGGCTCAGGAGTACAAAATATGGTATCTGAATGTTCAGATGCAAAGCACTGAAACATATTGTGACCTACCGAACATAAATTCCTCTTCATAAAAAAGGTATCTACTAAAACTTTCTAGCCACAAGGTAAGCTTTGACTGAAGAAAACCTATATTAATAACTCTTAGAAATGTTACTTAAGTGTGTTTTATACATAAGTCATGAAGACTAAATGATGGTATAAAGCTGGTTTAATTTTATGGAGCAAGAAACTGTGTTAAGAATAACAATTCAAGATAATTTAAAAGTACATTTGTTGCTTTTACATTAGTTGAAATTTACTTTATTTTTGTATTTTATTATAATAATCTCCAGGCTCTGAAGATCAAGTTCTCTACATTGCTAATGACACTGATATCCTGGGTTTTATATATCCATTCAACTACAGTGGCGATCATCAACAAATTTCTCATATTGAACATAATTCAAGAATAACAGGGATGGATGTATATTATCAGAGAGATATGATTATTTGGAGTACTCAGTTTAATCCAGGCGGAATTTTCTACAAAAGAATCCATGGCAGAGAAAAAAGGCAAGCAAACAGTGGCTTGATTGTAAGTAAATAAATTGAATATTTGAAGGCTCATGGCTCATACCTCCCCCTGTTTTTTTTTATTGTTTTTTTTTTAATTTGTCAATCACAATATTTGACTATAAGTTAATTAATCAATGATTCCTCCCAATATTCTCCCTATATAGAAATAAAAATATCCCTACTCATTTATTCCCATAGCTGGATATATTTTATTTTAATTGCATGATTTTATGTTTTTCTTTAATATATTTTCTGTAGTTATATAAGAATAGAAATTAATAGTACCTAAAATTTCTAGAAATTTAATATTTTATAGTATTTAATAAATTATGAACATGAGGTTTTGTTTTTCATCATGAGATAGTATTGGAAACCATCTCTTCATTTTTACATTAGAAAATCAACTCAAATATATACAGGGTAAATTGTTTCTTTTTTTTTAAATTTTATTTTATTTTTAAACTTTACAGTATTGTATTAGTTTTGCCAAATATCGAAATGAATCTGCCACAGGTATACCTGTGTTCCCCATCCTGA